>NC_046159.1:49807433-50173534 GCF_011064425.1 Rattus rattus
TTACAGAGACTTTATATGAAGCTACTTTGTGTGTGTGTGTGTGTGTGTGTGTGTGTGAAGAAAACTCAGTACTAACTTGGAAGACCATTGATCTGGCAGCCACATTCTTTTGTCCCCACTGAAATCCCTACTTTGCAAATGCTACTTAAACAACATGACATTCAACATAATTTTCCACTGACGTGATTACAACCTGAATATGAATCCACTCACCCTGGTTTCCCAGGGAGGACAGTTTTTGCATTCTGGGTTTATCTGTACTTTGAGAATCCAGGTAAACCCCACTGTTAAGGTGCCTCCGAAGAAGCGTGTTTTCTAAAGGTGTCCTTGGGAATGACCTGGCTTTGTTTACTATGAAATAGATTCCATGGTCCCTCTTCTCGGACCACTTGTTCCGGGACCTTAAGGGAATAGGGTAGAGGATCTGTATTCTAAGACACTCTATGATCTATAACGGCTATCTCTTCCATGTACATACGAAGTACCCAAAGAGCCTGTTAAATGGGGCTGGGGAATAGATGAGATGGCTCAGTGGGTAAAGATGTCTGCCTCCAAGCCTGGTGGCCTGAGTTCAATCCCCAGGAATCACATGCTGGAAGGAGTTGTCCTCTTACCCCCACAGTTTCCTGGGTAAGATAGATGGATGGATGGATGGATGGATGGATGGATGATAAGTAGATGCCATTTTTAAAAATTATAAAGGACAGGAAAATGACTCAGTGTACAATGTGTGAGGACTGGAGTCTCCAGGACCAACCTAAAAGCCAGGCAGGCAAGGTAGCCAGCCTGCAGCCCCAGCACTTAGAAGGAGGAAACGGGATCCTCGGGACAAGCCAGCCAGGTAGAGTAGCCTAGTGGCTCATCAGGAGACTCTGCCTCAGAATCTGCCTCGATCAATGAAGTGGAGAGCAACGGTGGAGGATACCTGATATGAACTCTGGGCTGGTGTGCTCACCCTTCCACACATGGGGAAGCTCATGTATGCATATGCACACGTACTTGTACTACATAATAAACACATAAACGAAAGAGCCTACTATAGGCAAATTCCCATACTACACTATGCACGATTCAGAAGACTAGACGTCCCTAGACTACTCCGACCTTTCTAAGCATTAGGCACTTGGGGCACTACTGTTGACCCACAGAATCAGGCTCTCCAAGGGATATAGCTTAGAAACATGTGTTTCCAAACAGTTCTTTGGCAGATGATCCTCATGTTTCAGAGTTTGAGAATAACTGATCTTAACTTCCTTGTCTTAAGAGATGGGTGAACACAGCCCACCTAGCATGACCAATGGTGTTCTGGTCCTGTAAATCTAGCAAGAGAAGTAGAGACTCTTGACTCCATGCTGTATTTCATTACTCTGGCCTATCTCAGGCTCTAGGGCAGAGAAGGGACTATAGTTAACAAGCAGTGTGTGGTAAACATAATCATTCCCGCACTAAATCCTAGTATAGCAAGGAAAGTCTGGGGAAACTTTCCCAAAGCTTGAATTTACTGCTTGATAGAGTGTAGAATAATAAAGTGTAGAATTCATTTGTAAATATTCTGGGCTTGACCTGACAAGATCTCAGATCAGCAAATGGTTTTATTTACTTTAACATGCATAGGTGAAATATTTTCAAACGCAATGGGTCACTGTCTCATCAGCAACTACACTAGCATTTCAACAGGATCTCTGCTGCCGAGACCTGGAATTAGATCTTTGTTTCATTTCATATTGTTTGAGGACTTAGACAATAAGGTATTTAGAAAATATTTAGTTTACCAGAATCCTGTAGTGTTTATACTGTGGTCCAGTTATTTTTTTCAGATATACTTACTTTTCTATGAGTATAAGAGTTTTACTTGTATGTATGCACATATGTATGCGTGCATACATACCTCACGCATGCCTGCTGCCTGCACTGCACAGGTTAGAAGAAGGTATCAGATCCCCTGCAGCTAGAGTTATGGATGGCTGTGAGCCGCCATGCAGATGCCATGCAGGTTGTGCCAGTTCTTGTCACGTGACTGGGACTTGCATTTGCTTTGTTTTTTTGGTATCACCGAGTAAGAAGAGCCACGTGATACATTGCAAGCGCCCACATATATCTGTGGAAATAGGCAGCTGCTGGGCTCTCATGTGCTGCCTTAGAATAGTCTGACACTTCGTTAGATACTCCGAGAGGTTATGCAACGCCCACTGGCCAACTTCGTCTACATTTGCTTAACAAAGGGAGACAAGGAAAGCAGGTTTACTTACACAATAAGGGAAACGTGATGCCAAACACAAAGACCATGACACCCCCAAACATGGATATGAGGAAGTAGCTGGCTAGCATGACCACCATGACAAAGGCCGTTGGGTACTGCTTCTTCATCCGGCGGAGGATGTCTTTATTGTGTGCTGCCCACACGAACCCCGTGAACACCAGCACCACAATGATTCCTCCAAGGATCATGTTGAAGGGGCTCAGGAACCTGGGGTGTGAAACAAAGAATGACAAGCTCAGGAGCAGGTGGAGCATGGGAAAGAAGGGAAGAGGAGGGGTGGAAACCATGGAGAACTCACTAAGTACTTCATCAACACCAGCCCATAACCTATGAAGTAAACAGAACTGACTGACTCTAAATAGAGAAACAGCATTAGTGGGTAGAAAACAGAGAACTTTTAGTCAGGCATGGTGCCCACACAATCCTAGTACTTGGGAGGCTGAGGCAGGAGGATCATGAGTTCAAGGCTAGCTTCAGTCACACAGCAAGACTCTGACTCAAAACAACAATAAAACCAAAACAACAACAACCCCCAAAACAAAACAGAATGTGACAAAGAGGTGAAAGGGTGAAGAAGGGATGATCAATAACAACAATAAAAAGGAAACAGTAGAATTAAGACATTAAGACCACCACAAGCAGTCTGATGCCCACCCGACTTGCCAGTGTATCTTACTAGAGCCCCACGATTTGAAGACCCCATGTTCTTATAGATGTGTTGTGTTTAGCTTTCACACATCCTAGGCACAACTGTACAGCAGTCGCTTTGTCCTTTTTATTTATTGTTTTAGTACCAAGTTACCAAGTGTTTCATGTTTAGTAGAAATGATGGATGAATAAATTCATCTATCCATGATGGATACATATAGGGTAGGGGAATCATACAATGGCCTCCATGAGCAAGACCCTGTTTATGGTCATGTTTCTGTTTGGACTGTGCAGTGTTTATTAGTGTATTTGTTTGAATCCTATGGAAAAAACACAAAACAAACAAACCCCCCTCTCTCTCTCTCTCTCTCTCACACACACACACACACACACACACACACACACACACACACACACACACCTCACTTGAACTTTCCAGAGGCTCTGACCATCCTCAACACAGGCTGTCAACTTCAGAAATCCAAATATACAGCCTCTAAATTCACTGGTCCATGAGACAATGGTTTTCATCATGGGACAACTGTCACTGACCATGGATAATTCAGGAAATACTAGGAAGAAGACATTTACCACAAATATTTTGTAAATGACAAGGACCCAGCACTGTAGTCTTCTACCTTCCCCTCCTTTTCATGGAGACAAAAATCTCCGTATATAGCCCAATATTGTGGTTTGAATGAGAATGGTCCCCACAGGTTCATGTGTTTGAATACTTGGCTCCTACTTATTAGAACTAATTGGGAAGGGGTTCAGAGGTATGGCCTTGTTGGAGGAGGGGGTGTCAGTAAGGGATGAGCTTTGAGATTTCACAGGACTCAGCCATTCTTAGGGCACCTGCTTCCTGCTTGCCAAAGCAAATATGAGCTCTCGGCTGTTCTTGCTACTGTGCCTTTGTTTCGCCACCATGGGCTTCTTCTAACCTTCTGAAACTGCAAGCCCAGTTTAAAATTTTCTTTTGTAAGTTGCTTGAAGTGAGAATGTTGGTTTCTTTAAATTTTCGGTTATATGAATATGTTTCTGTTTTAATGCCAGGTGTGGGATAAGAGGCTGCAGGTGACTATGATTTGCCTCGTGCACTAACAGGGCCGTGATTTTTGACAGCTGCAGATAGTTTAGTTCTGGGGACTCTAGAAAAGGTATGATCCCTGAGAGGGCCTGGTGAGGCTGCTGCTCCTCCCCACTGCCCCCCTGCTTCAACCCCCCTTCCCCCCCGCCCCCGTTCATCCTGCTGCTGCTGCACTTGCTATTACTGGATTGCTGGCTTATTGGACTGCTAACTGTAGTCTGATGACAGCTTGGACTTGCCACAAGGAACCCAATTTTAATCAGCAGGAAGTAGCCTACTGAGGTCTATGCCCCCTTTCCCCTCTAACCTTATTTCTCTCCTACCTTGTGTTGGAAGTTGGAAGGAATCAGGGTGGAAGAAGGGCTGGAAGAGCGATAAACATAAAAGCCCAATAAACAGCTAAAAAAAGCATAACACAACACTTGCCTTTATCGTGGCGTTTTATCCCCACTATTGAAAAGTAGCTAAGACACCCAGGCTATCCTCAAAACCCACCATCCTCCTGCCTCAGCCTTCCAGGTACTATAGTTACATATATTTATCACCATTTCCAAATGATTCCTTTACGCTTGAGCTCTGATTCTACCGAAACACCCACTATTTCAGTAGAAAGTGAAAGTTTCTTATTCTTGCTGTCAGGGGGTTGGAATGAATGTAAAACTGCTTTGAAGAAGTAAAGCTCTCCACTTTAGAAAAAAAAAATGAAAGAATTGCTGGATGTGGTGGTGCACAGCTTTAATCTCAGCATTCAGCAAGTGGAGAGGAGTGTATCTCTGTGAGCTCGAGGACAGCATGGTCTACATTTTGAGTTTCAGGCCAGCCAGTACTGCCTAGTGAGAGCCTGTCTTTAAGATGAAGAAGTGGAGGGGGGAGAGGAAGCGTGAGCTCGCAGAGAATTAGACAATGGTAAGAGTAGTGTACTATAGCTCAAACACGATACAGTCTATAACACTTATAAATGCTGTTCCGGGGCCAACTCCTGTTCTGAGCCAGTCTCACCACAGAACATGGCTACTTTAATCTGTTGCCTCTAAGCAGGACTCTTCTCAGAAAAGGTGAGACACAACAAAATATGGATGCCAGCTTAGGATAGTACTCGGAGCCACTTCTGACACAGGGCAAGATCATTACAGCCTCAAGGCTAGGCTGTTTGCTGCTAACCACAACAAGCTGCAACTGCAATTACTCCAGGACACTGTGACATTGAACTACTGCCCGGCTGCCTGCATGGAAATTCACTCCCGGTCTACATTTTGAGTTTCAGGCCAGCCAGTACTGCCTAGTGAGAGCCTGTCTTTAAAATGAAGAGGTGGGAGGGGGAGAGGAAGGGAGAGGGGAAGTGTGAGCACGCAGAGAATTAGACAATAGTAAGAGTGGTGTACTTTCTCCTTTCCTCCTCCTCCTCCTCCTCTTCAACCTCCCCAACTTGAGACAGGATCTTATGTATCCCACCATAGTCTCCAACTCAATGAGTAGATGAGGACAACCTTAACTCCTGATCCCCCTGCCTCTACCTCCCAAGTCCAGGAGCACATGTGTGGGCCATGTGCCCAGTTAATGCATGCTTTGCCTCAAAGCCACGGCTTTGTGGTTGTTAAGCAAGCACGTTACCAACTGAGATATAATCCAAGTTCTTCCTACATATGAGTGTGCTATTGGGATTGAACCCAGGGCTTTGTGCATAAGGAGGTAAAGGTTCTACCATTAAGATGTATCTTCACGGAATCAGAGAAAGGACTGAAAGAGCTTGAAGGGGCTTAAGACCCCATATGAACAACAATGCCAACCAACCAGAGCTTCCAGGGACTAAGCCACTACCCAAAGACTATACATGGACTGACCCTGGGCTCCAAGTGCATAGGTAGCAATGAATAGCCTAGTAAGAGCACCAGTGGAAGGGGAAGCCCTTGGTCCTGCCAAGGCTGAACTCCCAGTGAACATGATTGTTGTGGAGAGGGCAGTAATGGGGGGGAGGATGGGGAGGGGAACACCCATCGAGAAGGGGAGGGGGAGGGATTAGGGAGATGTTGGCCCAGAAACCGGGAAAGGGAATAACAATTGTAATGTAAATAAGAAATACCCAATTTAATAAAGATGGAGAAAATAAATTGCTACATTAATCATAATTGATAGAAAAAAAAGATGTATCTTCACATTGGTGGTTTTGGTTTATCGTGTTTTGTTTGTTTTATTTCTCTGGGGAGGAGTGCGTCTCAGCATCTCAGCATGTTGCCCAAGTTACCCTTGACCTCTGTCCTCCTATCTTAGCTTCCCTGGGAACTGGGATTACAGGCCTGCACCGCTGATCTGACTTACAATTTGCATATTGCTTCCTAATAAAAATAAGATGACTACATAAAAAAGAGAGTAAAGAAGCTCCAATTACACCAATTGCTTCTCAGTTTGTAGCCCAGGCTTAGTGCTCTCTTCGTGTCTCTCCAATTGCATTTCTGGGATTTGAGTTCATACACCACCTTGAGGCTTTTCTGTCTTTACCTCAACCTTGGCTTCCTGCTGTCTGTCTGTACTCTGTATGCCAGTTTGGACCATCTGACCTCCTCCAAGCTCTCAACACCCAGCTCACACACAGGCTGTTCTGCCTGCTTGCCCTCCCTCCCTCCTGGTTGGAAGGCACCCAGAGTGACCCAGCCTCTCGTGTCATTTTACTGTGTGTTTTCATCTGGGTCATACCTTGTCTCCTGACATAATCCCAGCTTTGATTTTTGTTAGTTGTTAAGCAAGCACTTTACCAACTGAGATATAATCCAAGTTCTTTCCATATATGAGTGTGCTACTGGGATTGAACCCAGGGCTTTGTGCATAAGTAGCACAGGCTAAGTGGAGCTCAGTGTCAAGCTGGGAACGACCCTAAGCTCCTGATCCTCCTGCCTTTAGCTTCTAAGAAATGGGATTGAGAGCACATGACACCATGCTCCAAGACTTAATCTGAGAAAGGCAGAATCAGGCAATGCAAAAGGTATGTTCTTCTGAACAAATCTTAGCCTTGTGTCAAAGCCAGGGAACTTCGACAGATTAACAACTGTCATTCTTAGTACAGAGAGCAAGAGACAGAGACAGAGGGAGATGGATAGGGATAGGGACAAGGACAGGGACAGGGACAGAGACAGACAGTGAGACCAAAAGACTTCAGTAGTTACGTGGGTGGGGGCATCATGGATTGTTCTCTCTCTTTCCCTCTCTCCCCTCTTCATTCCTTCCTTCCTTTTCTGTGTATATTTTTGTGAAAGGGTCTCCCGCTGTGGCCCATCTGTGCTTAAATTCATAGCAATCCTTCTGCCTCAGCCTTCCAAGGGCTGGGATTACAGGTATGGGCCACCAACCCTAGCATTTATTTTTATATTGTTCAAATACCTGACATTTAAAAATAACAAAGATTTCCTCTCACACAGCCATCCCTTGTAACCCAGGACCTATCCAAATATTTCTGGGCTGTAAGGAAAACCAAGATCAAAATTAAGAAAAAGAACTAGAATGGAAGGCCAGGGAGGGCACAAGCCTGAGGAAATGAGCTTGGGTCAGCACCCTGAAAAAAGTCAGTGTGAAAGTGTGCACTTGTAGTCCCAGCACTGGCGAGGTACAGACAGGTGGGTCCCTGGGACTCAGTGAGCAGCTAGTCTCGTCTATTTGGGAAGCCCAGGTCTCAGTGAGAGACTGTCTCAAAAGCAGGGTGAATAGTGGAGAGAGAGACAGTCGAGGATGGAAGTCTGCAACTGAGGAAATCTCTTACAAACTGAACGACAAACAAGAGTTGGTGAGTCTGCAGCAAAGTACCAAAGTCTTTCTAGAATTCTCATTAAAATAACGATTTGTAAGGCGTATAATAAAAGTCACATAAAGTATTTTTTTTTTCTATTTTTACTTTGGACAAGTGGAGCAGAGATCCTAACCCAACGTCTAAATAAAGCCTGGGGTGAGGAACAATGGAAAATCCAGAGCTGACTCAAGCAATCCCACATTTGCTCTTCACCTGTTCCTGCAGCTCAGGCTCCAGGAAAAAGAAGCCAGGGCCCCTATAGAACTGGTTTTAGCTTGCAACATGGCCAGCCACAAGCTATAATTAGAAAGCACTCAAGCTTCAAGCTGAGGGGAAGAAAAAGAACAAAGTTACTGGGAGGAGAAATTATTTTCTTCCATATTCAGAGCCCATGCAACTAACTCCATTCTGAAAATCAGTCAAATGAGCAGCATCAAGATGATCTGGTACCCACTTACACTTGTAACACAATAACACACAGGCACACATGAAACACACACACACACACACACACACCAGACACACACACACACACACACCAGACACACACACCAGACACAAGACTAATTGCATTTTCCAACAAGTCCAAGAATCTGGGAAGCAGTTATAGTCTGGGATGCCAATGGTTGGGCTGTGAGACACATTAGCCAAGACAAAACCCAGTTTTTGAATGGTGGTTTCCATAAACAAGGCACTCAGGGCCCTGCTGGTTGTGGGTTTATTTACTGGTTATCCATGAATAATAAGAAACGGGGAGGAAAAGGGAGAGAGAAAGTACTTACTAGAAGATAAAAGATGGAAAATAGGCAGGTCATTTGAGATTCTGTTCTGTGTTGAACACAAAACCTAATTATGCGGGTTAAAATATTAAATATGTTTTCAATTTGAGGTGAACATAAGCATATAGATTACCCCCATTCTATTAAATAATAAATCTTTTCCTGAGGTGGGGTTGTTCTTCGTTGTAAAAACATTCGGAATGCCACTGTGAGTTTCTGAAGCCATCTTAAGGAGCGAGTGAAAACAATCCCAGTCTGCAATATGAGACAAACTGTGGTTCAGAAGAGGAAAAAAGCGTGGTCATGGGGGAGACATGGGGGAGGTGACAGGGTGGGGCTGGGGCTGGGCCTGGAGTTCACAGTACAACCATCCTGTTAGGTTAATGCACACAGAGACTTAACCCGTCCATTCCAAGCTGCTCTACTTCTCCACCAGGGGAATCCCTACACTAGATTACTTATCTCTGAGAGAAGGTGGCAGAGGCCGAGGGGCAGCTTAGCAATATGGCAGTTGCCCAGCATGTGTATGTGGAGGGGGAAGGGAGAGAGAGAAGTCTGAAGAAAGGTGGCTCTGTGGTGAAATACATCCCAACATTGTCCTCACGATGCTGCTGGCCAGATCTACAGCATCAGTATACACTGCTGAGGGAGAAAACTCCCACCCAATCACCAAGTTCTAGAGGTAGGAGGATCTTGCAAACCCCCTTAGTTCATAAGGAAGTGAGTTAAGGAAGCAGTGTACATGCCCAAGGCCACCAACTGCAGAGTTGCCAGTGCAATTAAAGAAAGCGGAGGGTTCAGAGCAGCACAGGAACATTTGGTAAATTCTGTCACACCAAGCAGGACCCACAAGGCCCAGAAGTGTTTCCTAAGCAGAAACAGCCTCACGCTGACTTCTAACCCAGAAGCTGTTTCTGGTGTGGTTCCGGAAAAGCCTGACTCACAAGGAAGGGGAGCAGAAGGTCTGTTTACTCTCTGAGGTTTTCCTGTGGTGTTTACCCAGTCAGGGGCTCACAGCAATTATGAACACCCAGGCACTTTCTTGCTTCTCATACCTTTAGTAAAAGCAACACTCTATACATTCTACAAGGTCTGCCCAGACTGTGGGTCTCTGGGACAGGGAGCGTGACTGCAGGATGAGAGCCATGCTCTCTCTACTCACCAACCTCAGAATTTGGCTTAGTCTCCATCTACTAAGGGGTCCTTTTGGTACCCACCATGCAGCAGCCCTCCCTGCCAGCTTCCTGCTGCCATGTCTTGATTCTGCACTTAATGCCCAGGTTTCAGAAGGTGGTTAGAGTTCACACTGCATTCCCAGGCAGCCGCTGGCCCGTGCAGGAGCTGTTTGCTCTGCCTGGTTCGCTCCAACCTTATTCAAGGCTCAGTTCAGCAGCCTTTTCTCAGCCTCTCTGAACACCATATGCCACTTTCCTGCAGCTCTTACCACAGCGGCAGCTCTACATCTATGTGGGTGAGTACTGAGCGCATCTCTAGCCCCTCCTAGACAGGAAACTCTATAAGCAACAGAGATGTCCCACTTTTGGCCCTAGCATATAACACAGCACATTTGATGTGTCAATGAAGGGGGCGGGGGGTAAGAGACGTACACGTGTTCATACCATTTCACTAAGTCCGGCATATTTCTGTGGCCATCCATTAAGAAGCATGAGACTTAACATAGACAAGCCACAATTATTCCCATCGTATACTAAATTGGACAGGGAAACAGTTCCAGCCTTCGTTTCTTCACAGAGCTTGTTAAAGGGACAAGTAAGAAAAGCACCACTGGGGGCAGGGCTGGAGGGGTGGGTGGGCGGGGGATTGCTCCTATATGATGAGACTAGGTGAGGAAGCAAGGTAGTGGGCTTTCTAGAAGGTGCCTTTGCAGGCTGTGTGACCACCACAGGCTGTAACAGCAGTGACAAGGGAGGAAGATCGGTGACCTGTCCTCTGAGGGTCCTTTCTGTTTCTCAGGATCACCCTAAGTGTTCAGTGGCTGTTTTGCTTTCCTGTCATGGCTTCTGTCCTGGCAAGGACTATTTCTGGTTTTTTTTTTTTTTCCTTCTTAATCTTTAAAAATTACATTTATTTACTTAGTGTGTGGACTTACAACGGTGCTGCTATAGAGGTCAGAGGACAACAATGTTCAGGAGTAAATTCTCTCCTCCCACCCAGATAACAAACTTAGGCTATTAGGTTTCTCTGCAAGTGCCATTACCACTGAGCAATCCAGCCAGCTTGGAAGAACTATATCTGACTGTAAAGAATAATGAGGAGTTTTAGACAGAAATTAGTCTTCAGTGTGAGCATCGCCTCTGGACCGGAGGATCACCAGGGTAAAGGAGACTTCAAGAAGGACAAAGGAAAGTGTAGGTGGGAAAGGAGCACGTCTCTCTTGTCACAGAAGGTCCAAGTAACACGACTGTGGGATTTCTCTGCCTGGTTGAATTAGCAAGGCCCACAGAATTCATGGTATCTGTGTGCTTTGTACCACCTAATTAAGCACTCTTCCCCCAGCAGTCCCTGCAGATGGCATCCCAATGTATTTCTAGCAAGGCATATGTTGCTAACCTCTGTGTTTCGTCTGACATTTACTAAGCTACTTGCTTATGTATTAATGTGTGTATTATTTATGTGTACGTGTACTTGTGTGCACACATATTCGTACATGGGAGTCACGGGGTGACATCAAGTGTCTTCTTGCATTGCATTGCTCTCTCTATCCTAGTTTTGGAAACGAGATATCTCACTGACCACCAATTTGATGAGACTGGCCAGCCAGTGAGTCCCAGGGATCATCCTGTCTCAGTGGTCCCAGGCTGTCCTTTTTATATGGATGCTGGGAGTCCAAACTCAGATCTTCATGTTCCCCCAGCAAGCACTTTACCCACTGAGGCATTCTCTGTACCCAGCACTGGTAAGTTTACCTTTGATAGCAATCAGTAAGACCTGAGTTAGTAACCATAACTAGTACTCCCTGCAGGGTCAGAGTGTCAAATGGGGTTAGAACTCTAATTAAACTTTCTCTGATAGGGCGCCTCCATCACCTACAGTGTTGGAGAGAAGGGAAGAACAATGCTCACATACTCCTCACTGCCTAGGCTCACACTCCTTTTGGAAATGATAGAAGACACTTGCTTATTGACAAACTGGTCCTCCTGAATGCTTTCAGTACTCTGCTGTCCATGAAGGAAAACCTGAGAATAATTGTCACATGACAAAGGAGGGAAGTTGGATTGGACACATGCTAATGAGATTGGTGACACAAAGTTCCATTCTATAGAATGTCTGGGAGAGGCAGGAGAATTTTTGTGAGTTCTAGGTCAGCCTGGTCAACAAAATGAGTTCCAAGACAGCCAGGAAACACAGAGAAACCCTGTCTCAAAAAACACAACACAATACAACACAACACAACAAAACAAAGAATGACTGTCTTATTTAATCTCACACTAATCTCCAACCTATACATCACATCCATGGGCTAGTGATCTGGTTAGCAAAAGTAACAACTGAAACGTCATTTGCTATATCAAATGGCCTTTCTGCCTGCCAGTGAAAGGAATGGAAGGCTGAGACATGTGGCTATTCATGGCAAGCAACTGAAATCCTATCTTTTTACAGTAAATGACTGTTGAATTGGAGCCAAACTGCAGGTATTGTCTTTCAACAGACGATGCAAAAAGCTTTCCTTGAACAGACACTGCGGTCAAGGGTAAGTCTTCCAAAGATGAGTGCTAAAGGATAAAATTCACCAGTCCAGAGGAAAATAATACAATACAATATACTATACAATGACAGAATCCTAACATTGTCCAGAGTTCTGTAGCCCTACATTGATTCACATCTCCAACTTCTATGAGAGGAGGCCAGTGGAGAGATAGATCAACAGTTAAAGAGCACTGACTGCTCTCTCAGGGGATCCGGGTTTAATGCTCAGCTCCTGACTGTCTGTAACTCCAGTTCCAGGGGCTTGGCAGCCTCACACATACATACATGCAGGGAAGGAAGAGGGGGAGGGAAGAAAAAGGAAGGGAAGAAGGAAGGAAGGGGAAGGGGAAGGAGGAATACATTTATTTCACTTTACCTAGAAACATTGTAAATCTTTTCGTAGTAAAAGGAAACAGAAAAGCCAACTAGTTGACTCAGGCAGGGTGGTAAACTAATTCTTTTAACAAAAAAGAAGAGATGCTGACAGAGAGAAGCCAGGAAGAACCAGAGACATACATGCCACCGAGGACATTTCATGAGAGGTAATTTTGCCTGTAAGGGATAGAACACAGGGCCTTGTGCATGCAAAGCTTGCTCTCCCTCTGGGCCACACCCTCAGCTCAGATGAAAGATCTTTAGATTAAACATCTGAGTGTTGACAGATTTCTTAAAGGTCTGCAGTCAGAAAAAAAAACTCAAGACCCACCAGATGCTGTCCACCTGCACTGTGTCCTCCCTGAATGAAGTCTGTTTCATGAACCATGATGGGGCAAACGGAGATAAAACCTGGAGGGATTGGGCAGGTAGGCTGTTTAACCTCAGGGCTCCAGCTTAGCACCCAGCTTAATACTTGTTCAACCAAGAAGTGATGTGAGTTCTGATTGAACTATTATATTATGAAAATGCAATCACCCTTTCAATGCAGCCTTTTGAAGGCATTCTAAGTGGAATTAAGACATATACTGTATACCTATGGAATTGTGTATTTCTTTCTTTCTTTCTTTTTTTTTTTTTTTGGCTTTTCCAGACAGGGTTTCTCTGTGTAGCCCTGTCTGCCTGGAACTCACCCTGTACACAAGCCTGGCCTCGAACCCAGAGCCTGCCTTTGTCTCCTGAGTGCTGGGAGTAAAGGCAGGCACCACCACCGCCTGGCTACAGCTATGGATTTTCGTAGGCTTAGTCGATGTGCATAAAAGTTAATTCTGACCTTTTCAGCACTGTCTTGCTACCCCTCTGGACCTTAACCTTGCTAAAGGCATCCTAATGTACTATTCCCCACTTCCTCCCAGGACTGTCTGAAAGCTTGCTGACGCTTCCCACTCCCATTGAGTGAATGAAGGAAGCGACACAAACAAGAATGCATTGAAAAATCGCTGACACTCACTAATCTTAAAGCGTAAACAGACTGCAATTTATTCAATTTGCAAACAACCATAAAAATAATCGCTAGTTTCCATTTCATATCATTCGTACCATTCATTACACTAGTAGAATAAAAGGAGTTTTAAAAAAAATCACAAGCAAATCTATAAGCAAACAAAGCTATCAGCATAAACTTACACACAGGGTCAGTACACAGGCACTGGGTAAAACAGGAACGGACTTGTGGAGAATTCACTGACTGTCTATGAATGGCAATACTCTACAAAAAAATTCCAAGAATCTTTTGTCTTACAGTCTGCCTTTCACTATATTAAAAACAAACAAACAAACAAACAAACAAACAAACAAAACAAACCTAAGATGATCTGGTTTACCTGATCAAAGCCAGGGCAAAGGACAGTAGCTACGAGGGGGCAAGAACTTAATACATGCATCAAGGGCTATTTAGAGGCCAGCAGGGGAGGACACAGATGTCAAGCCTTTTCTTCCCACGAATGTTTAAATATATCCCCATGCAGGGCACCCAGGATTTTCTTAGCTCTTTCTTCCCTCACCAACTGGCAACCAGTTCCTTCTCCTTGTAGCATTTAAAAGTACAGTGTGAGCATTCTTAATACTAGATACTGGCAGCCATATATGCCTTGGGCCTGTACAGAGCCATACTTCTTCTTCTTTTTTTTTTTTTTTCTTTCTTTCTTTTTTTCCGGAGCTGGGGACCGAACCCAGGGCTCTACCACTGAGTTAAATCCCCAACCCCCAGAGCCATACTTCTTTTGAAGAGAATTACCTTAATACCTTTTTCCCCCCAAGTCTATAATTACTAGCCTTCTAGAAACTTCTTACCATCTTGACAAGCCAGAAGCCTAAAGTAGCAGGTGTTGATCCCACCCTCCTTTAACACTTCCATGGGCCAAATGATCAGGACACAGAGCGATTCCTGCCAAGAAAACCTGGGCTCGTTCACCCAGCAGTGACACTACTCTGTGTTAGGGGGAGGGGGAAATGTGTGCATGTGCCTTGTAGGCAAGGAGAAGCATTTACAAGTTGCAAATACAGTGTGTGGTTGGTGACTCTGAGGCCACCCCAGAAAATACTTCATATCAGGAAGGAGTAAGATACATTAGCATAGCAGTAAAATGATGTGATTTTCAAACAGTTAAATCTGATTAAGCAGGAACTTTAGCAAATTTACCATATGGTTTGACTGAAAAGCTATTTCACCTGCTAGCAATCACCTCAGCTACCATACCCAGGTTTGGGTTCCAACTGGCTGCATGACCTCATACCTTCATGTTTCCAAAAGTGTGGGGACTCAGCGGGATTCCTAGCTCTCACTCAGATTTGGGGTATACATATCATAGTCACTTGGAGAGTCAGGAGCGGGGAAATCAAGAGATTCCTGAACCTAGCAAAAACACCGATACAATTAGAATCTGTAAAAGTGCCATTGCTATAAGTCACTGTGCCATTTAATTATGCTATTAATTCAATGTCAGTGTTTCTTTTGAGTCGGAGTAGTCCAAATTTTAATGTGAGGATGAATCCTCCAAGACCCTTGTTAAAATATAAAGCCAAGAGGTCAGAAATGAACCAGAGAGTCTTCATTTCTGATAAACTCCCAGGTGCGAACTGCTATCGGTCCCCCGTGGCTCAGTCTTTGAACAGATTTTTCCAGTTCATTTCTGTGGGCACTCCACCAAGCACACAGAAATCCTCACCCACAGCTAGAGTGAAGAGCAGGCTTAGTACTAAGGTTTTGAGTATAATTAACTGTTGCCTGTATTTTTTACTTTGGGAAAACAAAACAAAGCAGAAACAAAAACCATGGCAAAGACTGCTGCGGTGGTTTGAATGCAAGGCTCCCATAGCCTCATATATTGGAATGTTCAGTTAGGGACTGGACATCTTTGAAAGGATTAGAAGGGTTAGGAGGTGTGACTTTGTTGGAGGAAGTGTTACTGGAGGTGGGCTTTGAGGTGTCAGAAGCCCATGCCAGGTTCAGCCTCTGTCTCTGAGCCTCCCCACCCCCCCCCCATTGGCCTGTGGATCGAGATGTAGCTCTCAGCTACTGTCCCAGCACCATGTGTGCCACCTTGCCCTCTGCTGTGACGATAATGGACTAAATCTATAAGACTATAAGCAAGCCCCAACCTTTCTTTCATAAGGGTTGCTGTGGTCATGGTATCTCTTCACAGCAATAGAACAATGGCATGTTGTGATGCAAACATAATATCTTGATGCATGGATGCCTCTTGTGGATAGGAAGACAGTTTCTGGTCTCTGACCTTAGACATCTTTCTTTTCTTGTGTAGATGCATACACAAAAGACTTTTGGAGAACAGGAAAGTGACAAGTACAGATTAACACTGGTAATGAGGGACACGTTGGGACAGTGTTTTTACCATGAGGTGATACCAAAGCTGAGTCTTGCAGAAGTGGGAAAACAGACCCAGGCTGGACTCTGGTGGACTAGTCTAGAAGCTGTGTTTCTGTGCTCTCGTTGGCAACACTGACAGCGCTAAGAAATAAGCAGCATTGTATACAGCAGAAACAAGGAGGCTGGCACTCTTCTGTAAGCACCGCCGACGGGACGCAGGCTCGTCTTCAGGCAGGCCTGTGAGGTAGGTGCTGCTATGAAGATGAGGCAGTGTGTCCATACAGCTAGTGCTGGAATTCCAACACACTAAGTCTGGCTCATAACTACTAACGTATACTACCTAAAGAGACAGACGACAATAAAAACGGTCTGTAAGAGGAGCTAGGAGGCTAAGTGATGCACACCTGTAATTGTAGCCCTTAGGAGACTGAAGCTGGAGGACCTTGAGTTCCGAGCCAGCCAAAATAAAGACCTTTTCTTAAAAAAACAAAAATCAGATTGTGGGAGGAGAGAGAAGTAGAGAGTATGAGAGAAGGAGGACAAGGAAAGAAGAGGAGGGAGAGAGAGAGAGAAAGTAAAGGAGGAAGAGGAAGAAAAAGCGAAGAAGGGAAGTGAGAAGTTTAAGGAGAAAGAGGAAGGGGAGGAGGAAAAGGAGGAGGAGGAGCAGGAGGAGGAGGAGGAGAAAGAAGAGGGGAAGGAAGGAGGAACAGGAAAGGACCAGCAGGAGTTCACAGAATCTGAGATGCACAGTGTACTTACTACATGGAAGTCATGGATTGAATTAAACCATGGTTTTTAGGACGAAGACCAAACCTCCTCTTCTTTTTGCGATGAAGTCTTGTTACACAGCATGAAACTCACTATGTAACTCAGGCTGGTGTCAAACTCTCTACCCGCCCCGCCCCCCTTCTCCTCCTATTGCTGGGATAATGAACATGCACTGTCATGCCTTGCTTGAAGACCTAACTTCTGACCCCCAAGCCCTTATGGTCAGGACCCAATATGGACATCTATCTCTATCTTAACCCCTCTCAATCTCCATCTTGGCCTAGTGTTTCCTAGTGCTTCTGGAGCTCATCAAGTACTGAGTCTTCTCTCCCCCATGCTGAGATCTGGACAAAACAGCCCTGTCTATCCTCAGCCAAGCCAATCTGAAACAATAGAGGACCTCAAGAGCCATCCAATGTCCCTAAAGGGCCCCCTGGCCACAGTGGGGGGAATCACTGAACATTTTCATCATGAGAAACTATGACCCACTAGCAGAGGATCCAGATAAGCAGCTCCCAGAAGTGCCCAGACCCACCCATCCACTGCAGCGCCCAAAAAGGACAGTTCTATTTAGAATAGGGAATGTTCCAGAATCAGCCTCGCTCTCTGATCCCAAAGGTATTGGATTTCTTCCACCTTTCAGGCACTATAATTCTAAACCTCCTGACTCCCAGGATGATGCCACAGTAGTTAAGGGGACAAGCCCAGGTCTGTGGCTGTAAGTATGTCATTCAACTTCTCTGGGTGTCAGGTTTAACAATGAAAATAATAGTAGTTTAGTCATGGAACTATATGACACAGTAAAATACTTAGTACACAGTACTTAGCAAAGTACTTATCACACAGAGCCCTCTATAAAAGTTTGTTATTATTAATTATAAAGAAAGAAAAGAAGAATTTGTGGGGAAATCTAGAAAGTAGAGATGCGTAGGAAAAAAAAAAAACCAATTAAAGGTTACAGGTCCAAGTTATCCTGGGGTATAAAGAAAATTTCTTATTTCCGGCTGGTCTGGAACTCATGCAATCCTCCTGTCTCAGCCTCTTGAGTGGTGGGTTTATAAACAGGAGCTACCATGCCTTGCCTGGCTCTTTGCAAACATATAACAACAGGTATTTTTCTCTTTATCTTCAGAGACGTCGCTAACAATTAATAGTTCTGTGTGAAATGGAAATGAGAAAGGTGAAGACTCCAGACTGCCGGGTTCAGTGACCTAAGATCATAATGGGGAGCTATATTTAGTTAAGAGCTGACTGTGAAAAATGGGTTCTACGAAGGCCACAAGGTGACCAGGGCTGTGCTGGAGTCTGGACACATGATGCTCTGAGTGTGAGGGAGGGGGATTTAACTTTTTCCTTGTATATTTGATTGCTCTGTGTCAAATCTTTCTATTTAAGATGAGGTAATCCACCCCATAACTACATAACCAAAAAAGAGGAAGAAAATGAAAGTTTACAAGAGATATAAGCCTATTACTAGAGTGCTTTTGGTTTGCTTTGGTTTGTTTTGTTGGCTTTTCAAGATAGGGTTTCTCTGTGTACTGCTGGGTATACTCAGACTTGTTCTGTAGACCAAGCTGGCCTTGAACTCACGGAGATCCAACTGCTTCTGCCTCCTGAGTTTTGGAATTGAAGGCGTGCGCCCCCACAGCCCAGCTAGTTATTTAATTTTAAAGAAGTGACTTTGTGAAGTTTTCTTTCTGGAACGAAGCACAGTTTGGGGCAGGTTCAGAGACAACTGCCTCTGGCTGTCTTCCCCTGACTAATGGTTCCTCAGCTGCCTGTTTAGTCAGAGTCCACTACAGACTATGTCCTCTGCACACGAGGCCATCCCTGAGTTGGCAGTTCCTTCAGCCACACACAGCAAAGATCTCACATGGAGCCTGCATTTGAGAACTGGTGCCCACTTCTAACCACGCCCGGAAATGAGGAAGCTTGCCAGTCTCCTCTGTGCTATGAGTTTGCTCCTTTTGAGGCTCAGCAAATGCCATGTGTCTCTGGGCCAGAATTCAAGTCTGATTCATCTTGGTGTTCTCAGAGCTTGGCATGGGGTCTGGTGCTCAGAGGTAGCTAAGTAAATAAGCCAGCTAACCTCAGGCCAACTTATGACAGCGTCTTATCACTTGCCCCTTCCTAAGCACTCTGAGTATGAATCCCTCCTCTCTCCTTTTTGGCTTTGGTTTTTGTCGTGTTCCCCCTCCCCCCGCCCCCAGCCACTTTCTCTTTGTGTTTGTTCTAAAAGAGAAAGCTTAGAAAAGGTCTTTTTGGTTTTTTTTTTAGAGCAAGAGGGTCCTTTGTAAAACCTTCTATTTAAATTCGTATAAGAGATAATAAAATGGCGAATATAATCACTTATTTTGTTAAAAGGTGGGAGAAGCATTTTTAAAGGGTAAACTTCAAGGAAATGCAGCTTCTGGGGAAACAGGTGCAGAAATGTGTACGTGTAAGTGCACCAGAATGTTCATGGATGACCTTACTTATCACAGGGAACTTTTAAACTAGCATTGAAAAGGCCTTCAGATATGTTTAAGACCCCAGGCTAAGGAGCAAAGTTAAATCGACCATGTCTGGCAACTTCTGGGGGGGGGGGACCCAAAATGTCAGGGGGCCTCGTTTCCAGAGCCACCTCACAGGGCAAGATGCGCCACCAGGAGACTTGCACCTTCTTGAGCTGAAGCTCAGTTCCGTGTACAATATTGACAGACATTAGACAGAGAGGGCACTTAAACACAGCCCTGGGTCCACACCCTGTCACTCCAGGCTTTTCTAAGGCAGCCCCAGGACAAGGTTACAACACCACGTTTTTCTTATTTTTAAAACAACTACTGTGCTACAAACATCTGACAGACGGCTGACCACGGCACGGGGGACGTGGGAGGGGGTAGTTCTCATTGTCCCAAGTTCTCAGCGTTTCCCTCACCTTTTCTCTCCCAGAGTCCATGTCAAGTCTCAGCCTCTAAAGCAAAAGGAGAAAGAAAGGGGATAGCTTTCAGATAGCTATGGCCTCGCCCTGAGAACAAGTTTCCACTGGGTTGGCCACTTCTTAAGACCTCAGGACAGGCATTCAGTGAGGACCTAATCTTGCGTCTCGCGATCTTGTCCCTGGGGTCCCTAAGTCCCGACCCGGGACAGATGCTCCAAGCGGAAGACCCCACTTACCCAACGACTGAAATCATCATGGCAGCCACCACCAGGTAGTTGGTCTGGTAATAGAGCAGATTGCTCACTACACGGTTGTTCCATTTGGATATATCCCTGAAGTCCGGCCGTGCGAAACGATCAGAGCCCGGGAAGAAATCATCCCAGGCACGGAGCGGGGCGAGGTTCACGTCCATGTTCCTTTGCTTGGCGAGCTTCGCCTTCGGAATCTGGAGGCGGCGGCGGTAGCAACCAGCTGAATGAAAGATGACAGCGGCTCCTTAGGATTGGCTCTGCGGTTAGAGCACCGCAGGGCCCAGAAAACTGGCCTCGGGCGGGTGTGTTGGTCTTTCTGTGATTGGCTGGAAGTGGTTAGTGACGGAAAACTGTGGGCTTTACCAAATGTAAAACGGAGTACTAACAAAAAGTAACCAGCGGAAATGCCCCACCTAAACTAAAGGTGGTGTCAGTCGTCTCTCCGGCAGTTTAAATACAAACCATCTCTTTTAAAGCATTGTTTGTGTGTGTTCTCTGCCTTGGAGGGAGGGGAAAAAAAAGGCAGCTGTTCAGCTGTCAGTCTAAGTGGAATGGAATGGAAGACGACCTCAGAGTCTCTGAAAGTCCAGTATTGCTGTTCTCCCCACACATGCATGCAATTTTCATGAGTCACTTTGTGTGAAATCAGACTGGAAAAATGGGAGGGAGGGGTTTGTCTGAAATGAACCGCTGGTTGTTGGCTCGCCTTTTCTCCGCTCCCCGTTTCTGCTGTCCTGTGGCAAAATTACTGAACTGCTGTGCCATTATTATAGCTAGATGATCAGATAGGTACTGGATGGCTTCACTGCTTCCTGAGTGAGCTCTTAGCAGCTTCAAAGCAAACAGCTGCTGCAGGTAGTCTGTGTTTTGGGGGCAGAAACATGGATACCCGGGCCAGAAAACTTTCTTAGTTTTATTCCAATACTAAACCAAAAACTTTTACCTAAGAAAACATATCTTTAAAACAAACAAACAAACAAAACCTCCTATAGCTAGGGCTTCTACAAGTGCACCAAGCTACAAAAGTATAACATTTACCAGAGACTTAGCACAGACCCATGCTGACCCTGTGCTAGCTGCTTCAGTTTCTGTGAGTTGCTTTGAGACCTGCTTAGTTTATTCGGTGGGTTGTTTTCTGCTCCTACTCTGGAAGGCGGACTTCTAAGGTGTCAGTGCCTAAGGTAACAGTGTTTCTAAATTTGCAACTGGTAATTTTTAATCAAACTTGAAGCGCTCTGCAAAGACCACAAACTTCCCCTAAAACAAAGAATAGTAAACCATACTTGAGGCTAAGTCAAATTTGGTTGTCCTTGCTGATTAGAAAGGCAGTTGAGGAAATTATGATGGCTTTCTGAAAACTCCTGCTGGTGTTTCAGACAGCTTGGTAATTGGATCCAGCAATTTACTTTGGAGAAAAGCCGTTCCTTTTAAAAATTTTACTTATTTATTGTGAATGAATGTCTTGCCTGCATTGTGCATGTGCCCGGCCTGAAAGCCTTGTGCCTGCTGAGATCAGAAGAGGCTGTCAGAGCTCTTGGAACTGGAGTTACAGATCCTAAGCTGCCATGTGGGAATTGGGATTTGAATCTCGGTCCTCTGAAAGAACGGCAAATGCTCTTAACCACTGAGTCATTCTCCAGGCTAGTGGAGAAATGTCTTAACTTTCTCCAGTCTTACATTCTTCATATGTAAACTCTGCTTAGTAGAAAATCTGCCATGGAGGCTAAATCAGGGATCCTTGGAAAATGTTTAGTATATGTAGCATTAACAGATTTACTGTTATCAGTAATACTACAAACTAGCATGGTAAGGCAAACCCAGAAGCTTAGCTACTCCAGAGGCCCAGGTAGGAGGGGCTTGTAGGGGCTACAAAGCTACAAAGTGAATTCAAGGCCAGCCAGAGCAAGTTGGTAAGACTTTGGTTCAACATAAAAAGCAAGAAGAGTGCTAGAAATATACACTTCAGTGATCAACACTTCCCTAGCAACGTCGGTCCTGTGTACAGACTCCATCATTGCAACAACAACAAACAAACAAGAACAAACAATAAACTCAACAAAACAAAGAGCTAGCAGAGTCCTTAATTTACCTGGTTGATGTTTACAGTATTTTAACCTGCTTTCTATACTTTGATAATAAACACCTGCTGACTTTTCTCCGTAATGAGACCATTGATCACTGTGGTTACCTCTGAATAGATAAAATAGGAGAAAACTATTGAGACCGCTTAGTACCATGCCAGCAGGCATTCTAGGTCCTTTCCAACCTTGTGAAGGCACTGTGGGAAGTCACAAAGGGGAAGTGCTTGCCTTGCTCTGCCCTCTGAGGGCCTGCCCTGTAGGAAATACTCATTCGGAGACACTGAGGAGAGTGCTAAATAGAGCCATGCCAGGCCTTTCTTCAATTATAGGAAATCAGAGGGTGTGGAGGAATTCCCGGAGTGTAAGAATTTTAAAAGGTATCAGTGTCACAGAGCCCTAGTTTCATCCCTCATTACTGCAAATAAAAAAAGAAGAGAATCCAAAGAGGTCTGTATTTGTTGTTGTTGTTGTTGTTGTTGTTGTTTTGTTTTGTTTTGTTTTCTCTGTTCATAGGATGAGTCCCCCTTTCTCTGAAAATGTTGAGTATGTTTCTGTCTCTGGTTGGACTACGGTAGATTTTTTTTTTTTGGATCAATTTTGTTTGCTTGTTTTGTTTTCTCTATATTTTTATACCTCGTCATCCAACTATTTTAAATGAGAATGAGCACAAATGAATCAACTTTACTCCTGTCTCTGTTTAAGAGCTATTATTAGCAGCTATGTCACTATTTTTAGGTTGGGGGGGAGGGGAGTAAGAGTAAGGATATTCGCTGCATTAGTCTCTTACAACAAATGCTGACAGATGGCTCAGTGGTTTAGAGTGCTTGCTGTTCTTCCAAAGGAAAGGTCAATTCCCAGCAGCCACATCAGGTGGCTCACAAATACCTGTAACTCCAGCTCCAAGGGGCTTCTGTGGGAACACACACACACACACACACACACACACACACACACACACACACACACACACACACACACACAAATAAACGTTTTTTTTTCCAAAGCACTCACTTGAGGCTTTTCCACAGGGACTTAACTTTAGTAAGCACCATTCTGATTATTCCACTGTCTGGCCATACATTATAGTAGATGCTAATAGTTTATGATTAAATAAAAGTAAATCTACAGTGGACGTTGGTCACTTGCCACTGTCACTGTCATTATTAACAAGTGGAGGTGGATATTTCTAATCAGATAGGCCTCTCTAATGATGCCTGGTGTCAGCTGTCAAAATGGTGAGTCACGGTGACACACAGATGCCGGACAGACATCTTTGTAAACTTCTTTTGGGTGTTTTATCTGAATGAACATTTGCACCACTTGTGTGCTAGGTGCCAGGGAGTTGCAGGCTATTGTGAGGCACTGGGAATTGAACCTGGGTCCCCTGGGAGAGCTGCAGTGCTCTCAACTGCTGAGCTAGCTCTGCAGACTTTCTTTTTCTTTTTTCTTTTCTTCCTCTTCCTCTGCTATTTCTGTCCTATTTCCAAGGCTCAGTTTCCTCTTCTCACTGTCTGGTTCTGGCTGAATTTTTAGCTCAATGTGTGCTATTGATGAAGACAGCTGGGGGATCATAACAGACGAGCCTTCCTTAAAGTTCAATAGAGAATAGGAAAAAGAGTAGATTAAATGCCACAGGTGAGTAGCAGCGTCTCCTTTAATGAGCACCCTGGAAGCTTTATCTGCTGTCATTGATTTTCAAACAGTGCATCCACAAACCATCTGTTGTGGTAAAACTCAAACCTGGAATTTGTAACCTTCAAGTGATTCCAATCAAAAACTATATTTGAGAACCACTCAAGATTTCACTTAATTTTCAATCTCATACTCGTGAATGTTGTTATTCTCACTTTACAATCAAGGATCTGGAAATACCCAAGGTCTCATGGCTAATAGCTACATATTAAATTTTTTATCTCATTTTAGTAAAAGAGATATGTTTGTGTAGATACATATTTGAAATATATGAACACAATTCTTTCTTGTCTACCAGAATCACTCATTTGCATACAATACATGACTATGAAGAGCAGAGTCAAAAAGTTCATTTATATATTACTGCCTTAAGGTGATGGGTTATATAATAAATCTCTATACTTTTCTTATCTAATCATCTATCTTATCTATCATTCACTTATCTATCTAATATATATCTGGATGAATACATGTATAACAATAGTTTTCTGGCAAAATGGTGTGACACTAAAGTTTAATATGGATTTTCACAAAGAAAATAAGATTCTTTACCCTATGTCTGTGTAAGGTTTAAACTTCATGCTCATGAAGGGAAGGATTTTGAATCTTCCTGAAATATGAAAAACAGAAATTCTTTTCACCATTTTTCCCGGAGGAAAGCACTGGCATATTGGGGAGGTTGTTTCAGTTTTTAAATAGAATATAGGAACATTTTATGCAATCATTTGTCAACATATCAATGTATAAATAAGTAACATATCTAAGTTCATGCGGCATAGCAACATGATAGATGGTATAACATTATTTAAGTAGGCACAATTAATCAAAGATTTTAATTACAGTGTGAAATGCTTGCAAAGCCTAAGGGAACCTAAGCAGCCAATTTACCCATGGCTTCCAACTGTTCAACTAGCTTACCCAGATACTCCCACCCCTCCCTCCGGTCCCCTGAAGCCACGCCTCTAGTATTGGCTCCGCCCCTCACCCTTTCTAATTGCCTAGTAAGACCGCGCTGGTCCACCCTCTCTGCGCCTGCTCAGCCTTTTTTCTCCTTAAAGCCTCATCCCACTACACGCCAGCTCCGCCTCTCCCCTTGAAACCCCGCCCTACTGCGCCCTCTTACTCTCTTACCTGAAGCTCCTCCCCTCCGCCCTGGCTCCACTCCGCCCTCTTCCTATTAATCTGCAGTCCCGCCCACCCCGGGCGGACCCGCTCGCCGCGAGGGGCTCTGGGAAGAGGCGGGGAACAATATGGCGGATGGCGAGGAGCCGTAAGTATCGGGGTTTTGCCGGAGCGCCGAGTTGGGCTGGGTTGTGAGAGAGCGCGGCGGTGGGCGGTCACCGCTGCCACCCGGGGGCCCCCCAACCCCCGCCCCGTCCCCTCGCCCCCCATACCCTTGCGGCGCTCTCTTTGGAGCTTGATGCTGACCCTTCTTTTATTCTCTCTTTCTTTTAGGGAGAAGAAAAGAAGGAGAATAGAGGAGCTGCTGGCTGAGAAGTTAGTGCTGCTGGGAGGCCGGGGTCCTCTCCGGAGACCCCCGCCTCCCCCTAATCCCAGGCCTAGGGGACCAGCCGCAGCGGGCCCGGGGGGACTGGGAGGGGGTGCACCTGGAGCAGGCCGCGCGTCCTCACCCCTGACCCCGTCCCAAGCCCGAGCCACCCGCCGGCTGCTCCCTGGCTATGCTCCTGCAAAAGCCACCCGGTACCCCCCTCTTCCTCCAACCCAAATTGGCAGAGCTGTGACCTTGTGGCAAGTGAATCCAATCTAAATCTAAATGTACCCGAGGCCTGTTTTGGGTCCTTGGTAAATACTTGAGGCAATCGTATAAACTTTTTATGAACACTCTGAATCAGGAATTGTGTTAAAACTTGTCATTTTTGTAAGGTAATTGTGTCTTAAAGGAGATGCCAACTCGCTCTCTCAATCACCACACAACCTGTATCAAATACTTAGTTTTTTGATGCCACAGGTTTTAAAATTCTTTTCATATGGCCAATCCTACGGGATTCCTCTCCCCTCCCTCCGTGGGAAGGGGAAAAAAAAATATACTCCTGTAGTGGGTGTGGTGAATTCATAATTTCTGTGTCAGTTCTCAGTAGTACTTTGGTCTTTTCCCTGCCCCTCCCTATGGTTGAATTTCAAATGCAAGGGTTCACATTCATTTCCCACTGTTTAAGTCCTTACTTTTTTTTTGCACCAAATGACAAAGTTCGAATGCTTGCTGTATGCCAAGAGTTGTCCCTGAGTTCAATTCACAATTCTCTCTTTGCCTCATGACCATCAGAAGTAGTTGTAATCCACAGTTGAGGTTTCTGACAGTTAAGGAATCTTCTCAAAGTTAGAATGCGCTTGGTTGTGGAGTGCAACCCAGCAGTGCAGCAGAACATCAGCTGTGCAATGTGTATTCATCCTGTTTGTAAAAAAATTGATAATTACTAATATATTTGAAGGTAGAAACTTTGGGGTTACAGGAAAGTTATCCCGGCCAAACATGAATGAATCTGAGATTAAAAAGTGCATTTGAGTTTTTTGCTTTTGTTTTTAGAGGAGTCACATTTTATTAGTTACATAGCCTTAAAGATTTCTTGATGGTAATGCCTATCTGTGGCATAATTTTAATCTAAACGTTTTCTTTTGTGTTTTGTGACAACAAAAAAACTACTGGAACCCCTCTGAGGAAAGAAATGTATGAATATTGCTTTCATCCAAAAATGCTCAGTGGACCTCATCTTTCCTACTTGGGAGGAGCCATAGATAGTATTAGATTTAAGCACCATAGTTCTTCAAGTCCCCCTCACCCTATGCATTTGTATTTCTACTGAAGGAACCGATGATGGAAATTCAGTAAGACTAAATACCAAACAGAGGGAAGTCCTTTCTCACCGAGTCATTTAGTGTTCCAACTTTGGTCTTTGGGTGCTGAGGAAGCTAGGAATACAGAGGCTGATTTATTTCATCAAGTAGGTGAAGAGTGCTTTCCCACAATAGACAAGCCAAAACTGGAAAAACTCACAACTCAGTTTTCCTTTTTATTTGAGCAGGTCTGATGTGTGGTTACCTTTACATTTGGGGAGACCTAATAGTTATGGGCCTGGCTTTTTCATACTGATCTTTGCAGCTGAGTTTACTGTGTTCTGTGCAGAATGGCTGTTGATGGTGGGTGTGGGGACACTGGAGACTGGGAAGGTCGCTGGAACCATGTAAAGAAGTTCCTCGAGCGGTCTGGACCCTTCACACACCCCGATTTCGAACCGAGCACTGAAGTGAGAAATATTTATTTTTAAAGAACTGCTCTAATAGTTTTACATTTCAAAAATAATAAGATGCTTCCTTTTAAATTTACTCTTATAATACAGATAATTAATAAAATTGTTTTGTGAATCTTATGAGTATTGAGTTGAATCTTTACAACTTAATTTATGTAAATGACTAGAGATGCATTTTTATATTTTTCATATAAGTTTAAATATTTTAAAGAATAGGATAAGTTGATATCATATTCTGGTATGTTTAAAATTCTATAGTTTAGAATGATTCCTAAGACACATTTCCCTGTTTGTAGCCCTGATGTGGTAAATTAATTCTAATAAGACTGTAAGATATGCTTACCTGGGTATTAAAATTTAGTTGGAAATCTTTCCTTAGTACTGACTATAATTAATTGAATGTTAAAAATGTGCTTGCAATATAATAGATATGTATTTTTAAACTGTGTCTGACTTGAAGCAAATATTTGATTAGATAAAATTTCTTTCTTATTACAAAGTAGGAACAAAGTAATCACTATAATGTGTTGTATGACCTTTTGTGCCCATGAAGAGATTTTTGAAATAGAAACGCCACTCAAAGTTGTGTAAACTCTCAAATTTGGTTAAGTAGCTTGTTGCAAATAAGTCCTTTTCCTCCTTTAGTGGTAAACACAATGCATAATAGCAATTCTTTCTTTGTATAATATAGTTATACATCATATTTTCTTGTACTTTGAAAGTGTTTCTGCACAATAGCTTAAGGTTGTCACTTCTGTTAAGCAGTGTTCCCAAGTTTTATTTCTGCTGATTTAGAATTTGCTGATTTCTCAAGTTTTGTAAGCTCCACTCATTGTTCAAAGAAAGGTGTAATTGTTCTTATCTAATTTTTGTTAGACCTTCAAACACTTAAAATTTTAAAATTAAAAGAAAAAGCATAAAGAATGAGAGAAGGAAAATAGAGAATGCTGTAGTTAAATTGCTATATTACCTATAAAATGGTGTACCAATGCTTGAAAAAAAGTATAATTAGAGATAGTTTTTAAGTATTTCTTTAGATTTTATCAGTGTTTTGCCTTCATGTCTGTGTATGTACCTCATGTGCCAAAGGCCCGCAAGTTCAGAAGAGGGTGTCCTTTTCTCTGGAACTTGGGTTATGGATGGTTGTGAGCCACTGTGTGTGTGTGTGTTGGGAATCAAACTGGGTCCTCTGCAAGAGCAACAAATGCCTTATCTGCTGAGTCATCCAGCCCTAAGGCTAATTTTCCTGTTAGAACTAGGCTTTTAATTTCATATAGTAAAAGTAAAGTGTTAAAATTGAAACTCTGAAATTACTAGGATTTTGAAATTTGTAATTACATCTCTTTCATAACATGTCAGGTGTGTTTCTTATCGTTAATTGGTGTTTTTGTGCCTACACCAACAACTATTGTGTGGTTTGTTGCCTTATTCATGGTTCTTGTGGTGACCGCCTGGATTTTAATACGTCTTTCTATTCGTTACAGTCACTCCAGTTCTTGTTAGATACATGTAAAGTTCTAGTCATTGGAGCTGGTGGCTTAGGATGTGAGCTACTGAAAAATCTGGTAATATATATGTATAATTATATATGTATAATTCTATTCTCTTAGAGATAAGTTCTTTTGTTCCTGTCATATAAAGAATGTCTTCATTTCACGATTATTAATTTTTTCTCTTGAACATTTATTGGATAAATTTCGCAGGTAAAATTCTAGACAGTAATAAAAATGTATACTATTATTTTGGAATTCTAAAAGTTTTAAAATTAAGTCATATTTTTCTTTTTTTTTTTCCCCCTTTTGCCTAGTGGTAATATTTTATTGAACTAAATAGCAGAGTAGATAGTTTTATCTTTTAATGTGTAATTTTAAATAATTATTTCTTTTGCTTTTCCCAATAACCCAGTTTTGTCGGTTTTTGTCATCACTTTATCCAAGATGACACACTGAGGTGCAGCAAAATTGAAAGACTCCCTCATTTTTTCTGAAATAAAGTGAAGTTCCTAGACTCTAATCCAAGTCATCATCAGTTCTTTACATAAAGAACTGTGCCCTTTTTCACAGAATCCCTGAATGACCGAAGACGGTTGTTTTGATGACCATATGATAAGTGCCTATGATTTAGGACACCTGAGCCTTTAGTAAAACTATTTCTGTGTGCTATTTAGAAATAGTTGTGATGTAATTGCTTTCATTGAGTTCTTATAACCATGAAATAGCTTTGCATAAGTTTCTGTTAATTTAACAGATTTAGGAAGGAGAGAATTAATATAGAGCCACTGTATACCTGGTTTCTAACTGGGTAGAAAAATAGAAAATAGTAAGCAGATCATAGCCATATAGAAGACACCTGTGACCTACCAAGAGTTAAATTCATTTGCATACAAGGTTCATTTTTATTTTATGTGTATGAGTGTTTTGCCAGCTTATATGTATACCACATGGATGCCTGCTGCCCAGGGAGGTAGAAGAGGCTGTCAGATGAAACTAGCATTACAGAGACTTGGGACCTGTCGTATGGGTTCTGAGAACTAAACCCAGGCCCTCTGTAGGAGCAATACATGTTCTTAACTGCTGAGCCATCTCTTCAATCTGGCAATTAAAATTTATTATCAACACAATCGTACTGATTGGCTAGGAAACGCTAGTGTTGCTCCTACTGACGTTTTAAAATGAAATACACTTACTCTGTTTAGTGCAATGTTAGTTCTATGGGGATTGTAAGTCACTGTGGTCTCTGTCTGCAGTGAATTTTAAGTTTGGGAAGACAAGTCTTAATGAAATCAATAGTAGTATGTATGGAATAGTATGTATGGTGTTCCAAATGAGAACTCCCTTCCAGACAGACTTATTCTAGTGTGAAAACTCACAACTTGCCAAAGGGAAGGGTTTGCAGAGTTTGGGCATTGTTTTTTTTTTCCCCCCCAATTAGGCATTTACAGGTCCCTTAAGGCTTAACTTTTTGGTTTTGAAGCCATGATTTACTATTACAGTGTACAGTGCAATGTTGTATGCTCAGATTAGATCTGAGGATTATTTATTACACCACTGGTTCTCACCCTTCCTAATGTCGCAGCCCTTTAATACAGTTCCTCATGCTGTGATGACCCCAAGCATACAATTGTTTTTGTTACTACTTTATAGCTGTAAAATTGCTATGGCTAACAATGGTAATGTAAATATCTGATATTTGGTCTTGGACCCCTGCCCTGTGAAAGGTCATGACCTACAGGTTGAGAACCATTGCACTACATTCTGATCCTTCAGGCACATTCACAGAATGTAGGCCTTTCATTTCATCATTTATTATTTTGCTTGTTTTAGATGTAAGCATAGAAGACATGCATTTTTTTCACTTCCCTTTTACTCACTGTAAGCTCACTCTAAAAAAAGAAACTCACTTTAATAATTACCGGTTAACCAAATGTATATTGAGTTTCCTCTTGTAAATGCCATGCACAATTTTTGGTGATAAAAGCTCAAAATGGAACATAAACAGATGTCTGTTTATGGAACTCAGATTTTCTTTTGGAAAAAAAAAGAGAGAAGGAAGGTGTATGGAATGTCAGATGGTAATAAATGGGTGAAAAAGGAAGGCCTGAGGGAAGGCAGCCTGGTGGTGAGGGCAGGGTTTTCATAGGGAGGAGCAGTGTCCTAGAAGAACATTGGGAAGGAAAGGCTCTAGGCAAAGGGGTCAGCAGATACAAAGCAGGAGAGATTGTGAGTTTTCTCTTGGCTAGAGAAGACTTAAACCTAAGTGCTTGTGCATTTTTGTTCTTTACCAATTTTTAAAAATTTTTTAAATGCCTTGCACAGACTTTTTTAAGCCAAAGAGTGTAATTATGTAGAATTTATCACTGAAAATGTATGGATTTAGGACCTAGACTTTTTAAATGTTATGTTTTAAAAGGAAACTGTTGCCTAATTAGATTGCTTTTCTTTCCATAGGCATTGTCTGGTTTTAGACAGATTCATGTTATAGACATGGACACTATAGATGTTTCCAATTTAAATAGGCAGTTTTTATTTAGGTAAGTTTGACATTTTAAAAATTCTGATAAACATTTGAATTTGTGTTCTTTGTAATGTAATAATTACTAAGGGTCTAACATGGATTTTTACAAAAACAAGAACTATTTTTTTAAAAAAAAAATTTCATTGGTGTATTGTCTGCATTTATATCTGTGTAAAGGTGTTAGAAACCCTGTAACTGGAGTTACAGACAGCTGTTAGCTGCCGTGTGGGTTCTTGGGGTTGAACCTGGGTCCTCTGGAAGAGTAGTCAGTTCTTTTAACTGCTGAGCCATTGTCCAGCCCCAAGAAGTGCTACTTTTATACTTTAGAAATTGGAATACATATTTGAGTATTCAGGTGTTGGTTGTTTTATAAGCACATGTATGCATTTTGTGTGCCTTTCCTTTCTGATAAATTTTTAACATATTACAGCTTTGAAATAGACTGATGATTGATTGTTAATAACAAGCCACACCTTTTTAATTAATTAACTATTTTTAAAAAGATTTATTTATATATTTTATATATGTGAATAGAATATAGCTGTCTCCAGACACACCAGAAGGGGACACAGGATTCCATTACAGATGGTCATGAGCCACCACGTGGTTTCTGGGAATTGAACTCAGGACCTCTGGAAGAGCAGTCAGTGCTCTTAACCACCGAGCCATCTCTCCAGCCCTCACCTTTTAATTTATAACTAACATAGTTCCAATAATAATGACACTTGCAGAGGTAACTAACACAGGCTGTTGCCATAAGGATGACTTTTATTTATGACAGTGTCTTAAGTTGCAGGATTCGGGTCTCCTGATCCTGTAAGTTAAGGTAACAGTCTTCACTAAAATTGCTGGAGTTCTTTTGTGAGACTCATAAAAGCACAAAAATACATTTAGAAATCTTGGCACTCACTGTTTCCTCTTCCATATGTGAAGAGCTGTCTGTGCAGAAAGCTTGAATGTGGGATTCAAATCAAGGTTTCTATTTTATAGTACCTTTCTATGCAAGTAAGGACAAAGAATAAAATTCTTAGCAACTTTAAATAGGGAAAGAATAAATTCTTTATTGCTGAAGAGGAAAATTGACCTGATTAAATGTTTCCTTTGAAGTTCTAATTTTAAATAAAATTTTGATTTGTTATTTTTTTACTCTTTAAAAATCTTATATTGCCCTGTGTGAAGGATACAGAGAATCAGGGCTCAATGTTTAGAGTATGTATGTACCAGGAAGTTACAGTGAAGCAGTTACTCTTCCATGGGAACTGTGAGGAGATGGTAGACAGTATTCACACGCTTGACGAGACCCTTCGTATCCTTCTGGACTTATGGGCCGGTAATTGTCACAGAGGGATCTTTCTAGCTTTGCTTTTAGTTTCTTGAAAATATTGCTGTCTTTGAAATTTAGTCTCTTTTTTAAAATATGGTTAAGGAAGTGATGCATTCTTGTAATCTCAGCACGAAGGAAGCTGAGACAAGAGGATCTGGATGCGATTGAGCTATGTAGTAATACCTATCTCAAAAAAACAAGCATAACAAATCCTGCCATACTTTAGGGACCTCTGATTCCTACTTAAGTGGCACACAAAGGATGGAGGCAACGCTTAGAGGGTCTTTCTTTTCCAGAGTGAATGTCTTTGTGTGTATGTTACTAAGACCAACATATAAACACAGTGAAGCAGGCATGGTGGTTCCCAAGTACAATACCAGCATTTGAGAGTCTGAAGCGGGAGGATTGCTTAAAATTTTAGAGGCCATGCTGGGCTGTATACTAAGCTCAAGGCCAGGCAGAGCTGTAGAGTAAGATCCTGTCTCACCCAACCAAACAACAGATTGATGTTCTGGGATTCAAGCTGTGTGCTTGGAAGGCTCTGTGTTTAGGATATTTCTATATTAGGAAGTGTCATGGTTGGAAGTAGCCATTAAACATGCTGCTGTTAGGCTTAACCCTGGAGGATGGAGACCCTATTGTTTATAGGTCATATTTTCAGTTAAATGAAATTAGACTTTTTACACTGTCATCAAGGGTGTAGTAACTATACACTTAATTTATTACTGATAGAAAAATACTGAGACACTGATGGAGAGGTGACTCTCCAGTTAAGAGCACAGATTGTTCTTGCAGAGGATTCAGGGTCAGTGCCCGGTGGTTTACACTCTCCCATCATTCTAGCTTGATGACTAGCCTCCGCAGGCATCTGCACACACATGTACATGCCTACACACACACACACACACACACACACACACACACACACACACACACTCTCTCTCTCTCTCTGTCTCTCTCTCTCTCTCTCTTAAGAATAATAAAAAAACTGTAGTTAGTATTTTTCCAAAGGATGTTATAAGTAAATTGTCCATTTTTTCATTTGGAAGCTAATTATGTAGATCATCTAAATTCATACTATGGATGACAACTTGATACAATGTTTTCTGTAGGCCTAAAGATGTTGGAAGACCCAAGGCTGAAGTTGCTGCAGAATTCCTGAATGACAGAGTTCCTAACTGCAACGTGGTCCCGTATCCTTTCAACAGAAAGTGTTTTTCTAAAACCGCCCCTTATTATGACAGATGCTTAGTAGAGAATGCTGCTGGTGCGGAGGTCGTCTGCAGCCTGCCCCTTTCTACTGAGCAGATGCCGATCCTTTGCTTTCCAGCCCAGTCTTCCTTTTGTGGTTGTGCTCATGTTTTTGGCCTTGACTTTTAAATTATTTGCATAGCTGATGTCATTATCAGCTTTTCTAGTTTTAGTATTAAGTAAATGCATCTTCACCTATGCCTTATATCTTGGACACACACTTTACTCACAGTGGATCACAGATGTAATTCATAAAGCTGTGAAATCAGGGAATGGTACAGATCATCTCTGGGTTCTGAGGCTTGATGGAGAGCACATAGACCACTTGGAAATTCATAGCTGTGGTCTGAAAAAGACTGTTATGGGACTAAAAGGACAGGCTAGGTACTGGAGAGAACACTTGTAAAGCAGCCGACAGAGAACCAATCTAGAGTTCAGTTATTCCTGGGTATCTGTGGGGATTGCTTCCCAGACCCTTTCAGGAATCCAGATCTACTGATCCTCAAGTCTACATGCAGAAAGGTAGCATGCTGGAGATGGGGCTCGCTGGTAGTTCACTTCCATGAAGTCCTAGGTTCAACCCCCAGTACTATATAATAAATACTTAAAACGTATACTGTTTTTATATTTGTGCTATCCACATGTTTTATGGTTTTACTGTTGTGCACAGATACCATGACCAAGGCAATTCTTATAAGGACAACATTTAACTGGGGCTGGCTTACAGGTTCAGAGGTTCAGTCCATTATCATCAAAGCAGGAACATGACAGCATCCAGGCAGGCGTGGTGCAGGAGGAGCTGAGAGTTCTCCATCTTCATCTGAAGGCTGCTAGCAGAACACTGGTTTCCAGGCAGCTAGGGTGAGGGTCTTAAAGCCCAAGTCCACAGTGACACATTACTCCAACAAGGCCACACCTATACCAACAGAATCATACCTTCTAAGAGTGTCACGTCCTGGGCCAAGCATATACAAACCACCAGACCACATCTGGATATTTATCTGTATCTGATGTCTTAATATATCTTTTATAATACCTACTGTTAAATGCTATAAAAATTGTTATCATGCTGTGTTATCTGAGAAACCATGGAAAGAAAGTTGGTTTACATTCACTACTGACAGTTTTCCTTTTGTTGTGTATTTTTGATCCAGGGTTGGTTGAATCTATGCGTGGAACACCTTCAGACATGGAAGCTTGAGTGTTCATTAAAGAAATTCTAAAACTTAGCAGAAAAAACCTCATCCATTTAAAAAGTGGATGGACATTGCAAAGGGAGAGTTCACTGAAGAGATCAATGTCAAAATCTTATAAAAGGTGCTCATCATCCAGGAAGACTCAGTGACCCCACTGTTAAGGGAGCTTAAGGCCAGCCTGGACAACTAGTGGATCCAGTGTCAGAATAAAGTTAAAAGGGCTGGGGTGAAGCTCAGTTGTAGAGTACGTGCCTAGTTTGCATGGGGCCCTAATTCAGTCTAATACAAAGACAAACAAAAGCTTGGACAAGATGTTACATACCTTGTAAATTAAAGGAGGAGGAGGAGTAGTATCTAGGGCTGACAGAAATAACAGAAAAATGTGGTTATTCATGATAGAAAGTAAAATAATCATCTAGAAAATAGTTTGACCATTTTAAAAAAATCTAAATATGCATTTAACTTTATTACTGAGTTGGTTCATTTTGGGACACTTTAGTGATATTAATGCATGTATTCTCAGAAAAATCTGTACATGTTGCTTACACCAACTATATTTGTTGACACTCCAAACCAGGACCTGCTTGATAGGTGAATTGTGGTCACCTGTGCGGTAGAGCGAGCACTCCTAAGCAGTAAAAGGAACAACTAAAGAAACATGTACACCTGGGATGCAGCCCATGGGCATTTGAGAAAATGTCCAGCCTCAAGAGGTTGTCATGTCCTTGGGACATATATATCCTGTTGTTAAATGAAACACTTAGGAAGATGGAGAGCAGGTTAGAAATCACCAAAGAATGGGTGTAAATTGGGAGTTGGTATATTGATGTACATTGAGAGGTTTTAGCCACGTGCTATGGTACTTGGTTTGAGAATTGCTGCAAGTTGAAGGTCAGCCTGGTATACATAGAGGTTCCAGGCTACTCAAGTTAGATAGGGAGACTCTCAAAGAAACAAGGCTTGCAAGATAGGGGTTAAAGGTTCTTCTTGCCAAGCCTGGTGGCCTGATTCTCAAGTCCCCCATGGCAGAGGGAAAGAATGATTCCCCTAAGTTGTCGTCGTCTTCAGACCTCCTAATTATACCATGGCTATGGCATACTCCCTCCATACCGGGGGGCAGAAGGTGTCATGGGTAGCTGTGTACTATGCCAGTGTTGCCTTTTTTATGGGTTGATCTAGTGCACTTCTGTAAATGGTGAGCATTCAAAGTATAGCTTCTCTGTACTGCTTTTACTGCTTTTGGTGAATATCTGTTTATTTGAAGTAAATCTGCTTGAAAATAGAAATACAGGCCTCTTTGTAAGTAGACAAAAGGGAGAATATTCGTGTTCCATCTAGCCCTGTTGTTGAGACCTGGGAAAGTTGTTTTATGATATCCACCTAAGAGAGACTATCTTGGGCTGCCTCCTAGTTTCCCTGTTGGGACTCTCTACTGCTTCTTTTGTTTCTTTTTCAACCTAGTTCTCAGTGTGCCTTGCTGGTTGCTGCATTCAAAGGGATAGAGTTCTAAATGGGTGAGGTTAAACCCGAGTTGCTGGGTTTTTTAATACCTTCATTTGTAGGTAGGAGTCTAGATGAGCATGTTGTGTGTTGTCCCTCTTTGTGTTGCTTTTGAGAACATAGGGCATTGTTAGAGTGGTATCATTTGTTTTCTTTACTAGTAAAATTAAACACATTCTGTATTTACTTGTGCTTTTTTGGTTTTTGAGAAAGGGTCTCTATGTAGCCCTGTCTGTTCTGGAATTTCTCATGTAGGCCAGGCTCCCAAGTGCTGAGATTAAATGTGTGCTGATCCACATAGCCTGCAAGTGCAGGGTGATGACCAAAAGTTGCTGACTGGCTAGAAAAGAGACCTACAGCCGATTTTTACCAGAGGTAGAAAAAATGCATAATTTGCATCCAGGCCCAGGGTCTTATGTAAGTAAAACCAATACAACCAGTTGTACTAGCAATTCTGTGGATTGTTTTTAATATAAGGCTTACATATACACATATACATTTATATGTATATATAAAACTCTTGACAGTTTTTTGATAGTCTGTTTCTTGCTATAAAGAATTCTTTTCATACAATATATTTTAACCATGTATTTTTCCCTTTCTCAATTCCCAGGTCCTTGCCACTTCCCTACCCACCCAATTTTATGTTCTTTTTCTTTCTTCAAAAAAAAGAAACCAAACCCAAGAAACAAATAGAACCCCTCCACTGAAACACAAATTAAACAAGCAAAAGACCAATAATGCAAAAAATGTCAAAGCAAAATGAAACACAAAGTTCACAAAAAAATACCATAACTCTTTAATTTTGTTTACACATTTATTTAATGTGTGGGTGAGAGAGAGAGAGAGAGAGAGAGAGAGAGAGAGAGAGAGAGACAGACAGACAGACAGACAGACAGACAGACAAAGAGACAAAGAGACAGATGGACCTACCTCCACTTGTGCACAGACACAGATGCATAAAATAAGGTCAATGACCTACATTGGTTTGTCAGAAAATAGGGACCACCCCATTTTGTCAGACTTCCTGAATTCCACATTGATTACTTATCAGTGTGGATAAACAAACAGTGTGTTCCTTATGGCATTGTTAAATTCACTTCAGAACTGTAAAACTTAGGACCTTAGGTTCCTTTACCTTTGAATTCAGACATTTCAACAAGATTCAAGATTTTAACGACACTTTCTACCGACGTAAGTTCTTTATTAATACTAAGTTCTTACTAATTTCTCCAGTTTGTTGTTTTGTTTTACCTCATTCTGGGTACTTGAAACACCACAGCACTGATTCTTAGTAGATCCCACTAGCTGCTTGCTTGAATTAAGAGTTACTAAAGGATTAGGAGGGTGGGGAGCTTCTAATAAAATGTTTTTTTTTTTTTAAACAAAGTAATTACGTTGCATAACTGCCTTTATTTAAATTGGTAAACTGTGTTCAAAGCAGTTTTAGAGTCACAGCAAAGGTGGGTGGAAAGTAGCGTTTTCTGTCCCATCACACAGACGGCCCTTGATAATCTGAGTTATGTGGGATGATGGAAGAGAGACATGCAGATGCCGTGAAGCCTTGAGAAAGCAGGGGATCACCCTCAATGGACTGAATGAAGCCCAAGCAGCCTTTCAGAAGCATATCTGTTGACTGCTAGCCTTTGAGTGAGGCAAGTTCCTCACACCAGAGCCCCCGATCTAATGTGTGTGTTTCGTGAAGGAGCATATCATCACCTCTGCAGCCTCCTGTGCTATTTGCAGTGCTCACTAGTGCAAGACTTTTTCTGGTTTGCTAAGAGCGTCTGTGACTAAGATCATGCAGAGTCTATGAAGCTCCTTCAGACAAACAAATCACAGGATACAATCACTACCTATCACAGTGGCTTCTTTAAAGCCCAAGAATGTCTAAAAGCAGTTGCTTCATTCTGATGTTCATACCAGATACTACTAAATTTCCACTGCAAACTTTTCCTTTCTAGTAGTGGTCCACTGGCAGTGATAGATTAATACTCCATGAACCCCTGTTAGGGCACTGGTATAGTAGTGTGTGTGTTTGTAAGCACTAGTGACCTAGTGTGTGTGTGGTGGGGCCAGCACTATGGAGGCTGAAGCAAGAGGATAGAGAATTTGAGACTTGCCTAGACTACATAGACTATATTAAAAATTACATGTGGATTTTTTTTCTTGTAGAATTTCATATTATCGTATGTGGCCTGGACTCTATCATAGCCAGGAGATGGATCAATGGAATGCTGGTAAACACTTCATCGTTCAGGTTCTCTAAAGGTCTTTGCTTCAAATCAGAACCGTTGGTTTAATTTTAAATTGAGTAGCTATACACATTGTTACTGCTTTCATTGATTTTCAATGAAATGTGTTTATTGTTAGGAATGTAGTTCATTCTGATAGATTGCTACTGAGTCCCAAACTAACTTCTAGAATTTGCTAGAAATACACTGCTGTGGTTGCTTTTTTTTTTTTTTCCACTTCCTATTCTTTTTTAAGACCTTTAAAACATTTCCCTAGATATCTCTTCTAAATTATGAAGATGGTGTGTTGGATCCAAGCTCCATTGTACCTTTGATAGATGGGGGCACAGAAGGCTTTAAAGGGAACGCCCGAGTGATTTTGCCTGGAATGACCGCTTGTATTGAGTGCACTCTGGAACTTTACCCACCACAGGTAATCAGAAAAGTTCCTACCTCTCTTTCTTAGTATCTTGGGTGGTAATTAGTGTTGGCTATAACATCTGGTCAGTGTCTAGGGTTTGTAATTGAGGATAAGTGTTTAAATATATCATTTAAGGGTATAGGTTCGTATTTACCATAATGACAGCATGGGCTCAAACTAGTGGACTTCAGCCTCAAAACAAGAGCAAAATTTAAAACAAAATTTGCTAAGACGAATAAAATATGATAGTCTTCTGTGTTTGAGAGAAGATGATATATATCAGATCTGCTTTTGTGGTTTTGTATTAGTACTTTTTTTATTGGTATTTTGCTAAGTGTGTTTTTGTTTTAATTATGTGTGTATGTGAAAGTGTGTAGGTATGTGAGTACAGTGGTCCTGGACACCAGAGGTGACAGATTCCTCTGTAGCCAGAGTAACAGGCTGGTGTGAGATGCCTGACATGGTGCTGGGAACCAAACTCAGTTCTTCTGAGAGAGAAGTGTATGCTCTTAAACCACTGAGCTCCAGCTCCTTACTTTTTTAATTTAAGAGAAATTACGAAGTTATATGTTGGGACAAGTTATATTCTGTCTGTTTTCTTCATATTCTTTCCTTTAATTTAAACTTAAGGTAAAATGTATATACATAGGGTTCAGGTATTTGTTGGACTCCTAGAGCATACCTTTCATGAGGAAGGAAGGTCTACTGACATTATTACAGAGACCACAACTCCTAGGAAAAAGGCTGGTTAGGTGGCTTAGCCGATAAAGACGCTGAGTTTAATCTTAGGACACCCATGGTGGAGCTAAAAGTCTTCTGACTGTCATAGTGTGTACTAGCATATGCTCACAGGCACATACATGCAAAGTAAATGTGATAAAGAGTTTAGGATTAAGAATGATCTTTTCAAAATGGAGCTCTGTAGCATACACACTCACTTTAAAGGATGGTTGCAGTTTTGATTTATAAACGTTAGTAGCTCTATGAGTATTAACTTACAGTTGGTTGAATTCTGTGCTTTTGTGCTGGTTTGCATTATACCTTTACATTGAATACAGGTAAAACTAAGTCCCTTCCATTTCAGAATTTATTTAGTACTTTTCTTTTCATTGCCAACAGAGCTTGAGTGTGTATGCTCTAAAAATGTAGGACACATGTGTCTGTCTTTACAGGCAGGGCAGCCCTGAGAGACTCTGATGCCTCCTGTTAGTATACAAGTCTTAGTGCCCTATAGTGAAGAGCTGAGATGAATGCTATGAACTAAACCAGAACTAGACGTTGCATTTTTAAAATAGCTCATAATTTAAATTTTACTAAGAAAGACAAATTTTGCACTTTTAGGTCAATTTCCCCATGTGTACCATTGCATCTATGCCCAGGCTCCCAGAGCACTGTATCGAGTATGTAAGGATGTTGCAGTGGCCTAAAGAGCAGCCTTTTGGAGGTAATTTAACAATCTAGACTTAAAAAGTATTTTATATATTACTCATTTTGAAATTACATTTAAAAATTACCTTATGTTTGTCTGCCCCACAACAGATGGGGTTCCATTAGACGGAGATGACCCTGAACATATTCAGTGGATTTTCCAAAAGTCTGTAGAGAGAGCATCACAATATAATATTAGAGGTGTTACCTACAGACTCACTCAAGGTGAGTTAGTGAACTGTCATAGTTGTGGGATTGGTAGGGAAATACTCTATGGCAGTGATTTGTTCCTAACTCCATCTGTATCAGATATTTACGTTATGATTCATAACAATAGCAAAATTACAATCAATAAAGTAGCAACAAAATAATTTTATGGTTGGGGGTCACCACAACATGAAGGACTGTATTAAATGGTTGCAGGATTAGGAAAGTTGAGAATCACTTCTCTATGGCAAGAATGCTTGATATGTAATTAAGAGATCACCATCCATCTGCAGTTTAATTGAAGAACTATGGAAGCAGTGTTTTTCCAGTTATTCCAAGGTAGTAGCTAACCGTGTTCTGGAGAATACATGCTATTCAGCTTGTGGAGATTGAATGGTGCCACTGATTCATATTTTTATACAATTGTACAATTGAAAGAGCCCTTATCTTCAAAGTCTAACTGTTCACTTCATCTTTCACTGAAGAGGAATTTATCCTCTCTAGGAGAGCTGTCGAAAGATTGTCAAGTAGTTACTCTAGCTGTGTCTTCTTTAGTTTGAGTTTTGGCCAGTATCTTACATAATCTAATTGCTTTTTTTTTATTTTTAAATTTTTATGTGACTATTTTGTCTGCTTGTATATATGTGCATCTCATGCATGCATGCCTGGTGCCTGCAGAGTGTAGAAGAAGGCATGCGTCCCCTGGAACTGGAGTTATAGAAAGATCTGAGCTGCATATGGGCATTGGGAGCCGAACCCTTTTTGCATTTAATACTCTCTTCACATTCATCGCTACTCATTAAAATTTGCATATCTTTTCACAGATCTAGTGGTTAGGCCTTCCTTTCCCCGTTTCTCCCTCCCCATATCCCCTCTCTCACAGAAACAATATTCTGGAGGTTGTTTATTAAATTTTGTATTGGTCCTGGAGATCAAACCAAGGGTCTTAGCAGCCTTTTTAGATTTGTCTCAATCTGTTGTCAGATCTTCTTGAGTCTCTCAGACTTCTCTACTGTCTTCACAAAGATACCATGAAAGACCTTTCCAGATGCTCCCCCAAAGCCTGGCTGTTCTGTGTTCCCATTTTCTGGTTGCTGGGTCAGTCAGAGTCCGTGAACGTGCCTCCTCTAGCCTGGGCTCACAGTGAACAGTCCTGCTCAGCCTGGGTGACCAGTGTTCAGTCTTGTTATAGTTCTTCTCTTTTGGAATTTTGCCATAGTCTCTAGAAAGAGTTGTCTGTTCTTTTTTTCAAATTTGTCATTTCTTTTCTGTGACTGTTTTCTTTACTCGTTCTGGTATTACCCCTTAAATTCAGTTCATGCCTACTGCCTGTTTCCTCACCTTCGTCTACTTGTGCTCCTCCTGCTGGAATGCTGGGAACACATCTGGTAGTGCTGCCTCACCTCCAGGTTCACGTGGTTTCTCTAGAGTGAGCGATTCAAGTGCAGTTGGAAGACGCGAGTCTTCCTTTTTTATTATGGAAGATGGTTTGTTCATAGCTTACATGAATATGGAAGTGAAAAGTTAGAATCAGTCAAACTAGAGAGTTGTGCTTTGTCCTGTGTGGTCATGTTGGAAGTGTAAAAGAAAGATACTTTAAAAAGGCTGTTGTATTTTTTTCTATTGTGACATTTTGTGAATGGAATGACTTGAATTAACTATATCAAGAATCATTAGGAAACTTCGTTTATACTTATTAAGACATTTCAGAGTCTAGTACTATGTATAAGACTGTGTGGGATGGACATGCATGGGCACAGCCCATTTCTGTACTTGCTAGGAGTAATGTTGTGGGTATCATATTTAATTTCTCAGCCTCGTCTCCTTTCTTTTTAGAACAAGGATGGTGAGACTACCATCACCATCTCAGTAACATTAAATAATATTTAGTATTCGCACTATATTTGTAGTATAAGGAAACACTATTGTTATTATGTTTCTGCTTTGTCCTTATAGAAAACTACAGAGACTTCGTTTCAGTACTGTTGCTTAATGTTTCAACATACTATAGACTGTTGAGAATTAAAGATGATAGTTCATGTTTAAAGGTGTCTGGTTTTTTTTTTGTTTGTTTGTTTGTTTTTTCCCTTGGAGATAGGGTCTTTTCGGCTTCCCACCACCATGCCTGGCTATGCCCAACTTTATCTCTTGATTTGAATGCCTGAAAAATCAGAAAATGGTATTTCATAATCGAGACTTTAAATGTCTTAATTACATGATTTTAACTTAAAGTGACTTTTCTTTTTTAAAAAACACAGAGCTAGAGAGATGGCTTAGCTGGCTTATTATTCATAACTACCTCTAACTCCAGCTTCAGGAGGCCAGGCAAGCTTCTGGATTCTGAGGACCCCTACACTTACATGTTCACATGCACACGTGTGCAATACACACACACACACACACACACACACACACACACACACACACACACACACATGTGTTCCCCTACACCTGATTAAAAATCTTGAAGAAAAAAAAACAATGACCATATTTTATTTGGCAAATTTTTCAGGGGTAGTAAAACGAATCATTCCTGCAGTAGCTTCTACAAATGCAGTCATTGCAGGTAAGGGAAAAAGACTTTCAGTTTTACTTTTTGCTTTGATTCTGACTTAATGTCTAAATTGACATTTCTGTAGTTACTTGCGTTCTAGGAATTTGATATCTTCTTGGGTGGGTTGCTCCTGTTTCCTCTGTATTTTTTGTTTCATTATGTCTTACAGGACCTTATGTTTCTCTTAGACAAAGTGCTCACAGTAAAGGAATGTTTTAGCATGTCTTTTTACTCATAGGGTTAGCTTTTCATTGATCTGATGAGATGAAGGAAAAGTTGTATTGTTTAGATCATATAAAACAAATACAAAACTTATTCCTTCCTATGTTTTTAAAGTTGTGTATTTTAAAATCCATTTTCTATTCAAATTACAATTTTATCTGATTTTGACTTTAAACTGCAGAATTTTACTTTCAAAAAGCTGTGTGCCACTGAGGTTTTCAAGATTTTAATGAGTTTTTTTTTTTTTTTTTTTTTTAAAAATTTATTTATTTTTTTCATTCTGCCTGCATATGTGACTACCCAGGCCAGAAGAGGGTGATCTCCAGATGGTTGTGAGCTGAGGAATTTTTCTGGTTAAAGATAGCTAACAAGGTAATGAGTTTTTTTTTAATATGTGTAGAAATCCTCCTTATAACCTTGCTCAATTAGATAAAATGAACTTTTTTTTTCATTACAGTGCATACATTCCCCTTAATAATTACTTAGTATTCAATGATGTAGATGGACTGTACACTTACACATTTGAAGCAGAGAGAAAGGTTAGTAGCATTAAAGAAATAAAAATATTCTTCACTATACAATCTTTGCTTTTATGTATTAGTTATTAGGAATTAGAAGATAATTATGCTGTGAGTTACTAAAGCTAATACATAATATGTATCTTTTGTTAGATAGCTTAGATGCTGTAAAGCATAAGAATTTAGAACAAATAATCTATTACAAAGTAGGCTTTAAAGCAAAAAGTATTTTCATAGGAAACATGCATGATTGTAAAATAACTCGATTTCTATGTCTGCTTAAAAAGAGACTAAGACAGTGTGACTCTTTTATGTTTGCAGGAGAACTGCCCTGCGTGTAGCCAGCTTCCTCAAAACATCCAGTTCTCCCCATCAGCTAAACTGCAAGAGGTGTTAGACTATCTAACCAATAGTGCTTCTCTGTAAGTGCTGAGTGTTTATATTGTAAAAGTCAGTTTTAAACTTTACAGTAACAAAGCAAGAACTATTTTCTTTAAATAAGATGGTGTTTGCCACTTTATTTTAGGCAAATGAAGTCTCCAGCTATTACAGCCACGTTAGAGGGGAAAAACAGGACACTTTATTTACAGGTCAGTAGTATTCATTAATGTTTTTGAAGAAAATTGTGTTATTTTTTTCTTATGTGCTATGCATTAAAATAATGTTGTTCTCCAGTCAGTAACGTCTATTGAAGAACGAACGAGACCGAATCTTTCCAAAACATTAAAAGGTATTTTAAGTAAATGTATACCCTAACATAATTTTCTTTTTTAGTAAATGTCTGCTATCTCTCCCTCCTTCCCTCCCTCCCCCCTTTGTGGGTGTGTGTGTGTGTGTGGTGGGGGTGGTGTCTGTCTGTGCCCAGTACCAGGGATCATAATCAGGCAACCCGTGCTGGCTGGCACGGGCCTTATCCCTGCGCTGGCTGTTTCCTCAGCCCTCAGTGTTTGGAGATAGGATGCGTTTGTGTGTCTTTAGCCTTGAACTTGCTTGTAGCCCAGTCTGGCTTTGAACTTAGTTACACTCCTAATTAAATATGACCAAATTGTAATTATTTATATCTCTAAAAATTATAGAGTTGATGGCTCTTTTAATAGAAAAAATTAAAACTCTAAGAAATCAAATTTAAAAATGTATCTGAACTATAAAGCTATAATTTGTGTGTTTGTGTCATTTTTGTTGTTGTTGTTGAGGTATTTATTTACCTTGGTCTAATGACAATTTTCTATTTTAGAACTGGGACTAGTTGATGGACAAGAACTGGCTGTTGCTGACGTCACCACACCACAAACTGTACTATTCAAACTTCATTTTACTTAAGGAAAATAAATCTGCACATAATAGAAATTCATAGAAATAATATGCTTTATAAATGTTATGCAATTGAAGAGCCAGGAAGATGAGGCAGAGGGGAACACCCAAGAAAGGAAATTTAATTGATGTCATTTTTAGCATTAGTGTGGCTAGAATTTGACTTTTTATATATACATATATATAAAAAATGAATGACTCTTTTTTAACTTTATAAGTTTCTCTTGAAGACTGAACTTCTGGGTTGGGCTAGTAAGCATTTTCATTTTAGTAATACTGAAAACCATGCCTCCAGGAAAGATTATGAACAAATGTCCTGCTTCTTTAAAGCAGGACAAACACTGTCTTTTTGTGTGAATTTGTTATGGTCAAACAACATATTCCTCAGCTTGCATTTGAGTATTCACCTGTATAGAAATGTATTCTTGAATGGAAATGAGGAATTATGTCTTAAGAACATTAAATATTTACAACCTGACATCTAGAGATATCAAACATAGGCAATTTCTTCATTACTACTCATAATTGTGACTGTCCATGTGTGTATTAATTATTGCAGAGTTTAACTTGTCCATGATAATTTGTAAACAGTATTATAGAGTCATACCTGTGCATGAAAATTCAAAATATTTTCATGTATTTATTTGCAATGCCACAGAGACCAGTATGCACAAATTTAAACCAAGACATGGCTGTTCAAAGAAATTAATGTTTCAACAGTTATCATTGATGCTTTTGCACTATTTATTAATAAAATTGTACATTGTCTACTTTTTATTGAAAATTTTAAAGTATATCAATAATAGTAAATAATTTTATAGTGATGTAGAAATAATTTTTAAATGTTTAATAGTTATTATTACCAGACTTTTAATTCACCTGAGTTAAATTTTTAAAAATTTACTGTAGTAATTTCCATAGTACAGACTAGGTTCATTCGTTCTCATTGGTAAATGAAATGGAATGACTTAATTTTTACGTAAAGTTTCTTTCTTAACATGCCTTTTTTTCTTCAAAAATGTTAAAATCAAAGTGGATCACAAATACTAAAAATATATAGTTGTAATGTTTTAATGTGGGAACAAATAGTACCTAATTTTCATTTTTAGTTGCAATTTTTTAGTGGGTGGAATCTGTCTCTGTCTTGTTTCTTTCTGGTGTGGGGATGGTGCAGGAATATAACCTGGGACCTCCCCCATGTTAGTGAAATGCTCCATTACAGAGCTATACCCTAGTTTCTAGCTACCTACTGACAAATTTAGTTCATTATAAAACCACATAGGGTACAGTTCTATGCTTTACCCAAAATGCTACAGAGTTAACACAGTTTTTCTTTTCTTTTTTTTTTTTTCCGGAGCTGGGAGCCGAACCCAGGGCCTTGTGCTTGCTAGGCAAACGCTCTACCACTGAGCTAAATCCCCAACCCCAACACAGTTTTTTCTTTATGGTTCTTCTAGTATCAGATTTAGAGCCTTGTACTAGGCCAGCATTCCATTACTAAGCTGTATCTCCAATAAGGCTCTTTTTCTTTCTTTTCTTTTCTTTCCTTTCCTTTCCTTTCCTTTCCTTTCCTTTCCTTTCCTTTCCTTTCCTTTCCTTTCCTTTCCTTTTCCTTTCTTTCCTTTCTTTCTTTCTTTTCTTTCTTTCCTTTCTTTCTTTCTTTTTCTTTCTTTCTTTCTTTCTTTCTTTTTTTTAAATAAGATAAGGTCTCATTGTGTAGTCTAAGCTGGTTTTAACTTGTGACCCGCTTCCCCTGCCTCTTTCTCTACTGGATTATAATAATATGTTGCAAAGCACCTGACCTCCCCCCACCACCCCCTTTATTTTTTTTTAAGACAGGGTCTTACTGTGCTCTAGTTGTCCTGTAACATTCTATGTAGACAAGGCTTGCCTAAAACTCAAAGAGATCTGCCTGTGTTTGCCTTCCAAGAGCTGAACCTTTTTAAAAGCGAAGGTTATTAACACTGAGTGCCTCCTTCATAAAGATGCTGTAATAATCTTAAAGGCAACAATATTTCATCATAGAGCTTGGAAAATAACTTTGAAAGGTTTATGTTATCTGCCCAGTGCTGTGCATTTAGAAGTATTGGGACAGGAATTCTAACAGGCCTCAACTCGCCTTACATACTCAGCTAAACTCTTTGAAAGGAATTGGGTTATTTAGTACAATTATACAACTTGTATAATTACCAAGTATTAGTATAAACATGCATAGATATTTTCCTATGGATCTGAATACTTTAATGTACATGCAAAATGAGTTGAAACCCTGTGCTGACAGAGTGATGTTTGAACCAGAGACTTCTGATAAGGATAATGATACTGATAAGCAAAATTAAGGTTAAAACACAGGGCCTGCAAAAATCTACCAAGGCAGGCAAGGCCTGTGATACTCTGATCAGAGAAGTCAGCGACCAAGGACAAAGGCTTTAAAGTTACAGGACGTAAGACCCTTCACCCCCTCTTCAACCCCTTCAGCTGCCATCTTTGCCACTTGTGGCAATACACTCTATACATTTCTGTTTATGAAAGCCACCTCCTCCTTTCCTCCTCCTCAGCCTGTGGCGTAAGGCACTCTTCAGCCTGCTGTGATCCCTCATCGTTTGGCTTTTCCTGCTCTCTGGCTCCTCATGTTGTGTTTGTGCTTCATGATTTGGCTTTTCTTGTTTGCCTGATTTTGCTTCACCCCCAGGCTCAGCTTTGTCTTCGGCCTTCTTTCTTCTATGTAATTTTCTATGTCAGCCCCCACCCCCATGCTTCTTTCTTTTCAGATACACATAGGTTTTCAAAGAGCTGGGTCCTGGGTTCAACATAAACACCCTCTAGCCACTAGCCTGTCACTAACATGCTCAAAAAATGTAATACAATAGGATAAAATTACTGGAAGGTCATAACTTGCCACAGTTATTTTTGTTAAAAAAAAAAAAAAAAGTCTTTTTATAGCTAGTTCCTTGCAGTGTAAAGCAGATACTCAGGGAGCAGACAGATAAGACAGAGTTCTTAGAATGAGTTGTCAGATATATGGAAAATTGTAAAGTGTGAAAATAATTGTCAAAAGGAAATTTTAGTTCAGTTATTCTTTGTCACTAGGTAACACCTTTGGAAAAAGGATTAGTGCCCTATTTAGAGGTCTAAGGGTGCCATTGCCCTCTAAAACAAAATGTACTAAGGCCATGCCATCCCCGAACCAGAACCTTAAGCTCTCAAGGATGTAACTTTTCCTTCTTTTTCTTTTTGAGAATAGGGTCATTGCAGAGATAAATTGGATGTGGTCATTCTCAAATACAGGGGCACAAATCTGATATAGGCGTCCCTAATCAGAAAATGGAGTAGTGTATCTGTAACCAGGAGACAAAAGGATTGCCTGCAAACATGTGAAGCTAGGCGAAGCAGGGTGCATTTTCCATGAAGCTTTCAGAAGGAGGACAGCTCTGGTGAACAACTTCAGACTTCTGGCTCCAAACTATGAAAGCACTTCTGTCATTTTAAGCCACCCTGTTGGTAGTTGTTATGGTAATCCTAGGGAATGTTTTAGGGATAAAATTACATCATTTCTTCTTTCCTTTCCCTCCCTCTAAACCTTTTCATAGATCTTTTAAGTTGTCTTTATTAACTGTTAAGTATATAAATGTATTGTATACATATGTATTCTCAAGTACATTAGTACAACCCTATCCATCTGTATGTTTTCAGGGCTGACCATTTGGTAGTGTGTAAGCAATTGGTATGATCTCTGGGGAAGACTTTCTCCCATTCCTAGCGTCAACATTTCTTAAGTAGCTGTGGTTCTTTGTGTAGGATTGGATTCTCTTTTCACAAGGGACGGATATAACTCTGGATGTTTGAATTAAATTTAAATGCTGGTAGAATTTTTTTTCTTTAGCATTATTAGAACCAAACCAAACAGCTGTTGACTGGACAAGACAGGCCATCGACTTAAATTCCCTCCCATGACCATGTGTGGAAAAGAGCATACAAGCTATATCTTTTAAGCAGTGTATACATACAGTATGTACTGATGGGTTAATATTTTATTGCTTGCCAAATGACAAACTGCTGTTACAATTTGCCATAAAGTGCTGGCTCATAGGCTACAGAAACACTTAATTTTTACAGTTCTTGTGACTGGGAGGTCCAAGATGAATACAGCTGCTGAGGGCGCACCTATTTCTGGCTCAAGGCTGGCATGGCCTTGGTATGATGCTGAGAAGGGTGGAGGCACTCAGACCTCTGAATAGGGCATTTATCTCTTTCCCAAGGGTGTTACCAGCATCTCGTGACCCAGGAAGTTCCTAAAAGCTCCACCTCTTAACATAGGAATGTGCTGATGAACAACATTCAGATGACAAAACTCTGTGTGAGGAAGGATTTTTATCTATAAATGTTCCAGAACCTGGGACGGTGCCCCTAAAGTCAGGCAAAGACATGCAGGCCAGGCGGGAACTGGACAACGCTTTCGAGTGCCAAGAGAAATTACTGTGAGGCCTAGCCGTCGTGTTTACAGCGAGGCAGGCACTGCTTCTTTTGTTCCCGGAGGTCTGGGCCTGGGCGCAGACAGGGTCCGTTAGCCGCTGAATGTGGCCATGAAACCTAGAGTCTGCGGGTAACTAAGGGCTACCCTCGGCTCCCGGATGTGGCTTCACGCCACCGTCCGCGTCCTTCCGTGTGGGCGGGACTCAGCTCCCGGATCTGGTGGTTGTGTACGTGGAAGGGCGCGCGCATGCGCGGCGGAGCCCGGCTCAGCTGTGTCGGAGGCTCCGAACGCCGGGCGGCCGCGGGAGGCGGTGGGCCGGGGCCACCGCTGAGGCCGCCGGTGCCGGCGGGACCCGGCGCTGAGGAGGGGCCATGAGCTGGTTCAATGCCTCGCAGTTGTCCAGCTTCGCCAAGCAGGCCCTGTCCCAGGCCCAGAAGTCCATCGACAGGGTCCTGGACATCCAGGAGGAAGAGCCGAGCGCTTGGGCCGAGGCCATCCCGTACGGCGAGCCAGGTAAGCTTGTCCCGGGGTGTCGCTCCTGCCTGCCGTCAGACCCCTGTCCCGCATGCTGCGGTCCCAGTGCGGGTCCTGCTGACCTCTGGTGTTACCTCGAGCTCTGGTCCTGGCCCCAGGCCCTTCCTACAGAGTCAGGCCGGAGCACACCCTCAGATCCCTAATTGCTACGCATCTTCCGCCTTTGCGTCCTAGGTCCCAACTGTGTAAATCCCAAGTCAGGGAGCCCTGCGAGTAGCGTTTAATGGGCACAACGACTTTACAAAAAGCTTCCTTGTCAAAACAACCGAGTCGGATGGTAGTACCCGTGTTCTACAGAAGAGCTAACCGAAACTCATTGCTTAAGTTAACTTTCTCCAGGTGAGGCCCGGACTGTACTGGGCATAGTACCGAGAGACTGCTCTGAGAGTTCCCAACTGTAGCTCCTTTTTGTGTGTGTGTGTGTGTGTGTGTGTGTGTCTTTCCAGTATCAGGTCATAGTACCGAGAGACTGCCGAGAGACTGCTCTGAGAGTTCCCAACTGTAGCTCCTTTTTTGTGTGTGTGTGTGTGTGTGTGTGTGTGTGTGTGTGTGTGTGTGTGTGTGTGTGTGTGTGTGTGTCTTTCCAGTATCAGGTCATAGTACCGAGAGACTGCCGAGAGACTGCTCTGAGAGTTCTAACTGTAGCTCCTTTTGTGTGTGTGTGTGTGTGTGTGTGTGTGTGTGTGTGTGTGTGTGTGTCTTTCCAGTATCAGGTCATAGTACCGAGAGACTGCTCTGAGAGTTCCCAACTGTAGCTCCTTTTGTGTGTGTGTGTGTGTGTGTGTGTGTGTGTGTGTGTCTTTCCAGTATCAGGTCTTTCCGATTGGCTGAAATTACTCTTTCCATGGTTTCGGTTCCTTGTGTCTTTAAGTCTGAGGGATTCTTGAGCATTTTTACGCGTGTAGCAACGGACACAGTGCAGACCTTTGGATGAAAAGAGTAGTTGACCACTCTGGTTTCTGGTTTTAGTTGTACATTGTTGAAAACTCGAGACCGAAGCCGAATCGTTGATATCTTAGTTTATGTCTGATTGTACGTATGTCGGGACCTCATTTCACATGTTACCTTGCTATTGAGTAGCTCACGTTTCTGTGGTTGGACCCCAGAGTTGGAGTTACTAAACTTGGGTTTAGTTTCAAATATAAAGATACTCGTTATTCCCCGCCCCGCGCGCAATCTGAGACATGAATAGTGCTATATAATTTATTTTTAAGGGCAGGTTGTCTGGAATGGAATATGCTTTCTAAATGCTATTTTCATTGATCACCTGTTGTGTTTTAGATTACAAAACGACGTGGGTCTGAAGAATGGGGATAGTTTAAGTGGATGTGAGGTAACTATAATTTCCTACCACATTTTTCAAGATGCAAACTTAAACCCTGGTATCCATGAGGATGCTAATTAACTACCTCAAAGACCTAATCTTGTTTTAAGCTTCATTTTCTGGTTTTTACACACTGAACAAATAAATGTAAAACTCTGTCCCCAGTTCAGTTTCCCCAACACTCCTCATTCCTGGTAGCTTTGGGCTCTTTAATATTAAAGATTTTAGGGCTGGGGATTTAGCTCAGTGGTAGAGCGCTTACCTAGGAAGCGCAAGGCCCTGGGTTCGGTCCCCAGCTCCGAAAAAAAAGAACCAAAAAAAAAAAAATATATTAAAGATTTTATTAAAAGGCTTCTTGTTTGTTTGTTTTTTCTTCAGGAAGTCCCTAGTTATTGTGTGCCCTCTTTACCACCTTCTAATTGCACAGAGTTTTGATGATTTTTGCTATCTTAAAAAATGTGGAAAAAATATTTTGGAAAAAATAGTTTTAAGAGAGAGGAACTTGCAGACTGGCCATTAAGGACACAAAAGTGAATTTATTCACTGGAACTCACTGTTCACATCAGTTTAATTATGATTTTCGAGAAAGACTTGTCTCTCTCAGGTTGAGTTTTGAGCATTGTTGTCTGTTTAGCTTATAATTAAGTTTTATCATCTAATGTTACAAGAATAAAATGATTGTGTGGCTGGATAGTGCTGTGACTACATGTGCCTGTTAGTGAAGATTTGGACTGTTGTCGTGAGATGAGTCTTGAATCTGGGATTTCTCACCAGCTATACAATCTTTATCACTACTTTAAGCATGTATTCAGAGGGGTTAACATACTTGATTTGGCTAGGCAAAGCCAAGCCTGGTATTGTATTTGTTTGTTAGACCCTCTTAGGTCAGCCCATACTGGTTTTATTCTTTTATACCCAAAGTTAATGTGGAAACTAATTAGTGATGCTGTAAGGAAAGAGTCTAACTTTTCCAAGTTACAGGGTACATTTCATAAGCTCTCTTTTCTCCCAGTTGATACCTCTGATGATGATTGTTATCTTAATGTTAATATGCTTTACTTAATGAACTAATTTATTTTTGTCAAAGGAATAAGTCCCTCTGTAAGTGGAGGATGGGATACTTCAACCTGGGGATTGAACTCAAGCTCCGAACCTCAGAGTTCACCAACAGCCTCTCAAGCAATTACAAAGCCAGTTCGGAGGACTGTAGTAGATGAGTCTGAAAATTTCTTCAGTGCCTTTCTCTCTCCATCGGATGTGCAGACCATTCAGAAGAGTCCAGTGGTCTCAAAGCCTCCTGCTAAATCACAGCGACCAGAAGAAGAAGTGAAAAGCAGTTTACAAGAACCATCGTCTCCTGGCCAGTCCAGAACTTCTGAGACAGCGGAGTCTGAAGCAACAGACTCTGCGTGTGTTTCGGGAGAGACTCCAGCCGTGGGCACTCCCTCACATGTCCCTGAAGGCAAGCGTGAAGAAACTGCTAGTAAAGAGTCTGAGGGGAAGATACCCACCGTGAGAGCAAAGGCGTCTGAAAGCGTAATTAAGGTAAACACAGCAGAAGATGTATCTCCCACATCCACTCAGTCTCTTACGGCCGAAACGAAGGATATGGCTTTGGAGCCTAAAGAACAAAAACACGAAGACAGACAAAGCAACACACCTTCTCCTCCTGTTAGCTCCTTCTCGTCAGGCACTTCCACCACCAGTGACATTGAAGTTTTAGATCATGAAAGTGTAATAAGTGAGAGCTCAGCTAGTTCAAGGCAAGAGACTTCAGATGCAAAGTCAAGTCTTCACCTCATGCAGACCTCATTTCAGCTTCTCTCTGCATCTGCTTGTCCTGAGTATGGCCGCTTAGATGACTTCCAAAAGCTCAGTGAGAGTTGCTGCTCTTCGGATGCTTTTGAGAGAATAGACTCGTTTAGCGTGCAGTCTCTGGATAGCCGGAGTGTGAGTGAAATCAACTCGGACGACGAACTGCCGGGTAGAGGCTATGCTTTAGTACCTGTAGTCGTGAGTCCTTCAGCCCTGAAGACAAAAGTAGTAGAATCTACCGAGGAAAACATTGAAGAAGAGGAAGGAAACGAGACATTAATTGCACCTTCTGAGGAAGCAGAATTAGAGGAAAGTGGCCGAAGTGCTACTCCAGTTAACTGTGAACAGCCAGATACATTGGCTTCTCCTACACCAGTAAATGTTGGGCCCTCTGCCTCTGGACCGGCCGCTGAGGACGGTGAAGCTGCTGAAAACCAGCCAAAAGCACCCCAGCTGGAGCAAGGAGATGTTGGCAAGGTAACTACAGAGTAGAAGGGGGCTTTGGGGTGTGTTTCAGAGTTGCAGGTATTTTCATGAATGTGTGAGCTTAGATATTTGATCATTTAAATTATAGCAGTTAAGGACCTTAAAATGAATGATTATGTTAAATTATTTGAAATGCTTGCAAAGCAACCATGGTAGACTAAGTAGATATTATACAAAATGTTTCCATTTCTGTCTTTATTGCTGCTTCCTAATCACTTAACATTCTTTCATGCTCTGTTCATCCTTCTGTTTGCAAAGGACTGTTTATGTCACAGTGTGTTCTTCTGAAGATAGACATGGAATATCCATCAATCTGAATGGTACTACTTTATATCAAAGTGCTTTGCATGTATATTCTATTTTTGGGAAATTTTAGATTTTATCTTTTTGGTTTTATATGAATACTGTTGATGCTTTCCTGTGATTAATATTCTTTTTTTAATATAAAAGCTTTATATCTTTTTTTAAAGATTTATTTTTATGTATATAAGTACACTATAGCTTGTCTTCAGACACACCAGAAGAGGGCATCAGATCCCATTACAGATGGTTGTGAGCCACCATGTGGTTGCTGGGAATTGAACTCAGGACCTCTGGAAGAGCAGTTAATGTTTTTAACTGCTGAGCCATCTCTCTAGCCCATGATTAATATTCTAATGTTGATGTTTTATGGTTATAGCAAGTATGCTTCTTACAATGTTTTGGCTTGGATTTTCCTTACGTTACTTTTGCAATCTGTTTTTAATAGATTTCTTACATGAATAAAAAATGAAATGCCCAAGGAGCAAAAGTAAAACCTGGGATGACCAGTGAATTCTTCCTAATACATACAAGAGAAAATGGTGTCTGTTCTTTAATGTTAAACCACAGCTTTGGTTTTTCCACAGTTTATGAACAGGAACTAACATCTTTAATAGACTTTCTGAAGTGTTTATAGAACGTGGAGAATGCACTGCGAATGCTCAGTGTTGCCTTAGCTAATATTTTTGAGTGCAGCAGGTTCTGTTCCTTGGGTTTAATATTGTTCAGGGACAAAACGCTATGCTATATTTTTGAACAAGCAGCAGCAATCATAGAGTATATGCTGGTGTCTTGAATCCCCCAAAGGCAACACTAGATACTGTTCATGTTTTCAGTGTCTTTAGGAAGGTAAGTGATTTTTAGTCTGTTCTGACTCAGACAAGACACTTTTGAAGCTGGAAAGGCACCTTCTCTCCTTTTACAGATGAGTTCATCACTGCTTTAGCAAGACCTAAGACAGGAGATATTCAGAATTACTTCTGTTAGCTTTGTACTGACACATCCTAGAAATGTTTAAGGGTTTTTTTAATTTTTATTTTTAAGTATAGAGGATAATAGTAAAAAACAATTGCATTTGGGTTACAGAGTAGTAAGAATATAATGGAATATCCAGCTACAACTAAATTCAGATGTGAAACATTACCAGTAGTTTAGAGCCGTATCTTGACTTTTTTTTAACTTTATATCTCTTCCTTCTTTAGTGGCTATACAGATAGATTATCCTAGATTTTTTTCTGTTAGAAACAAACTGCTTTAAATGTTCATATGCATATCGCCTAGTACATTAACATGTGCTTCCTGTAAGGTATGCCTAGAAATGGAATTTTCAGGTCGCTGATCAAGTATATGCTGCCTGATTGTTCTCCCAGACTCGTTCATCGCTGCGTGTCCTACCAGTTCCATGCTTGCTCTGGTTTGTGCGCTCCTAACTGTCGATTAGAGTGCGTCTGTCTCCTGTGTCCTCAGCGTTGCCTTAGGAGTTGGGAACAGCTTCCTCTTACAGCTTTTTACCTGCATCACAAACATTGACTCGTGGTTTGTTCTCTTGTTCCAGACAGTTGAATTTCTGAATGAGAAGCTAGAAAAGAGGGAGACTCAATTATTGTCGCTTAGTAAGGAAAAGGCACTTCTAGAGGAAGCTTATGATAACCTGAAGGAGTAAGTATCCGTGCACACGAGTGGTGCCACAAAGCATGTGCAGGCCGCTGTTCTTGGGTGTTTAAAATTGAACTGTTTCACAGTTTGGACCTGGAGAGGTGGCTTAGTGCTTCAGAACACTTGCTGCTATTGCCGAGGACCTGGGTTTGGTTCCCAGCACCCACATAACTCCAGGGGTACCAGGCTTGTATGTATGCGTGTGTGTATGTATGTAATATATGTATGTATGTAAAAACGCAAATAAATCTTTATGTTTTACAGTTGAACTTGTTTATAGTCACTGAAAATTATATAGTGTTTCAATTATAAACATTTAAAGTTTGTTTTCCTTCTCAAATTATTTTACCATATTACCTTTAACATTTTCCATGTTTTATAAAAATACATTCATATGTGTATATTACACACACACACACATCTTATCTTTTAATATTAGAGATTTTAAATGTGTTTAATGAAAATTGAAACTATATAGTTAACACTGAATTGGTTTACTTTGAGACCATTGAGGAAGTGTGACACGAAAGATTTAGAATTTGTCTTAGATTTGCACATCTAATATCGGTGACATTTTCGCCAATGGGTTTTATTTGAGGTTTCATAAAATTGGTTTAGTAGGGCTGAGGATTCGGGTTTGTGATCGGTCAGGTTTTTCCTAGCATGCATGGCCCTGGCTTCAGTCCTGAGCAACACTAATAATATATGAAGTTAATTTTGCAAGTAGTTTTTCTTTGATGCAGTAACTGTCTGGCCAGGCATGATGGCATACATGCCACGTATAATCCCAGCCGAGAAAGAGAGGCAGGAGGATGAGGTTAGAGAGGACATTTGTGCTGTATTGTAGGACCTTGTCTTAAAAACAGAGCAGAATTAAAGGGACTAGACCTCACCCAGTTCTGTTTTAATATGGTATATGTTGAAAAAAATGCTGTCTCATGACCTCTAGACTGTTAAACAGTATCTTCATTCTTATATATTTTAAACCTAGTGAAATGTTCAGAGTAAAAGAAGAAAGTAGTAGCATTTCTTCCCTGAGAGATGAGTTTACCCAGAGGATCGCAGAAGCAGAAAGGAAAGCTCAACTCGCCTGCAAAGAGAGAGATGCTGCGAAGAAGGTAACTGAGCTAAACACTACCAAGTGCCATGAATGAAGCTATAGTTTGGTATTAAAACATGTAGCATATTAACAGATAAATTGTAGATTTTTGGTATATTAAAGTTGGTAGATTTTGATATTTTAGAGAAATCTAGAGACTGGAGAGTTGGCTCAGCAGGCTTTGAAACACCCATCAGCCAAGCATGAGGACTAGAGTTTGGATCTCCAGAACCCATGTTAAAGCCAGACATAATGGCAGGTGTCAGTAACCCCAGTGCTAGGGGAGGAGCTCAGAAATAGGTAGCCGCTTTAAAAGCCCTTTAGCCTGCCAGCCAGCCTTGCTAAATCAATGAACTCCATGTTCAGACCATGTCTCAAAAAATTTATGTGGAGCGGTAATCAGAGACGTTCCTGAAGGCTGCTGCATCCTCCACCGTTGTGCACATGCATACATACATTTTCTCCGAAACAGGTTTTTATGTAACTTATATATGAATATTTGCAAAGACCATTAAGGTAACCAAAAATGGTAATTCCATCAGATTAAGCAACACTTAAGCCTAAGTGCCGACATTCCTCACCTTTGATTCCATGGCATTTAGAAGGCTAATTCTGTTATGGGCTCTGCTACTCTGCTGTTAGATGCTTTGCTTAGCAGTGCCCTCAGCCTCTCCTGGTCACTGTAGTACAGCCATCCCTGCTTAGTTGCACGGATTGCCATATGCTCTTTGGGAGCAAAGCTATGCCTCTTAAGGAACTATGCTCCCAATCAGGAGCACTCACATACTTAAGCTGTTAAAAACTGTGGTTGTTAATTATCATGCGAGTCCTAGCTCTTACTAATAACTTGCTGTTTGCTTTAACTTTTTGAGGTTAGGATGATTTACTCTCTTACATTTTAACTTCTCTGTGTGGGCATGAGTGCGTGCATGCACGTGTGTATGTGCATGTGCACTCACTTGGCACACCATAGCCCATACGAAGGTTAGGGGAGTTTACAGTAGGTGATTCTCTCTCTCAACCATGTGGATGGATCCTGTACATCAAATACAGCTCATCAGCTTGGTGGCAAGTGATTTTAACTGCCAGTCCACTTCACAGGACCCCTTTCCTCCTTTTTGGCTAATGGTAATTTGGTTGCTGTTGTTATTGGTACTTTAAAGTGTGTAACCATAATAACTATATACTTGGTTAATGGTAGTTTACCGTTTTTCTATATGAACTCTTACATGAAGTCTCGTGCTTGGTTGCTTTAATTAGCTAGCTCACTTTAGACACTGACAATGACTTGAGACGTTAACCAACAAACCTCTTCCTGTCCTGTATTGCTGTGTTATTCCCAATGCAAAGCCTAACCTATAGATTACATTTGTAGAGACACAGAAAGACAACGGTATAGGGAGTTATTTTCACTCCTACTTCCATAGTAAAACTTGCTTATAGAGATGATGAGTGTAGACTTCCTGTGGTATTCACAGCTGCTTTCTGGTATTAACTACGTATGTGAGTTGACTAAACTGACAGATTTTATTATTGGAATGAGATTATGGGTGGGTGGCTTCTTCAAATGGGGAGGGTGGAAAAGTATACATAGAATGAAGATGATTATGATAACCCCAGCTTTTTTAAATTAGGAAATGAAAACCATGAAGGAAGAACTTGCCTCTAGATTAAATAGTAGTCAGACTGCAGACCTTCTGAAGGAGAAGGATGAGCAGATTCAAGGCTTAATGGAAGAAGGTGGGTATTTTGTTGATTATTAAAAATAGTCTAAGAAAAGGGAAAATACTTACTATATAATATACTAACCTATATATAACTAATATATATATAGTATATATATATATAGTATATATACTATAGTTATATATATATAACTATATAGTATTAGTTATATAGTATATATAACTAATATATACTTACCTATATAATAGGTAGAACATGTTTCCTAATAGCAAATTTGAGCTGGGTGTGGTGGTACACACCTGTAGTCCTGCAACACTGAGTACAGCCAAGGATCTGCTGAGCCCAGGGGGCGAAGATAAACGTAACACAACAGCCCCCACCAAAACAGTAAATAAGTACGAGAGAGAGAAGAGGAGGGGGCAGGACGGAGCAGGAGGCGCAGGAGGGAATGGAGAGGAGAGGGAAACAAAAGCCAGGAAGGGACAGACACCACGGAAGTGTCTGTGACAGTTTATGGAAGACTGGGATGAGATGTCTTGAAAGACAAATACGCTGTGCAGATTTTTGCTCTAGGAAGAGTTGTTTTTTTTTTTTTTTTTTAAGTTTCTAAAATATTTGTGCTGCCCTTTACAAGTTTGTGACTGTCATAAAAGAGTCCATCACTGAACAAAGACATCGGAAAGCTGTGATTGTGGGTCTCTAAGGGCTTCGAGTTCCTGGTCTGAGTACGATGAAGTTTTAACATTTGATGACTTTTACTATTTTTGTATTTTGGTTTTTTAATTATTTGGATTTTTTTTTTTACTCTTGGAGGTCAGTTTTTCTTCAGTGTATCTTTGCATCTTCAAGCATAGTTAAGATTGTATATTTCATGTGCAGCCTTCTCATATGTCACTATAGAATTAAATATTTTGTATACTATTACTGATGGCTGTATAAAGCTCACTGTATGGCGAGATTGCAGTTATTTTAAAGATTGCTAATATTAGATCTTTTTAAAATGTTCATATTACAAATGTGGAGCGGACATTTCCTAAGTTATTGAACGTAAATGTGTTTTGGAGCAGGTATAGAATTTGAGGACAATTGGAAGCAGTCACTTAATTTGAAATTAACTTTTACCCACCTTTTATTTTTTTACTTACTAAGAATTCCTTTAATCAGTAAATATTTTTGATATTACTTGGTACAATACTCGATATGAGATACTTCCCTGTCTTTTTAGAAACCTTTTTTTTTTTTTTTTTTTTTAGTAACTATAGGTACATAGGCAATTCTGAAATATAGCTATAAGCTGGATATGGTGGTACACACCTATAATCCCAGTGTTTGGGAGGCTGTGGTACTAGGAGGATCCTGAGTTTGAGGCTAAACATCAAATAAAGACTGTTAGTATCCTGTTACCTAGAATCCCGTCACGTGGTAATTTTAATATTTATTAATAATTCCTGTTCAAATGAGTTTTAACACTGGAGGGATGCAGGTTCTTAGACACTCACTGGTTTTGTTGTTGTCATTGTTGTATTTTTACAATCACCAGGAGAAAAACTTTCAAAGCAGCAGCTGCATAATTCCAACATGATTAAGAAATTAAGAGCTAAGGATAAAGACAATGAAAGTGTTATTGCAAAGCTGAAGAAAAAAGCTAAGGAGCTGGAAGAGGAGCTACAGCATTTAAGACAGGTGACCAGCAGTCACTGTGCTCTGAAAATGCATTGATCTCACTTCCTGCAGTTGGCCATGGCATGTGCAGCAGTCAGAATGATAATGGGATGTCAGGCGAGAAAAGGGTTTCAGTTTAATAGACAAATGAGTAGCTAATGTTATCTTACGTCACCGTGATAATACTTGGCATGAACAACTTGAAGATGATGTTTTCTTTAACCCAAGATTCCAAAGATGAGATTCCATCAGTGTGGGGAAGGTATGACAGAGGCTTGGTATGTGGTGGTGCCAGTGTGTGGCAGGTGTTTGTTACTTGGTGCCAACCAGAATGTAGAGAAGCAGAGCTGGGCTTACCCTGAAGGCCTGTTCTCCCATTTCTTCCAGCCAAGGTTCTAACAGCTTTCCAAAACTTACCTTGGGTAGAGCTGTGTTGAGACACGTGTGCCAGTGGGCCACATGAAGAGATTCATGGAATGCATTATCTACCATGACATCACTTATTGAAAAGTGTTCTTATTTGCTTTGATAACATAGGTCCTTGATGGCAAAGAAGAGGTTGAGAAACAACATAGAGAAAACATTAAAAAACTAAATTCTGTAGTAGAACGCCAGGAAAAAGATCTTGGCCGACTTCAGGTAGACATGAATGAACTTGAAGAAAAGAGCCGAAGTACTCAGGCTGCCCTAGACAGTGCCTACAGGTACGAAATAAGCAGCGTGTCTAGAGTCTGTTATCACGGTGGGAGGTCAAAGAAGTCTCTTTTCTATTTTGTTTTAAGTTTTTATGTGCATTGGTATTTTTTCTGCATGCATATCTGTGTACCACATTCCTACGAGATTGCTACTCTTAAATACCGAGTGCTCTCTCCAGCTTGTCTTTTTTCTGTTATCTGGGTACTAGCAACATTTATAGATTTTCCTATGAGTGCGTTTGTTATTAGACAAAGCAAGTCCAATTTTAAGAGTTATTGTACGGATGTGCTGGCTGTTATTTTGAGATTTCCATAGTACATAGAAATTGAATCAGTTTAAGGTATGTGTTTACATTTGCATTTTATTAATAAATGAAAAGTATCAATCTACTTTTTAAAGAGAACTTACTGATCTTCACAAAGCCAATGCTGCTAAGGACAGTGAGGTACAGGAAGCTGCTCTGAGGCGTGAGATGAAAGCTAAAGAAGAACTTTCTGGGGCACTGGAGAAGGCCCAGGAAGAAGCCCGTCAGCAGCAAGAGACTTTAGCACTTCAGGTAGGCAGTGGTAGTCAAAGCCAACTTTTGTATATTTGCATGTTTCTGCAGAGTGAAACCGTTTGCTAACAAATGTGAGTCTGTCCTTCTAAGAGTATACCTGGGAGGCCTCTATGACTGTGTTACTGGCGTCTTTTATTTCTTGGCTTTCTGTGAGTTTTTTACATGTTTACGAGTATATGGCATTGTGGGATGTAGCTCGATGATAGAGCTGAACCCTCACTGCCAGGGGAAATAGAGTTTTATGAAACTAGGTATCCTGTTGCCAGAGTAATATATGTGCATATAATTAAAACACAGTTTCAAGAGACTGTATTATATAATTGACTCTTGAACATATATGTAACAACATTTCTGGCAGTTCATGAACCTAATGAAGGAAGAAAGAAAGTTTGGCATGCTGTGGTTACAAAATTGCCAAATATTGTCAGGCAGTGGTGGTGCATATCTTTAATCTCAGATCTTGGGAGTCAGAGGAAGATGAATATTTGAGTTTGAGACTAGCCCGGTCTACAGAATGAGTTCCAGGACAGCCAGAGCTACACAGAGAAACCCTGTCTGAAAAAAACATAAAAGGGGGGTGAGAAACTAACTAATTACATAAATATAATATTATACATATTGAACATTTGAGATATATCATTTAGCTAACATGAATAATGCTGCTGTAAATATTCATTATACTTTGTTTTGTTTGATTCTTTTAATGCAGCATTTTATGTGCTAGGAAAGTGTTGCCCTACTGAACTGCAGCTTCATTGCACAGTAGGTCTTATGTATACAGACATCTAGTTTTCCAAGCACTGTTCAAAATATGCAAAGCTATTCTCAGCAACCTCAGTTAACGTTTGGTTTTGTTTCACATATTTGGTGGATAAATGACTTACGGATGAAAGCTTGGTTTCTAATGTGTCCCACCCTGTTGGTCCTCCTGGTCAAAGCATCATCACTTTATCAGTGTCAGTCTCACTTCAGTGTTTCTGTCCTAAGGGCAGGGCTACAGACAGTCATTCTGATGGAGTCATCAGCCACACTTGTGTCTCTGCCACTCTTCTTACAGGAGAGATGACTTCTCGCACTGCTTTACAACTTGCTTTGTGTTGCCACTGGATGGCTCTTATATTTGGCACCTAATCTTTAATGGTTGAGCCATCTCCAAGATATTCTGCTAGTTGTATAATAGTAAAACTTAGAGTTTTAGTTTTATATCCCTTTGCTAATTAATTTCCAAGTATATTTTTGATGGGTTTGGATTGCTTTCAATATTTTGTGTTGTAAATTTGCCGTGGTCCATGCATTTCTGCCACCCTGTCACTTTCAAGAGGCTACCTTATATAAGGAAATATGTATATACAGAATATTACTTCTTTACATTAATGGGCTAGAGAGATGACTCAGCAGTTAGGAGCATTTACTCCTCTTGCAAACTCGGGTTTGGTTCCCAGATCTCACATGGCCGCTTAATAACTGCCCTAACTCAGTTCCAGGTGGCCTAGTGCCCAATTCTGACCTCGTTGGGGTGTGTGTGTGTGTGTGTGTGTGTGTGTGTATATATATATATATATATGTATGTATGTATGTATTACATGTCATACACATACGTCACACACACACACGAATACCCTAATTTTTTAATATTTAAAAATTCTTCAGATTAAAAATACATTGTAATAATAAAGAAAAATTGGAGTAAAAAATAGGGTACGAGACTGTCATTCTTTTAAAATTTTTTTTATTTTTTAAGATTTATTTACTTATATATATAATATATAAATGCTCTATTTGCTTGGATGCCTGCATGACAGAAGAGTACATCAGATCTCATTACAGATGGTTGTGAGCCACCATGTGGTTGCTGGGAATTGAACTCAGGACCTCTGGAAGAGCAGCCAGTGCTCTTTCTCAACCACTGAGCCATCTCTCCAGCCTGGGTTTGTCATTCTTGAAACCACCATGGTACAGAAGGACTGCTGATTTGTATGTTACTGTGTTAACATTATCTCCCTCTAGGATCTTTTTTAATAATTGATAACCATAGACACAATGTCTTTCCAGTTAGGATAAATAAATATTTTGGCCTTGATTGTAATGTTTAGTGCTTATGTTCATGTATGAGCATTTTAAAAGAAATCTCACACTGATACCATTTAGAGCTCTGCCTTCACCTTGTTGTTGCCAGGCTTGCTAATGCCCCAGGGCATCTCACAGACTAAGTCTTCAGGACTGCAGTGACCAGATAGATTATTTAATATGATTTAAATAAGAGTTTAGATAGTTGAGGCAGTTACACAGTGTGTAGCTGTGTTGGTGACACCCTGTTCCTTGTTCTTGTACTGAGACAGTGCTGTGCAAGTGACCTTCGACTTGTTTCACATTCCCAAATAGCTGGACAGCAAGTGCACACCATCACACTCTTTCTCTTTTAGTTTTGTTTTATTGTTTAGATAGGGCCTACTGTGTAGCACAGAGCTATCTGGACAGCCTAGGCTGGCCTGGAAATCGAAACGCTGCTACTGACCTCACAGGTGTGTGCCACCACCCCTAGTTTAGTACCTAGTTTGTATTTGTTTCATCAGTCTAGCTCTGATCCCCTCTCTCTCATAGTATGGCAGGGCTATACATATTTGCATACTTTTCTTGGCTAAAGTGCTTTCGGTTAGGTAGTGAACGTGTTCATAGCCTTGGCATTGCTTAAGGAGCAGGATGTGTGCTCATTGTTTAGCATGAAGTGTCCTACTTAATCAACACACATGTCAGCTGGAAGTCACCGCTAATGTTCTGACAGTGTTGTTTATCCGGCAGGTGGGGGACCTTAGGCTAGCGCTGCAACGGGCAGAGCAAGCAGCTGCCAGGAAAGAGGATTACTTACGCCATGAGATCAGTGAACTTCAGCAGGTATTGTCATGGTTTCCCAAGCACAAGGTCAATAGTGTGTCTTTTGAAGTAATATGACCACTCACGAGGCTAGTATTCCTGGGTCAAAAGCATTACTACCAGTGGACGAATTTTTGTAGCTTCTGTGAACCAAGTGATCCCCTGAAAAAAATAGGAAAATATCTAATTTTGTTTTAAAGGAAGTAATTTTATCATGATAGACTTGCTGTATATTCAATATTGTTTTTCTTTTCTTTTTTAAAGTAAGATAGCTAGTAATTTTTTTCTTGGAAAATTTCAACTGAAGCTTAGGTTTGCTGGTGTTTGTAGCCTTTTCTTCCCTCAGTCAGTGGTAATAAAGTAGGAATTTTTTGATTTAGAGACTCCAAGAAGCAGAGAATCGAAACCAGGAGCTGAGTCAAAGTGTTTCATCAACAACAAGACCTTTGCTTCGACAGATAGAAAATTTACAAGCAACTCTAGGATCCCAGACATCGTCATGGGAGACGCTAGAGAAGAATCTTTCTGATCGGCTCGGTAACTTCCTTAGTACTTTATGTTTGATGCAGGGGGTTTTCTGTCTTGTGTGTAGAAATAGAATAGTGGTATGACATTGAGATTCACCTGATCTCATGCTGACATTTGCGTCTAACATGTTTAGGTGTGTCTCTTCCCCCTTTTCATGGATTCCTCAGTTAGGACTCTTTTAAAATGTTTTTTTCTTACACAGTGTGTCACATACTTTACTGCCTGCCATTTCATTTGTTGTGTTTATGTGGGGATGGTGTGTTTATATGTGCATGTATGTGTGACAATTCATGTACCCACATGTATGTGCAGGTGTGTGGAGGGCAGAGGTTGATAAGTGTTATTTTCTGAAATGCACAGAGAACTTAACACTCCAAAGGGTTGAGTTCAGTTCAGGGCAACTTCCCTGTTCTGTTAATTAAACTTTGGGACATTGAAATTGGCTGAGGGAAATTACTGAATAGAGAATATTACTCTATTCATATACTTCTAGCCTACACACATAAGATTTTAAAAAGTTAGAAACATTTCATTAGTGTGGTCCTTTGATTGCTGAGTGTTAGTCTGGAGTATCTGTTCTGTAGTTGAGTTCCCATGTACTTGGGGAAGGATGTCTGCTGTGGTTCCAGAGTAGGACTCTGGGGAATGAAGCTGCTGTAAGTATCCTTTCAGGAGGGAATGTGGGGTAAAGACTCTCACAGTTCTGAATAAAGGACCAAATATGCAATTACTGGACACGTGAGCATTCATGTTGAGTCTTCAGAAAAAAGGCTCCATTCACAGGGCTTAGAGCTGTGGGAGCAATCCAGTTTGTTTACAGCCTTGGTAGCATTTTCACTTCTCTGTTCTTACTGTGTTTTGTTTTGTTGTAATTTATCATTCATAAATTCTTATATCTCATCATCTGAATTTTCTTTTCCCTGATGAGAGCTGATGTGGATCATTGTTTCATGTGCTTGTTTTCCACTTGTCCACCCTGTAGGATGAGCTGCTTGCTCATAGCTTTTGCTCATTTTTAAACTAGAGAGTTCTATCTGTACTTTAAGCCTACATGTGTCTTGCATTTATTTTTTCCAATTTGTACCTTGTCTTTTTTATATTACCAACAAACAACTAAATATAGCCAAACTGACATCAAAATGATCTGAAACTGACCTCAAACTCTCTAGGTAGCCAAGGATGGTCTTGAACTCCTCCTGCTTCTTTTGCCAAGTCATGGGTTTATAGATATATACCACCAACCTTGGTTTATGCAGTGCTGGGGATGAAACCATGGCCTCATGCATGCTAACTAACCAGGGAAGCTCCATCCTTAGCCCACGTGTCTTTCTCTCCTCTCCTCTTCACCTGCCACAGAAGTTCGTTTTGAAGGACTCTATTTCATTGTGCTTTTTTTTTTTTTTTTTATTTTATTTGTCTTTTACTAGTCTACGTTTGTCTGGATATGTGGTTGCTCCAGTGCTATTTGTTGACTCATTCCCCTAAATAACTGAATAACAGTGTTTTCAAGTAGATAGGCTGAGGAGAGAATGCTAACTTGTGCATTGAGCAGTGCTGGCTACTTGTCTTTGTCTGGAAACTTGAATCACTACAAATTTGAGGTCAGAAACGACCTGGTGTCTGATCTTTCCCTGGTGTATGTGTTTGATTTCTTCTTCCTCTGTAACCAGGTGAATCACAGACCTTGTTGGCTGCAGCAGTTGAAAGAGAACGTGCAGCTACGGAAGAACTCCTAGCCAACAAAATCCAGATGTCTTCAGTGGAGTCACAGAATGCATTACTACGACAGGAAAACAGTAGACTGCAGGCCCAGCTAGAGTCAGAGAAAAATAAATTAAGAAAACTAGAGGATGAAAATAGTCGGTGAGTATATTTATGTGTTATTCTCTGTGGTTCTTGACATGTGGGTCTCAGTGTCATTGCATGGAGTACTGAAAGTGAACACCTTGCAGTATTTAAAGTCAGGGTCATTGTGACATGCATCAGGCTAGGGAAGGATCCACTGTAGGTCTTGTAAGGCTGCATGCTATGCTCTACTTAAGTTGTGGTTTTCCAGGTAAAGTCCCATCAATATGTATTTTTTAAAAAGAGGCCAATGCCACCAACGAAAGCAAAAGGGGAGGGGGTGTGACTTTGTAGTCTTCCAGTTTTTTTCTCTAAATAAGTATTTGGATTCTCCTAAAACCATGGCCTGTAAAATCATCTATCTGAAATTACATAAAGTCATAATAGATAAACTTTTACCCTTGACTTCTACTTTTTCTTTCTTTTTCTTTTTTGTCACATTTGAGCTTGGAATGGTGGTACTTAAAATTACTGTTTAAATGTCCTATTTTAAATTTCTGAGTACTGGTTTAAAATATGGGGTTGGGGGAGTAGAACTTTTGAGGCTTGGTGATCTGGAACAGTCAGCTGAAAAGCCTTCAATGCTCAGCTGGTGACAAAATGACTACTGACTGTAACCGGGGTTTGACAAGTGGAGAGGTTTTAATAGTTTGTCCTGTTGCCTTTTTGTTTTGTTTAATTCCCTCTGGTTTACTAGGTACCAGGTTGAATTAGAAAATCTAAAAGATGAATATGTAAGAACACTGGAAGAGGCAAGGAAAGAAAAGGTATTTCCTAGTGTTCGCTCTCCCCAGGGCTTTCATTTGAGATGGATGGGAGGGCATCGAGCTGCTGCTGAGTTAAGCTGGCTGAGCTGGAACCTTGTCTTCAGTGGGGAAGGGGCAGCTTGTACTTGACACTCTGAGCTTTGCAGTTGACTCATGCCAGTGCTATGGGCTAGTATCTCAAAATGATCTCGCTGTACTCTCTCCTTTAGACACTTTTGAGCAGTCAGTTAGAAATGGAAAGAATGAAAGTTGAACAAGAAAGGAAGAAAACCATTTTCACTCAAGAAACACTAAAAGAAAAGGTACTAAGTTGTGGTGGTTTGTGCTAATTTGTATAGCTAAGCTGTTGTGGGTGACTGTGGGTTCGTTTAGTAGTACTGACGTCTTAAGTTTTTCCCCTTGTAAAATTTCTGGGCTGAGTGTGGTAGCACTGCAGTGTTCCATGAGAACAATTTGAAGTCATTTGAGTGCATTCAAATTGGTCTGCGATTAGGTTCTGAATTATAGAAACTTTTGCACTTTTAAAAATGCTTGAAATTTTAAAATTTTTGTGATGTCTCACTGAAACTAATGTAGTAAATGGCCCAAAGGCAACTTGAGAATGAATTGGCTTGTTGTATCTTTCTGATTAGTAAATGTAGTGAGGTTTTTGTTGTTGTCATTTATGTTTTGCATGTGTGTTAGTGTATTGTGTGGAAACATGCGTATGTGTGTTTGCATATGTGCAGTTATGTCTGTACACATGCATGTGGAGGTCCAAAGTTGATATTGGGTGTCTTCAGTTACTCTCTACTTTGTTTTACTGAGGCAAGTCTCTTGCTGAACCTAGAGCTACTCTAACTAGCTAGCTGTCTCAGGGATCCCATGTCTACCCCCTGGGCACTGGGACTATAGGGAGCTGCTACATTTGCCTGGTTTTTCTATGGATTCTGGCATCTGAACTCTGGTCTCCATGCTTTATGCACTAAGCCACCTCCTTAGCTCCTAAAGGGAATTTTTACAAAACATCTTTTCTATTCTTAAAGAATTGTAACAAACTGAGAGTTAGCACAGTAAGTTAAAATAAGTCCACAAAAATGGAAATTACCTTTTGAATATATTTGGATGTTTTTTAATTTTTAATTTTATTTTTATTTTATGTGTATACGTGTATGTATATCTTTGTACCACATGCATACAGTATCCTTAGACGCCACAAGAGGGCATCAGATTCCCCAGAGCAGGTTAGAGGTGTTTCGAGTCACCGTGTCCCTGCCTGGAATTGAACCCTGGTTCTCCTAAGCCGGTACTCTTAACAGCTTAGCCAGCTGTTCAGACCTCAGGTATTTTGTTTTTGTTTTGTTTTTTTAAGTTAGGTTCTTTCTTTGTAGTCCTGGTTGACCCTGGATCTTACTGTGTAGACTAGGCTGGCCTCGAATTCAGAGAGATTTGCCTGCCTCTGCTCCTAAATGCTAGGATTAAAGGTATGCACCACCACTGCCTGGCCTTTTCTTTTTTTGGGGCCATTAAAATAAAATGAATAAGTCAGAAATTTTAGCAATTTTAAGAGTAGTTGATAATAATGTTATATAACTTGGTTAGCTTCTGCAGGCTTTCAACCAAAGCATTCTGATTCCATTTAAAACAAAACCAAACCTGGCTAGTATATTACAATATAAATGGATCAAGGCAGGCTTAAAATTAAAAAAAATATATTTTTATTGGCTTTGTAAGATTTATTTTATGTATTTGAGTGTTCTGTTTTCATGTACACCAGAAGAGAGTCAGAATCCATTACAGATGGTTGTAAGCTACCATGTGGTTATTGGGAATTGAACTCAAGACCTTCGGAAGATCAGCCAGTGTTCTTAACTGCTGAGTCATTTCTCCAGATCCCAGGCTTTACATTTTAATTTAAAATGTTTTTATTATGTGTACTTTAGTGTGTGTGTGTGTGTGTGTATGTACATGTGTACACACATCCCCTATGGGTCAGAGGACAACATGTTAGAGGATAGAACTGTTTTTCTCCTTTACCATGAGGGTCATGGGATTGATTGAACTCAGTTCAGGTTTGGCAGCAACCATCCTTACCTGATGACCATCTTGACAGCTCAGCTCCTAATTTTTAAATGCTTTTCATGCTTCTAAGACTTGTGGCTTTGAGAAATCATATCTGTAACATGTTATGGAGAATGTAAAACCTTTGATTTCATTAATTTTAGAAATTGTTCTTGCTTCCTTTATTTTTTGCTTCTCAGTCTTACAGAGTTTTTTTCCCCCTAAGGACCACAAGCCGTTTTCCGTTTCTAGTACTCCCACCATGTCACGATCCAGTTCTCTAAGTGGAGTAGATATGGCAGGGCTGCAGACATCCTTCCTATCTCAGGTAATGGCTTACATTTCTCACCCTTGAGTAAGGCTAAAGGCAACATGCAATTGCCAGATGGACTGTCACCGTGACCTTGTTGGGGAGGGTGGTGCTAATTGAAGGGAAGAAATACACATGATTTTCTCCTTTTGAGAAAACTCAGAGACATTTCAAAAAGCAAGAATGAACTTGATGATAGGACATAATGCATGTTAATTGTGTGTGTGTTGTTCTTCAACTGAATAGGATGAGTCTCACGACCATTCATTTGGGCCAATGTCTACGTCAGCCAGTGGAAGCAATCTTTATGAAGCTGTAAGGATGGGAGCCGGATCAAGCATTATCGAAAATCTTCAGTCTCAGCTAAAGCTGAGGGAAGGAGAAATTAGTCATTTACAGGTATTGAAAAACTTAAGTATGCTGAGGAAGTGCATGAAATAGTGAGTCCCAGTTAGTAGTAGTAGCCCTCATTTCATCTGAATTTTGAGCACATTGGAAAAATAATATCAATTGGTAATATATAAAACCCAATTATGTATTACACGTATTAATAATAAAAGCTAGAGTCAAATGATTGATTCTCCTACCCGACTTACTGCCAGAATTAGGTAGATTTATCTGCTCTGTCCTAGGACATGCTGGGAGCCTGTGCCATGGCCTTCCCCAGAGAGGACTAAGGGTATCTAAAAACAGGAATGGCTCCCTCCTTCCCAGCCTTCTTCTCAACAAGAAAAAAAGGAAGTGCTGAAACAGCATGCTTGCTTCCTCTTCCTGTGTATGCACAGAAACAGTTTCTCTACCGTGCTCCTCAAGAATGGAATAACATGAGAGAGACCTGCACATAGAAGAAACAACACAGAGGAGGGAGCTGTATGAAGTCTTGTTCATGAGTTTACAATGATAAACTTTATAAACTGAAAATGAATAGCTCTTCCCATTCTCATTCGCATAGTCTTAATACGGATTGATGTGCTGGCCCAGGCTGCTGTGCTTGAGAGTGCCGCTTAGTTTTTCAGAAAGTAGTGACAGCTTTTAGTGATAAGACCTACACAGTTGGGAGGACCACATTAAAGTACGTTCTCATGCCTTTGGCTTCTTCTGATAACATAGAGGAATGGAAATGTGCATTGTTAGAGAAAAATCTGGTTGCATTTTTGCAACAAACCATTGGAATTTTTTCTTTCTTGCTTGCTTCGTGAACCCTCTAATTAATAAACTTCTAAAGAAAATTGGGGCCCCCTCTTTTCCCACTACTTTAGGATTATATACTGACATATGTTTGTTTTCAAAAAAATGACAACAGAGTATTTTTTATGTTAGAGCATTAAACAAGGTATGTTTTTATTGAAACTATTTTGTGATTATGTTTTTCAGCTAGAAATTAGTAACCTAGAAAAAACTCGATCCATAATGTCCGAAGAGCTAGTTAAATTAACAAATCAGAATGATGAACTTGAGGAGAAAGTGAAAGAGATACCCAAGCTTCGAGTTCAGCTGCGAGTAAGTATTCTTCACTTAGGGATAAATCTAAGATATTTTAATTCAATTATTAAATTTCCTGTTTTTAATTTACATAAAATACATATGGATGACTTGGTAATTTCGTTGAGAATTAAGGAGTTAGTAGTTGAATAGAGAATGTTAAAGATGACTCTATTGCCTGTGTTACTGTCTGTCTAAACTGTGTGTGTGTGTGTGTGTGCCTTTATAATATTGGACTTGGTGTATGTTTCATCCCATCACTGTAACATATTGACTGTTAGGGGAGACTCGTCATATGGGATAAATGCCAAGTAACTTAACCCAAGTTAATCAGGAAGACAAAAGGCTCATCAAGGATACTTAAATTCATGGGAAGGAGACTGACTAAATCTTATTTGGAGAGAATTGTACAATTCATGGAGAAGTATGGTTTGGAGTATGTGTGTGTGTGTGTGTGTGTGTCCCCGTCTATCTCTGGGTGTGTGTGTGTGTCCCCATCTGTCTCTGGGTGTGTGTGTTGTGTTTCTGTTTGTATGTGTTATATACATATGTGTTAGGATGCATGCTAGGAGGCGGGAAGAATAGGTAGCTGTCTGGCTCTACCACTCTCCACCCTTTTTTTTCCTTCACACACAGTCTCGCTGAGCCTGGAGCTTGCTGTTTTGTGGGTAGGCTGGCTGACTGGCCAGCTGCTCCAGTGAGCCTCCTCCCAGGTTTGGAGTTACAGGCCTCATGGCTATGATGTCAGTGTTAGGCTTAGAAGCAAGGTCCTCGTGTTTGTTCAGCCAGTGCTCCTCCTCACTGAGCCTGCTCCTCAGGCGTCCATCTAACTTTTAACAGCAGTTCCTCTTTTTTGCTCTAGATAGACTGGCTATGAGTTTAACTTTTAAAAGAGACGAGTTTATATTTTTATTCAACTTCTGAAATCTTTTTCTAGTGACTTATAGCAACTGTAAATATTTGTATGATCATTAAAAAATATAAATGTATTTTTTAGGATTTGGATCAAAGATACAACACTATTCTGCAGATGTATGGAGAAAAAGCAGAAGAAGCAGAGGAACTTCGCCTGGATCTTGAAGATGTAAAAAATATGTATAAAACTCAAATAGATGAACTTCTAAGACAAAGACTCAGCTAACTTGTGAAGTTTGTGTTCCATCAAACTAATGTAAACACTTATATATAAATGCAGACATACAATAAATTCTTCTGCAGAATTAGAAACTTGGATTTGCTGTAGATTGTAAAAAAAACTTTTTAAAAATTCTTTTATAGTACATAGTAATATTTGCAGTTAAATTATTTTATGTAATATTTGAATTTTATTTTTGAAATTGTTCTTTAAAATTTTATTTTTTAAAGCTTTTTTTTTTCTTTTTTGGTGCCTTGAACAGCACAGAGATTTATTACTTTATCCACTTATCAGTACAGCTAGGAAAGGAGATTGGTGTTTCGTATTATTGTGGATACATAATTAATTGTATTGTATCTAATTTGTATGTGTTTGTACATATTGAGAGATTTACAGAGTAATGTTAACATTGAAATTTTGAAATCTTTCACATTGAAATCTTCAACATATTTCTTAAAAATGTTTTAAACATTTGAGTAAAAAGGTTATTAAGCCTATGACTACTAAATTATAAACTAAGGTTTCCCTTTAAAAGCAGAAGTCACACTGACATGTCTAAAATTTAAAGAGTAATTTAAACTTAAAAAATATCTGTTTTGAAAATTTATTCCATGTATCTTCCACAATGAAGTATGAACAAATGTGAATGCTTTTTGTTACTTAGCCAAAGAAAGCTATAAATATTGACTAGGCTTAATTGGGTAGTAGGAAATGTTGCTTATAATAAATTGTGATAGATAGCATCAGTAGCGGATAACTTTGAAATATTTTACTACACTGTTAAATGAATCTAACATAATAAAATCATTAACAAAATTTACTTTTAAAATTAGTCAATTTACTCTTTAAAAATTACTTGTTTAGTTTTGTACAATATTTTCAAACATTAAAAATGAATGTTTTAAAACAATCTGCATAGCAAAACATAAAAGTAATAGGAGTCCACTTAAATTGGGGATTTTGTAATTTTGTGTAGCTTAACATTTTTTCCTTGAACCTTTAACAAATGAAAATATAGCAAAGAGTAGTATAGAATAACATCCTTTAGAATATAGGTTTTCCCTCTTCCAAATATTACTTTGTTTAAAAGTTAATCAGGTTGTGTTATAAACCTGTAAAATATTTTGATAGGTTTTATTACTTAAAAATTATTTAATTGCTTTATCACAGTCCCTCTTTATCTGTTCTTTGGCTTTTTGTGGTTCCAGCCAAGGTAAAAAATAATCCAAAAATACATGGAAATTCCAGAAATAGCTGATAAGTGTTGAGGTATATGCTGCTCAGAGCAGCCTGCTGGCATCTCACTTCTGACTCCGTTGTCCGTCCATTCCCAGCCCTTATCAGTCACTGTGCCACCTCAGCTATTGGTCTACTGTAATACGGTGGATGCGCTCATGTTCAGGTAATGGCTCCAAGTGAAGAAGCCAGAGGTTAGCCAGAAGTGCTTCCTCTACTGGGATGATGAACGTCAACATTGGCAATTTTGATGGAAGTTGGGTAGCTTTTAATGTTTCAGACATCCACCTAGGGTCAAAACTGTCTAACCCCCTATGAGAAGATAGGACTTCAAGTAAAAACTTAATTTTAGTTACATTTTAAACTATACTCCAGAACACAGCTGTGAGTATCCATCTTGCAGAATGGAGAATTTTTAGGGAATATTCAAGTGACCTTGTGTTTATCTCGTCGTGTTCCTGTGTTTCTGTTGTGGGAGCTCAGATCTGTAGCGTGAATAAATGTTCTTTTGGTGAAAGTAACAGTCATAAAATTAAGTTTCCGTATTTTAGTGGTAGAAAGAAGCCTCATAACTTTTTCCTAGCTTTAAATTGTTTTAATATTCAGGGGCAAGATGATAAATCTAATAGCAATAAATATATAGAGTTAGAAGAGACAGGAAACCTGAATTTCAAAATTCTTGGCAAGCATTTGAAACTGGTAGTTTGGGAAATATAAAATACTTTTTAAACAAATAATTTGGGAAATGTGGCAGAGAAAAGATTTTGAAATTAAAATTTCCTGTATTAAATTCTAAATGTTATAATATTAACATTAAATATTTTTCTTGGTCCTTAATAACATTAATAAAATCAGCACACTTAAAACCTTAAAATGTTTTCAACTTATTTATTCATAAAATGACATGCAACCATTTATATTTGCTTCATCTCTAAAGTAATAGCTGATGTTCACACTGCTTTTATTTTGGCTAGAATATAACTTAGACCTTTCAATACACTTCAAGTTGATAAGGGGCACTGAATAAATTTCTTGTAAATAACCCAGTAAGTGGCAAAAGACTTATTAAACATTGGTTGTTCTTTAATTAATTTTGTTATATATTATTGAAAATAATCTACCTATGTGCTAGTAAAATATTCTAATACATAAAATAGTTTGTAATTAGATACTTCCATTCTTGGGGGAAGATAAAAGAAAAACCCCAGGTACTTGGAGTTAAGAGGGCCAGATGTTGGAGGTGTCATACCCTGTGCCTTCCTGGGAGGCCGAGGGGGGACTGCTGCTGCTGGGCCTCTCTTGAGAACACTCTATAGCATTTAGCATGTGGAATGTACCAAATCCACGACATTACAATTCAGAATAGTCTAAGTGTGGATGATTTCTGACTTAGAAGATTTTGGGTTTTTGTAGTTAAGTAAATGTAAAAAATATTTAGGAAGTATTTTTCCCATCAATTATTTCACTAATTGAAAGTTTGATTTGGCTTATTAAAAAGCACATGATTTTGGTCTAGAGAGCGCTTGCTGATCTTCCGGAAGGCCTGGGCTCAATTCCCAGCACCCATGTGGTGGCTTACAACCATCTCTATCTCCAATCCCAAGGGATCCAGCACCCTCTTCCTGTGTCCTCAGACACCAGGCACACAGTAGTGCACAGGCATAGATGCAGACAAAACACCCATCCACATAAAGTTAAAAAAAAGTTCTAAATGCACACAACTTGTAGTATTTAAAAGAAAGCCCCCAAATTTTAAGAAGTGGGTTTAACATGTCTTATTTTACTACTATTTAGTATTATAGACATGAATGCTCTAGGGATCGTTTCTCATTCTCATTACAAAAAAGCTGGTCCATCTTTTCTTATCCTTGGTAGGTTTAAACTAAAAGAAAAAGCTACATATTTTGTACAGGGCTAAAAGTATGAATTTAACTATAGATTGATATTTTAATTCCAAATGAAGGTAATGTAAAATAAGCATGGATCTGATTTAAATAAAGATTTCAAAGTCTGCTCATAAATCTGATTTTTACCGTAACACTCAGAAGTGCATCTTTGTACACAGACCTGTGTGGTGGGATGTGCCAGAGAGATGTTGAGACTTCCAAGAAAACAGAACTGCAGAAGATCCTTAGGACTTCCTAAAGCTTTCTTCCCTCACGACATCAGCTATTTCATTGTAGTGTCCTCACTTTGGCTTATCACACAATGCCGGGATCCTCACTCAACTGTTCAGTTGCTGAGGATAGCCTAGGAGGTTTTTTAATTTTCCCTGTCTTTGAAGGTAGCTCCCACTAAGGAGACACAAAATGTGTTTTGAAGTTGTTTGAGTAGTTCCTTTATGTTATATGCAGCAACTGGAGAACATTTAGGTCCGTTTCAGTTTTCAAGCATTGCTGCATATTTTTTAAATTTTGTTTTATAGTGTAACTGTCTGTATCATTCAAGATCCCTTTCCCTTTTATACCAATATCCCTTCCTTCTAGCAAACATTTTAAATATTATTTCATCCGTGAAGTCTGTTACCTGGATATGTAGACATATGTGGTGTGATGAATGGGTGTGCATTGTGTCTGTAGGTGTTTGGGGTGTATATTTGTGCCTGTGTGTGTGTGTGTGTGTGTGTGTGTGTGTGTGTGTGTGTGTGTGTGTGTATGTAGATGGTGTGTACCCCTCAAGTAAGTGATAGCATCATTTTCTAATCAGTAATGTGCAGTGTACAAAAACACCATCAGTTATAGAAAGTCCACTGAGTCATCTTTGTAGTCCATGAAGTAACACTTTGAACTGAGCTAAGGACAAAAAAAATCACTTATTATCTCAGGGGTTTGTTACAGAAACTGAAAGCTAACAAGGCTAGCTTATTCACTCAATTTTCTGCACTTGATCTTAGCCAAAAGGCCGAGAAGCAATTCACTCAATTTTCTGTTGGTGGTACTTGAGTTTATGTTAATATCATTTTATGCCAGGTGGTGGTGGCACTTGCCTTTAATCCCAGCAGTGGCATCATTGAGTTTGAGGCCTTCTTGGTCTACAGAGTTGAGTTCCAGGATAGCCAGGACTACACAGAGAAGTCCTGTCTTCAAAGATAATTTTCAAGAGTCAAAATTTAAATTTTTATGATATATTTTGAGGAAACTGGAAATAGCTATTACAGTAATATAAAACTCAGTCTCATTTTTAAATTCCATATCTTGCTTCCTATGAATCGCAGCAACTCCTTGATATGTTAGTATCTAAAAGCCCCATGTAGACAGCATGCCAGTGTGATTAGCTTATCTTTACAATTAGGCTGGTCTGTGTTTAGCAGACGTTTTACCTGCTACGTGTACTTGTTTTTAACTGTATATCATTGCACCTCAAGCTCCTTTTAAGGTTGATTTAAAATAACCATAATCGGGAGGCAAAGTTTAGAACAGAGGCAGAAGGAACACCCATTCAGAGCCTGCCCCACATGTGGCCCATACATATACCGCCCCTAAACTAGGTAAGATGCATGAAGCAATGAAGTGCAGGCTGACAGAAACCGGATGTAGATCTCTCCTGAGAGACACAGCCAGAATACAGCAAATACATAGGCGAATGCCAGCACCAAATCATTGAACTGAGAACGGGACCACCGTTGAAAGGACTGAAAGAGCTTGAAGGGGCTCAAGACCCCATATGAACAACAATGCCAAGCAACCAGAGCTTCCAGGGACTAAGCCACTACCCAAAGACTATACATGGACTGACCCTGGGCTCCAACCTCATAGGTAGCAATGAATAGCCTAGTAAGAGCACCAGTGGAAGGGGAAGCCCTTGGTCCTGCCAAGACTGAACCCCCAGTGAACATGATTGTTGGGGGATGGCGGTAATGGAGGGAGGATGGGGGAGGGGAACACCATATAGAAGGGGTGGGGGAGGGATTAGGGGAATGTTGGCCCGGAAACTGGAAAAGGGAATAACAATTGAAATGTAAATAAGAAATACCCAATTTAGTAAAGATGGAGAAAAAAATAACCATAATCACATTAGCAGCAATGGGAAAGCCATATTTCCTGAAAAATAACAAAACCAGGATAATACCAAATAGGCTGAAAAAGTCTCCTAAAGTCGCTGCTGTGGCCCCATTGCACAAATGCCGGGTTCCACTGCCTTTGCAGTGCTTACTGTGCTTACCAGAGTGCTGCTTAGTAGCTGAGTTAAGAGCACGGTACTCTTTCAGAGGACTGAGTTCAAGCCCTAGGACACACATAGCAGCTAATATTAACTCCCAACTCCACAGAGCTGATGCCTTCTTCCGTGTGTGTGTGTGTGTGTGTGTGTGTGTGTGTGTGTGTGTGCTCATATGTGTTGACATGTTATTACATGTGCCAAACATACATTAAAGAACATTACAGGTTTTTTTTAATGAATTTTTAAAGTTTTTATGTATGGTTATTTTGCGTGCCGACACATATTGGCATACTGAACAGGATATATGTTAAGCACATATATATATTAAACAATTTTATTTATATATATGAATACAAATTATATACACACACATACGCACACACATATAAAACACAGTGTCTGCTAGCTGGTCTGGAACTTGTTGCATAGATCAAGCTGGCCTCAAGCTTAAAAAGATCCACATGCCTTTGCCTCTAAAGTGCTAGCTGGGATTGAAAAAAGGCCTTCCCTGACATGTCCAGTCCATGTGTGTGTTGTATGTTACTGGGGATTGAGCCTGAGGGTCTTCCACATGTTAGGCAAGTATTCATCTCCACGGTCACTAAGTTGCCCTGGTGTCTTGAACTTTGTTTTCTCCTGCCTGAGTCTCTGGAGTAGCTAGAAATGGATGCCTGAACCACCAGTTCTGGTTTTAGTTCTCATGATAGCATCTTAAAATTTCTCTATAAGACATGCAAGCAAGCCCTGTCAATTGTATGCATCTGAGCGTGTTTATTTTGGCACCATTAATCAATATAAGCTGGGTCTTTTCATTTATTAGTATTCTATAGTAGGGTGTGAGAACAGCCAGGAGGTCAGAAAACAAAGTTAGTGAGTGGGCTCTCTCCTTCCGGGGTGTTGACTCAGGTCATCAGACTTACTTCTGCAAGCGCTTTGAAAATTCTGAGCCATTTGAATCAAAATTTAACGGTTGTCTCTACCATGCTTCCGAAGGCATGCTGGAACTGCAAGGTGCCAAGAATGGTTAAGAATGGGAGATGCGCATACATGTAATTATGATCACCTACACAAGCAGAATAGAAATAATTATGAAAGAGCAAAAACAAAAGTTAAGAGTAGCCATTGAACTTGGACAGTTCACGGACAGGTAAAATTCCCTGGAATCTACAGTATTTTCACTACCCACCAGAAAGTGCCTCGCTACATTCAGTCTCATTTGAAAATCAGGGCAACAATTGCTTAGAATGAAAAAAGCAATAAAATTACAACCCTAGGTGATGTGTAACAGCTCCGTGGTCCGCCTGCCTACTCTCTGGTGCTGGAGAGGAGCAGTCAGGGACTTGTAGCCCGGTGTCCCTGGTCCGGGAGGGGATGGAGGCGGGTGTCCTGCAAGGATCAGGCGGCGGGTCCCAGGCTGTCTCAGTCACTTTGGCTGATGGGTGTCCAACAGTGCCCTCCAGACACTTTGGTCGCTGGGTGTGGTCAGGGCATTCGGGTCCGCCCTTGAGCCCGGAGCCAAGGTGTCGTGTCTGCTCCCGGGCGCCCCCTGGCCCGACTTGGGCGCCGGAGGTTTCCGGTTCGCGGCCGCCGGCGGTGACGTCTCGTTTGCTCCCGAGCCGCCCGCGCCGCCGCTCCCTAGCCAAGCTGCAGGTGGGCCCCGCGCTGTCTCCGCCTGCTCCCGGCGGGCGCCTGCACCTCGGTGGGCCCGCAGCCGGATGCTGGGACCCTGATCCCGTCCCGCCGCCTTCAGCTGGTTACCGGAGCCGATCGGTGACCGTAGGCAAGGGAGATACCCGGCCAGGCCTGTCCTGTTCCCTAGATCCCCATGCTGGGGCGGAGTCGCTTCTCCAGATCTTCCCCGGCCGGCACACCTGGGACCCGAGCGTCTCCTAGGACAGCAGCTTCCCCAAGCAGCCGGGACAGGGGTTGGCTGCTGCTGGGTGCGAGGGGCTGACCCCACCTCACTGGGAGGGGTTGACGTTCTGCAGACAGCCGAGGATCGCCACAGAAGGGTCCCCACCTCGGCGCTTCAGGCAGCCAATCCCTGTCTGAGCTCTATCTGCTTGCCTACCTTGGGACTTGATAGTCTGAGTCCCAGAAGCACTTAACTTTTCATCTGTCCACTGCCTGCTGTGTTGCCGAGCAATGCCCTAAGCCATTCATGTGGTAGTCTAGTAACCCCACGTCTCATATTTTACGCTGTTCAGATTTTTACCTTTTTTCCCCCCTCTTCTCCTTTTAGGCCTGTGGAAATCCAATCAAGCCATACACGAGTGGAGCGCGCTTGGCCGTTTTGTGCAAGAAGACGCGGTAGCCTTGCCGAGTCTTGCCAGAGAACTCAACTCCAAGAAGGCTTTCTGCCAGGCCCTGAAGTTGTACTTTAATGCACCATAGGGAACCCAGCGTATGCAAGTGGGTACGTGCCCTCCCTTGCAAAAGCCAACTGTCTGATCTGCTTCTTTAGATTTTCCCCATGGCTAAGGGTTACTTTTTTCCATGAATGGTCAAGTTTTGTTAACCAGCAGAACGCATTGCAGAGCCGTGGATTTGGATAACCGAAATTCTGGACCTACTCTTCCTAGCAGTGATTTAGAGGGTGAGTCCAAGGGCTGGGTGGCCTGCTGTGATCCCGAGGTTGGCACTGGCCCAGGCAACCCTGGGAATCAGAGAGCAGGATTACTGAAATGAGAACCGGGAACAGCCTTTGGTCCTAGGAATGTTTTCTCTGCTAATTATCCTGTTGTTCGGGATTGAGTGATGTCGGTGTGAAGTGAACTACCTTCTTCCTGCTCGCCACTGGTGTCTGTGAGTTACTGTGTCCAGGGGCCCCTGCACTTTGACTTCACTTTGAGAGATTTAGTATTCGTTCTCTAAGGAGAATCAAGCATCCTGAGCCTGGGCCTCTGGCTAGCGATTTTCTGGTTATTTTCTCTCTTAGTAGTTCCTTTATATTAAAATAGCAACTGGTCTCTTGTAGCAAGCTTTTAAGGTGTTGCACTTTATTTCTCTGAGGTTTTAAGAATCAGCAGCTTCCGGGTGACTCCGAGGATTAAAGAGGTCCTTATTTTCATTATTAAGTAGTTATTGTTTTTATCAATATGCATCCCCCCCCCCACTACAGACAGGGTTTCTCTGTGTATCCCTGGCTGTCCTGGGACTCGCCACTGCCTGGCACTTAATATACATTTTTGAATTTTCTAAAATTGCTTGTAATTCACTGTTAGATCAAGGCCCCTTGGATTTACAAGAGTTAGCAACACAGCCTTCAGGGCCTACAATGCAAGGAACCTTTAATTACCTACTCGGCAAAGGACTTGTTCCCATGATCTTCACCCCGTTTTGACCTTATGACCCCATAGGCCTGGAACTTGAGCAGAGCATTCTATTTGTAAACATCAGCGAAGGCTGGTTTGGGAAGTCGTGTGGTCCTTACAGCCTTACAAAGGCCGGGCTTTACTATGGAATGCCCAGGGTATGTCCAGTTATCTTTTTAGAAGAGACACTGAGGGTAAGCAGCTTTGTCAATAGTGGGGCAGAGTGGTGTGAGTTTGTCGGGGATATGTAGGAGAAACTGACCCAAGAAATTTATTCTTTCCTGGGTGGGTGAGCGGAAATCCAGTAAATTCTTGGTCACTGTTATTTCTCCTAATGTTAATACTTTGTTCAGTCTTGTGTAGGAAATTTTTAAAGGAATTTTTTTTTCCCTTCTGAAGCTCTGACGATGTTAGCTTATGAGAGAAACTGACAATAAACAATTGACAGGAAAAAACAAAACCTACAAACCTTACTGTATGCCCAATAAATGTGAGAGCATGGGAGGGGCGGCGGGGGGGGGGGGGAGACAGGACAGCCGAGCCTTGTGAACAGCTTTAATAGGTGCCTGGGCGGGCGCCTGTGGAGTGGGAGGTGGTTCAGGCTAGGGAGAGCCGACGCCAGAGAGTGTGTGCAGCTACCTGAGTTGTCTTGCTATCTACAAGGATACAAACGTATGCAGTCCTCTTTCTTGGGCACACAAAGGGATGATATGAGATAGAGAGACCCATGTCTGCATCCACTGCTTACTAATGAACATAGATGCAAATTTCCTCCTTCCTTCCTTCCTTCCTTCCTTCCTTCCTTCCTCTCTCTCTCTCTCTCTCTCTCTCTCTCTCTCTCTCTCTCTCTCTCTCTCTCCCATTCTTTCTTCCTTTTCTTCCTCTCTTTCTTTTTTCAGTTTTACAAGACAATAGTATTTTGGGGCCATCCCTGGACCTGAGAAGTTCTTCGGTCTCTGAATAATCAACTCTGAAATGTGCAAAGTTGGAGTGGGATATATTCCCACACTTGAATGAATACCTTGCCCCTAGCACAGTGCTTGGCACATAGCGAGTCCTCAATAAATATTTGGTGAACAAAGGAACATGATTTGGTGACGTAGCAAAATATGGAGTAATCCTACTTAGCAATTTAGCTTTTAAAGGGGGTTTATTTATTTACTGCACCATACTGGGGACTGAGCACAGGACCTCTTGTGTGCTAGACAGGGACACTACCACTGAGCTACATTCCCAACTCTAAAAATGGCTTTAAAAACTTTTAAACAATCTACTGCTTTAAATTTATTCCTTGGGGATTTCACAACACATCCGGTGTATTTCAAAAGTGTTCACTCCCAACAACTTCAATCCCCCGTCTCCTAAGGGGAAATGTAGACCTGGCTGTCTTTGAACTCACAGAGATCCTTCTTCCTCTGCCCAAGTGCTGGAGTAAGGTGTTTGCCACCACTCCTGTCTGAAGGGGCTTTCTTTTTTCGAGACAGGATTTCTCTGTGTAGCTCTGGCTGTCCTGGAACTCATTCTGTAGACCAGGCTGGCCTCCAAGTCACAGAGGGAGTTTCCTGCTCCTGCCTCCTGAGTGCTGGGATGAAAGGCGAGCACCAGGGCCCAAGTTCTTAATGAAGATGTTTGCACTTGGATCTCTAGGTCTGCAGGTTGCTATGTTAATGCTGCTTGCCTTTGGAGTACTGCTTCATGAAGTCCCCCTGAGTGGCCAGGATGAGGCTCATCCTGAGGCTGACAATGTGCCTGGCGAAGCCCTCTATGACTACTCCAGCCTCCGTCTCCCAGAGGAGCACATTCCCTTCTTCCTGCACAGTAACAAGCATGTTGCCTCTGTGTGCAGGGAGGATTCCTACTGTCCGTATAAGGTAGCGCTTATCTTCTCTGTAGCCATTTTCTTGTGTTTAGCATGCTATGTTTTTGTTCGTTTTAGTATTTGCATCCTTATAGTTTTAAAGTTAATTTTTTGAGGTTAGCCTACAGAGGTGAGGATGGCGCTGCCCTGTGATGTTCTCTCATTCATACAGGGATGCGTTTCATGATGGCACTGTCTTAAGTATGTTCGTACCTCGCTCTCATTCATTCAGGGGTGCGGCTTAGGCTGGCTTGTTACTCTGCTTCGTAAGCCACAGCTGAAGCTGGACTTCTCCCTTCACCAAGAGACTATCACTGTTTTCATTACATGTAATATTCCGAAGGGATGATAATTGGCTTACAACCATAGCCCACTCACAAGAAGGAAACCTATCATTAAAACCACTGAGAAAATTGACTGAGCAGCTTAAGCTATCTATGGTTTCTGAAAGGTGGATGAGACTGTGGGAGGAAAAGAACATTTTCTCAAAGTGAAGAATGTCACACCTCTCCTTTCTGCCCTTAGGAGGCTTCTTAGCCGTTCCTTTCAGCAGTCACACCTCAGCCTTGGCTCTAATTGAGTGAGACTGTGAGCTTGGAAAGGCCTCAAACGGAACCCATTAAGACATCTCCGGAGGCCTTAGAGATCAAAGCGGACCATTGTAAGACGCTTCCTTTCCCATGGTGCTGGCACCGGAAGCATATGGAATCTGACCAGCGTGGCTCCTGGGCCTTGCAAAAGGGCCCTGGCCTCCAGGGCTGGAGAGCTCTGACCTTGTGCTGCTTCTGCTGATCTTGATTGATGACCGAAGTCACCCAGCCATCCTTTTCTTGGAATTCTTTTAGTAACAGAAATTCCAAAGGATATGTTTCTCCCTACCCCCCAACCCCCGTAGTTACTGGTTATAGAATCTGTTTGCTTTCTGAGGATGACAGGGGACAGCATCTTAAGATACCTCAGGAAATCCTAATTCAGGTTGTCTTTGGCGGTCCAGCTGAAGCCTGGACTTAGGTTATGGAGCAGACACGAAGGAGTGAATAAAGACACTTGTGGAGGCTCTTGAGCCTGCCCCTCTCAGAATGTTATGATATATGGATATACACCGTTAGATATATGTGTGTACCATTAAACATACATGTGAACGTTCTGTCACGAATGGTCAGAGTGTCTCTCTCACCATCAGAAGAAATGAGTCTATTCTAAATGTACACATTTCATGTTCTAGAGACACTTAGAGAGTCTAAACTCCTGCTGGGGGTATGAGAAGTCCTGCACACCAGAGTCTAGATTTGGCTCCCCCATTTGCAGCTATGTGGACTTGGGATGGTAAGTCTCCTTCCGGAAGCCCCTCCTCACTTCTCAGTTCTTTGAATTGCATCTTGATTGTGCCCTAGTTCCCGGCTAGACTCTCAGGAGAGACTAAGTCCTGCAGATGCTAATATGCACATCCAGAGAGGAATATCTGTTATTTCTTCTGTCTTGGGAGAAACATCATTGACTATAGAAACACCTCCCCACCCCCATATGCTAGGAAGATGTATGCTCAGGAGATAATAGTATCGGTAGTTCCTTACAGATTCTGAAAGAATAGCTATCCACACTCAAGGAAAAGTTGAATATTCTAGCACATACATGTTTCGTTGGTAAAGAGAACAGAGTAAATAATACTGTCTTGTCTTCGGGTACAGATGACCCTAACTTCATAGATTTCTGTTGTATTATAAAGGAATAGTATGTGAATGACTCTTTTGGTACCTTTTATGTACGCAGTGATAACTTGCCAGGGTATGGGAGGCATAATGGCATACCTTAAAACATAAAATAACAATAGATTTCTAGCAACTTAGTCAATAGAAAGTCTAAGGCCAGAAAAAAAGAAAGTAGGTGAAGGCGGGGTGGAGTGGAAAGATGGCTTAGCGGTTAAGAGCGCCTGTTGCTCGTTGTAGAGGTCCTGGGTCCAGTTCCCAGCTCCTACATGGTGGTTCACAGACATCAATAACTTCAGTTCCGGGGGATCTGATGCCTTCTGTCGTCTGGGCACCAGGCATTCCTATGGCGGCACATATATACATGCAGGCAGAATGCTAATATACATAAAATAAAATTTAAAAGGAAAGGAAAAAGTTTTAAAATCCCTTTCTTTGCAAATAGGACCGACACCCTGGAGTCAGCCCAGGACATGTTCTGGAAACAAGCTGACTTCGGATATGCTCGGGAGCGACTGGAGGAGATACGAATGTTCTGCCGGCCAGAGGGAGCGGTGAGTGTCCAGCTGGTGTATTATTTGTTTTATTATTTATCTTGGAACAGAAAGAAAAGGTGGCTCAATAACACAGAATCTCTCTGTAGCCCAGGCTGACCCCAGACCCCTAGTCTTTCTGCTTCCTCATCTTTGGTCCTGGACCCACAAGCAGAGACTGTAAGTGGAGTTGTTACAGTCAGTGCCTGGGCCCAGAACAGCTCTAACAAGCTAGGCTTGGCCCACGTACCATCCACAGAATGAAAACAGACAAGTACTAGTAAAAAAAAAAAGTGGAGAAGGAAGATTTATTCTGTGCTGCTCTCATTGGGAAAGGAAAGGGAATAAAGTAATTTATCGACTCCCTCAAGAACTCCCCCAACTCTATCCCCCAAGCACTACCCACAGCCTATCTTCAGGGTGCTCTGTGAGTCTGAGGTTTAGGTTGAGGGCAATAGGTATTTGTCACACAGCAGTACCAGTTGGAGTGTGGCCCTGCCTGTCACTCACCCATCCTTGTGTTGGCCGCAGTCTTGCCTCCAGAGTGGTCTGACAAGTTGTGAAAACTATGGGAAATGTCCTCTTAGGAGAAGTAACCACCCTCAACTCCAGCCCCATCCCCCATCTCCACCCCATCCCCTATTCCCCCAACCCCCTCATCCCATCCCCCAATTCAACCCTTATCCCTCCATCCCACTCCATCCCCCCATCCATGGGCTGGCACCTGACTTCAGCCCTTTTCTTTTGTAGACATGAAGTTCCTGAGGAAATGCCAGTTCCTTGGGGACTATTGTTTCAATAATCTGAGAGGCGCAGAGGAGAATGAACTTCTTCATTCCTGACAGGATGGTCATAGCGCCACGGCACCCAGCTGGGGAATCGTGCTCTTTGTTCCCAAATAGGTCATTTTGTTTCCTCTGAAAGGCCCACCTTCCTCTCCACACGTGTATCAGATAGTGATATTTTGAGGCGCTTAAAATATTTTTAGATTTAGACCTCCCTGCAGCACACGGCGAAGAAGAGAAATCTCGTCTTTACAGACTCTTTGTCAGTTCGTTTAGGACAGGTGCCGGGGCTGCACCATTACTGGTGTGCATTTGTTTACTCTTGTGTGCAGCTCAGTTTGAGTGACGTCGTTATTAGTACAGCAGGGCAGACAGACGGATACAGTTTTCAAAAAGAAAAAATAGGGCCCTCAGAAAAAGTAACCAGCTTTCCCAAGGCTATACAGCCGTCTTGTGAAATCATACGATACTTAGAATTGAAAGGCATGCATGTGTGTGTGTGTGTGTGTGTGTGTGTGTGTGTGTGTGTGTGTGTGTGCACGCGCACATCTCAGCAATTCATGTCATACGCCAGTGGGTCGGACACATACACTACCGGGGAGTAGTTTTTAAGTAGTAGATGTGAAAGTAGGTCTTTGACTACAGAGTTCAGATCCTGACTCTTGGGTGAGGTCTTCAGTCTGTAGCAGACGTCTCATTCTTCAGCCGTAAAGCCATGTATGTTAACTTCACGGCACGCGGTTCTGTATATAAAAATTCTCAGCACAGGACCTGGCTAAGGACCTGAGTTGTAATTCCCAGCGTCCATGCAACAAACCAACAAACCTGAATGTGGCCATCCACGGTCTGTAACCCTACGGTACTGTGGGGTGCAGAGGACAGCGCTGGAGCTTGCCGGGCACCAGCCTCACTCCAGGTTTAGTGAGAGACGCTCTCTTGAGGATGCAAAGAGAGAGTGATAGAGCAGGAAATGGTGTATGCTCCTCTGGCTTCTCTGTAAGTGTGTGCAAGGGAGCATGGCCCTTGTACATGCACATACAGCACACCCACCAAATTGAATACATGCTCTGTAGTGCTCGTAGGGGTGCCGTCTTCGGGATGTCAGTTGTACGAAAGGAGATGAAGGCTACGGTTGGGAGTCATAGACACAGGCACCTGTAATAGTCATTTTGTCTTAGCTCACTTGGCTTCAGTCTAGCTTCTCCTGTGGAAAGGCCACGGGGCGGAGTGTGTGTGTGTGTGTGTGTGTGTGTGTGTGTGTGTGTGTGTGTGTGAGTGACTCCACCTTGCATAGTTCTCTCATAGTAGTTTGTAGAGTGCTTTCCTGGACATCATGTGCCTTGCTGGGTACCATGCCATCAGTGTATGACTCCTTCCCTTAGTTCTTTGAGATGAGAAGAGTGGAGATAGAGACTGGAGATCGAAGATCAAGGTCCTCCAGACGGCACCTGTCCTCGATCACTATGGGGTAGAAGAAAGGAAGAGATCTTTGTGGTCTCCTTTAGAATGGGCCTACGTTAGCGAGTGTTCCTACTGCAGTCACCAAAATAACTGACAAGAAGCAGCTAAGTTTATGTTGGCTCACAGTTTGCAGGGATTCAGTCTATCGCAGCCAGGAAGGCATAGAGGTGATCACATTGCTTCAGCTTTCAGGAAGCAGAGAGGGGGTGGACAGGGCTATCAAGTCTCTGGATGTCTTCAGAGTGACCTACTACGACCAGACTCTCGGACTGCCAATAGTATAAATAATGACACGAGACTTCTATATAGCTTAAAGCTTAGCCTTTTGCTCGGCAGTCTCCCCACTAGCTCATCTAACTTAACCTGGCTCTCTCACCCACAACCCCCTACATGGCTAATTCAATATACCTTCCTTTGTTCTGCGTTGGTCTATCTGTTGTGTCTGCTCTTGAATCACCCCCACCCCTTTTATTCTCCCAGCGTATCTCTGTCTCTGTCTCTCTGAAGTCCCACCCCCTATTTACTGCCCTGGTTGAACATCAGCTCTTTATTACAACCAATCAGCATCAAGATTAATCTTTGATCCACTTCTAGATTGACTTTAGGCAGGTAAGTAAGGACGTATATTTAGAAAATAGAAAACTCTGGTGATGGGACATAGGAGTGACTATTCCAAAAATCCTGCCAGTATTTAGCTGTCTACCAGTACAGAAGTAACTATTGAGAATACAGAGACACACCTACATACAAACTAAAAAAAGGTTATCCCCACAACCTATTCCTCCTGTGAGTCTTCCTCTCCCATAGGTTCCAGTTTTCCCAAATGGCAACCAGTGGTTCAAATACTAAGTCTGTTTTCCAACCAGAACAGGTACTAGTATGTATGAAGACTCCCTCTCATAACCTCAAAGAGTTCCACCACCTACTACCCTCACATTGATAGCTGGGATTGAAGATTCATTAATCTTTATATTTATGTATTTATATTTACTTATTGATTATGTGCCTGCATGGCGTGAGAGGTCGGAAGACACCGTACAAGAGTTAGTTCTCTACTTCCACCATGACAGTTTTCTCTTTCCTCACATCACCAAGTTTAGCTGCAAGCGCCTTTACCCCTTGAGCAGCTCACCATGCAAGAGTTAGGGCTTCAACATGAACTTTTTTTCAGAAATGCAAACATTCAGTTCACTGTGATTTTTTTTTTTTTTACTGACTCGATTCACAAACACTAACCAGGTTAAGAGTTAAGATGCAGACCCCTCATTCATTGGGAGTTTTAGGGAAAACAATTAAATGGGGTTTAATCCCTCAAGGAAACCCAGAGCAGAAGTTCTTGAAGTGCCTTCTTTTTCAGCGCATGGTAGCTTGGTTAAAGCAGAAGCAGGCTGTGGCTGTTGACCTTCCAACTGTCTCACCCAGGTAGAGCAGCCATTGACAGGGGGTTGTGCACAGTTTAGGGAACCGTTTGCTGGAGCGCCTCACACTTGACTTGGCAAGCTGCCTGTTCACACTTGTGTTCGGGTGTCTCTTACCTGTGCGGCCTTCCTGTTCCCTTTGGCTCCTCCTCAGACAAGGCCTTATTTATTTTTTTCATTAGCAGTTAGGGGTAGAAGTAGTTCTTAGGAAATTTTCTTTTATTTTCTTTTTCTTTTTTTTTGGTGGGAGGTGGAGAGTGCAGTGAATCATATATAATCCTTGGCTTTAAAACACAAGGGCTGATGAGGTGGCTTTGTGGGTGAAAGGCACTCGATCCCAGGCCTGACAACCTGAGTTCAGTCCCGGGCATCCATATGGTAGAAGGAATAAACTGACTGTTGCAAGTTCTGATCTCTACGTATGCAAAGGAGCACATGCACATATGCACCTAAACATATTCAGTAAAAGCTTTTTCTTTTTCTGAATGAAGCAGTGTGGTGATACGTGTCTGTGTTCCTAGGACTTAGAGGCTGAAGCAGGAGGGAGATCCAGAGTTTGAGGATAGCCTGAGCTACATGATGAGACCCTGTCATTCATACACACACACACACACACACACACACACACACACACACACACACACACACACACATATATATACATACACACATGTATACATATATATACATATAACTCATATACGTATGTATATATGTATATGTGTATATATGTATATGTGTATATATGTGTATATGTATAGTGTATACATGTATGTATATATATATATGTCACTTCAAATATACATAATGTGTATATATTCTCTCTCTCTCCTATATATATATATATATATACACACACACATATACATACACACACACACACAGGGTCTCACTATGTAGCTCGGACTAGCCTCAAATATTTATGTGCATATGTGTAATACGCATATTTTAGGTGGTAAGTTAGAGCATTTTGGAAATCTTCTTAGTAAGCTACATGTATGGAGACATTCAGAAGTACCCTTGACAGACTGTTGGAAAGGAAAGCTCAGCCCAGGAGCAGTGTAGAACTCGCTCCGCTCGGGGTCCCACCAGCACTGCCAGCACAGTGAGGCCTCAGTGCCAATCCTGTTCCCAGCTGACTGTTCTCCTCCCCTCAATTGTATTTCAGAGCGACTCAAGTCTGCTTTGCTCTCGTTACCTTCAGTATTGTAGAGCTACTGGTCTGTACCTGGACTTAAGAAACATCAAGAGAAACCATGACAGGTACTTCTGTGTGGCCCCTGTTAAAGCTGATGGCACTCTGAAATGCGCCCAGGTGCAGGGCTATGTCTTGGGCTGGCTTTGTGGTAAAATGGTTGAAGGGTTAGGGAGTGGGTGAGGAGTAGGTGTCCCAGGTCCTTTACCTGATGACCACACTGTTGATTTGGGTCGTGGGTATATTGGGTTCCCTGTAAGATATTTTTAAGGTAAATTATGCAGCACTTGCTTGTAAGTTAAATTCCAAAGAGGGGCTTGGGGGTGTGGTTCTATTGTACTCTGCCTGTACTGTATAAACCCGGCATGGTGATACATGCTTGCAATCTTAGCATTCAGTCGGTGGAGGCAGGAGGATAAGGAAGTTCATGGTCCTCTTGTGCTACACAGAAAATTTATTTTCTTTTCAGTACGCTTGAAAAGAAAATAAATAAATCCTTTAAAAAATGTTGAAAATGTTTCAATGAAATTAGTTTCAACCCAGCAACTTGAGTCATGAGAAAATTTTCCAGCTCGCTTATTTATTTATTTATTTATTTATTTATTTATTTATTTAAATTCACTAGATTCAAGGAAGATTTTCTTCAGGGTGGTGATATTGGAGGATACTGTAAACTTGACCGTCATGCACTGGTGTCTGAAGGTCAGCGCAAAAGCCCTCTGCAGTCTTGGTAACATGATTTTGTTTCCTAAAAATGTCTCTAAAGTATTTGTGTTTGTTTTGGTGCTTGTAGACTTTATTTTATTTTATTTAAAGATTTCTTTTATGTATATGAGCACACTGTAGCTGTCTTCAGACAACACCAGAAGAGGGCACTGGATCCAATTACAGAAGGTTGTGAGCCACCATGTGGATGCTGGGAATTGAACTCAGGACCTCTTAGTCAGTGCTCTTAACCGCTGAGCCATCTCTCCAGCCCTCACGCTCATAGATTTTGGATGGGACTCTAAAATGGAAAAAGCTACCTGATTTGTACAGGCTTAAGCTTCTGTGGAGTGGCGGGGGCAGATGAATCCCTCAGTTTAAGCGGAACTGAATATTGGTCTATGAAAATTTAAAAAGTGGGTATTAGAATTTGCTGTTCGTAAATGAGAGGAAAAGTATTTGACACGATGTATCATTAACTCACCCACATTTTGTAAATGTGCTACCCTCCGGCGTGAACTTTGGTTGATGAGAAAGTGAGCTCACCCATGTAACTTTTGTTCAGAGTATTGCTAACACCATAGGCACTCCCACTGGCCTCCCCTGCCTTCTTCTCTCTGCAACCAGACGCTACCCAAACTCTTACCGTCATTGATGAGATTTTGAACTTTAAAGCTTTATTGTAAAACCATTTGAGGCTCATGGAAATTTAAACAACATGCAGAAGTTTCCATTGGACCATTCACTGCTCCAGCTTCCTGGGGTGATAAATGTTTCATTTAACCATAGCACTGTTACCAGGAAACAGTCATTGTTAGGGTCTTATTAATCTCATGTGTGTGGGTTTCCCCGTGCTTCTACATTTACGTTTTTCCAAATTTGTTCTTTAGAAAGTGTATATCCCATGTCTAGGGACATGTGACCACCACCCTATTTAGGATGCAAAATCCACGGGAACTCATGCATTTTCATTATAATTTTATGGGCTACTCTTATGTAAAGTTAACTTCTCAGGCCGTTCATGCTGAGCAAAATATTAGAAAGAATAATCTCATCTTCCCTTATATGGTAGTGGTCAATTTGTTGTGCGGTTTATCTGGGGACTAACTGATTGTCACAGAGAGATGTGTTTTCTATTCTAGAAGGCACATCCATTCCTGGTTCATGTCGGTATCTGACTCTGTATTATAGCCCCTTGGGGCATAATTGTATTATTTACCGCTGGGTAACACATTATCCTAGAATATACCCTAGGGCATAGTTATATTTATTATTTATTGCTGTTACAAATTATTCTGAAGTAAAGCAAATGACATTGAGTAGCTCAGCCTGTTCTGATGTCAGAGTGGGAGCAGCTCAGCAGGGCCTCAGGAGGCTGCGGTCAGGCTGTTGGGTTGGGTGGGGCTATCATCATCTCTAGGCCAAGCTTGGCCTGAGAACTTGACTTCTGAGCTCACCAGGGCTGATCTCTGAGCCTCTGTTTCTGACTGGCTACGGACCAGAGGATTCAGTTTTCACATATGGGTCTCTCGCTAGTGCCTGTCACACACAGCATGGCAGCCATGGCTCCCTCAAGAGCATGAGTATAGTATATACATGCTATAGTGTTATGTAACTGACTTCAGCTACTGCGTCCTGTTGGTTAGAGATAAGCCATTGAGCTATGACCAAATTCAGGGGGGAGGGAGGCATTAACTTCCACTTCTTTTCTTTCTTCTTCTTAAATATTTTTATTTATTTGTTTGTTTATTTTGAGTACATTGTAGCTGTCTTCAGACACACCAAAAGAAGGCATTGGATCCCATTACAGATGGTTGTGAACCACCATGTGGTTGCTGGGAATTGAACTCAGGACCTTGGGAAGAGCAGTCAGTGAGCCATCTCTCCAGTCCCTCTTTCTTCTTCTTAAGAGAAAGTTTTTTTTTTTGAAACGAGATCTTGCTATATAATCCCAGGATGACCAAAGACTTATGATCCTCCTGCTTCAACTTCCTGACTGCTGATATTATATTTATCTCACTTACCTTTTGAAGGGAGAAGTACCAAAGAACCTGTGTAGCTGAGGAGATGGCTCAGTGGGTTGAGTGTTTCTCCTGAAACATGAGGACCTGAGTTCTGATCCTCAATATCTACATAAAACAACCCCGGCACAGTAGTGCACACCTCGGTAGCTCACTGTCCTGTCAGTCTGACTGAGCCTGCAAGGTCCAGGTTCAGCGACAGACCCTGTCTGAAAAAAAGTAAGGTGGAATGTGATTGAGGAAGACTTCTCAGGACTAACCTCTGGCATCTGCGTTGTACAAGGAGAGCTCATTTGTATATAAGGAAGGACCAGAGGAAGGGGGCAGGGAGGGAAAGACTGAGGAATGTGTTTTTCAAATGCATGGTATTTTTACATTCTGTTCGATACATTCCACATGACCTGTGATCTCACGGAGGGCTGCGGCGGGCGACCTTTACTCACACCTGTAGACGTTCCTCTTCACATGCCGGTGTCTGTCATTTGTCTGTCTTTCCACAGATGTTGTCCCAGTCTCAGGGAAGCTTTTCTGTCTCCTGTCTTTCTGAGGCTCTAGCTCATTTTGGAATATGATATTTTCCAGAATCCAAGAAGACTACTGGGCAAGTTCCTATGGCCCATCCATCTTTTCCTTTAAACCTCCAGATGACAGGACACCTTGTTGAATCTCTATTAATACATCAGTTTTTTGTTTTTGTTTTTCATTTTGTGACGGCTTCCCAATGGGATTGTCTGATCTGACATGTGAGCCTGAAATGTGAAATCATTTTTGTTCCTGTCTCAACATTAAACTGGGTTTTAGAGTTAATAATGTTAGCAAATTAAGGAAGGTGCTATGTGGGACTGAACTAGAAGTAAAATCCGCTTCAGGAGCAGGTGCCCGGCTGTGGTGTTGCAACAGGACGTTGGGAAGAATCACTTTTAAATTATCTCACAATTCACTAAATTACCTCTCAATTCACAATTCCAGGTTTGCTGAGCTACAAGGCTACACTCAGCTCAATTTCAGGCCTATAGAAGAAGCTAAATGTGACATCGTTGTTGAAAAACCAACATATTTTATGAAATTAGATGCAGGTGAGAAGTTACTTTGTATTCTATTTGTGTGTCTACTTTTTAAAAGATTCTTTTTGTTTTTGTGTGTGTGCATATTTTGCCTGCAATGTGTGTCTGTTCCACATTCATGCAGTGCCCATGGAGGTCAGAAGAGGGCGCTGGACCCTCAGGAACCATAGTTTCCAACAGTTGTGAGCTACCATTTGCATGAACTGACCCAGGTCCTCAGTAAGAACAGGCAGTACTCTTGGCCACTGAGCTGTCTCCTTAGTCCCACATCTGTCTCTTGACATGCTTGCCTTAGTTTTCTCCCTTCCACTGGTGCTCTTACTAGGCTATTCATTGCTACCTATGAGGTCAGAGTCCAGGGTCAGTCCATGTATAGTCTTTGGGTAGTGGCTTAGTCCCTGGAAGCTCTGGTTGGGTGGCATTGTTGTTCATATGGGGTCTCGAGTCCCTTCAAGCTCTTTCAGTCCTTTCCCTGAGTTCTTCAATGGGGGTCCCATTCTCAGTTCAGTGGTTTGCTGCTGGCATTCGCCTATGTATTTGCTGTATTCTGGGTAACACTCCCCTCTTTTAACTAATAGTTGGTCAGCATTTCCCCAAAAGCTGGACAGATAGCTCAACCATTAAGAGCACTGGCTACTCTTCCAGAGAATCTGGGTTCGATTCCTAGTGCCCACATGACAGTTCATAATGGTCTGTGACCCCAGTTTCAGGAAACCCCAATACCCTCTTCTGGCCTTCATGTACCAAGCATACATGTGGTGCATAGTCATACTTGCTGGCAAAACATCCATACCCAAAAAAACTTAAGAAGAAGAATATAAGAAATGATTAAATAGGGCAAAAAGAGACAGGAATTTAAAACTACCATAATGTTAGTAGTTGTGATTATTGCCAGTGCCTCTGTGTACAAGTGTTGTTTGGTGGATTTAAAAACAAACAAACAAAATGAATAATCAGAAAGAATGGTTAGCAATCATGACCTGATAGTTCCCCGTGCTGCCCTAAATAGAACTATGTGCCCCCCTCCCTCCCAGAACTTAATCCTCTCTGATGTCTTGATGTGCAGGAGAAAATAAATGCATTCCTGATTTCAAAATAACCAGCTTAAAAGTAACATTTTTGAACTCAATACTTCTTCAAGTTGATGAGTACCTGTGCCTAGCCCGTATTTAGGAGAAACGTGTTTTCTCATTGATTTTAACTAGAAATCCAACTAACCGTATGCAGGGAGAGTGGACTCAAAAAGCATTCCGTTGTGCGTCTTCTCTTGTTTAACATGTTCTCTTTCCCAACTCCAGGTATTAACATGTACCACCACTTCTGTGACTTCCTGAATCTCTACCTCACTCAGCACATAAACAATTCTTTCAGTACAGACGTGTACATCGTCATGTGGGACACCGTAAGTAAACTCCTGCGCTCTCCTTTTGCGACAGCTCTGTCTTGCTCTTCCATTGTGTGCCTCTGGCTTTGTGAAGCAGAACTTTCTAAGATGCATGTTTGAATATAGTGCCTAACCACACATACACTCATACATGTATAGACATGTTCAAATGTGTTCCTATGGCCCCCCTCACATACACATGCACTCGTCAGGTACATACAGATCTTCATTTTGTTTTGGTTTTGATTTTGTTCAGGCAATGTCTTATGTAGCCCAGGCTACCTGAATTGACTGTGTAGCTGAGGATGACCCTTTGCTTCTCTTGCATCCACTCTAGATTGCTCAGATTACAAGTATGGTGCTGGGGATTAAACCCAGGGCTTCATGCATGCTAAGCAAACACTCTACCAACTGAACCACGCCCCTTCTCATAGATGAGTATGGTCCTATGAACTTTCAGCTTTGGAATGAAGTAGTGGAGGATTTCCTCCCCTTGGGCAGGGATTGAATTCCCAAATGCAGAGCCCCAGTGTCTGCCTCAGTGTTCCTCTGAGACAGGAGGCCTCTGTGACACAAGGTGGTAACAATTCTGTTTATATTGCCCTTTGAATTTACTGCTCCTACCCATAAAGTGAAACCCAGAGCCTCCTGCAGGCTAAACATTCCACCACAGAGCTACACCCCAGCCCCAATCCTTTGCATAATAGCATCTTTCCAGTGACAGCTGGCTCCGTGCTAAGCAGTTTGTCTTTTTAAGTTCACTTTCTAGGGTGAATCTTACACATGTATCTAAAGGAGAAACAGTGCTGTCCGGAAACAGGTAGCAGGCAGCGTCTGCATTCCCAGCGAGCACAGCACACCAGCTAATTCATAAACAGTTTTGTAGACAAGGAGAAAGCATTTGAGGGCCACACTTCATAGACAGTAAGCTCACAGTACAGCTCTGTGGATGGTTGTCACCACAGCCCGGAGTCTGGCCTGGTTTAAAGTCCTTGAAAGGCTGGTTCTGCCTTCTTGGCTCTCACTTTCCATCTCTGGCTCTGCGTATGCTTCCATCCCCGTCTTGAGCCCAGTCTTACTGTCAGTTCAGTTTCGTATTTTGGCCATGTTTCTGTGAGCAAAGGGGACAGCGTCCTTCTCGTTTCTTCTTTTTTTGCTTAAGTGGGCCATGTCTTTCAGCAAAACATTTCTCAGCAATTCTGCAAGACCTTTTTTTTTTAAATAGCCCTTACTAAAATCACATTTTCTCAGTGGGGAATTTGGATCAGGATTTTTGTTAGTGTGTTTTACGGACAGGACATAGCAGGTGAGTGTTCTAAGGTAACACACTGAGGGTTAGAGTCAAGGAGCTCTGGGCTGGGAAGGCACTCCCTATATAGTTCTCTGAAGAAATTGTGAGGTAGAGAGACACTTATTAAGTGCTTTCTAGAAGCTTTGTCATAGCATCTTGTGTGCCTACTTATATCATCCTCGCGTGGACTGAGTTAAAGCAAGTTAGCTTCTATGTGTCCTGCCTGATGTGTGCCTGCTGGGGCCACCACAAAGGGCCCTGTCAACTGGACACATGATTTTCAGGCAGTCTGACCATCATTCTGCTCTGCATAAGCAGCATTCATGTCGCTGAGCATCGTGCTTGGCTGCCCTGGTGTCACCGCTGTCCTTTGCTGGTCCTCTGACTCCTCCCTTATAACCTTTCCTCTTGGTCAGTGATGTCCTTGCTAACTTCCCAGTCAAGTTCTTATATGAGCAGCCGTGCTCAGTCGCTCCAGAATTCAGGGCTTAAAAGCCTGTAGGTTGCTGTGCGATTGTATTGTCCACAGTTGAATTTTTGTTAGCAAAGCTTCAAGTCTGTGGTTCTCAACCTTTGGGTCAAGACCCCCTTTGGATAGTTGAGAGGAGCCACCTAAAATCATTGGAAAACAGAGATATTTATAACAGTAGCAGAATTACAGTTATGAAGCTGTGATGGAGATAATTTTGTGGTTGGGGTCTCCACACCATGAGGAACAGTATCAAAGGTTTGCGTCATTAGGAAGGTTGCGAACCATTGCCACAGTTAGACACAGGCTTTTAAGATGCTATTTCACAAGCTCAGTGCCAGCCACGACGCTCCCCTCTAGGTACTGAGCACCTCAACAAAGCTATCAGCCTCCTAGCATGGAAAGCCACTTCTTTCCTGGTGTTGAAGATTTGGAACATCTTTGGTATATATTTTAAAATATTGTTTTGTTTTTAACTTTATTTATTTAATGGTTGAGAGCTCTGCTGCATATACATCCTCAGGCCAGAAGGGGGCACCAGGTTCCATTACGATTGGTTGGGAGCCGCCATGTGGTTGCTGGGAATTGAACTCAGGACCTCATAACCGCTGAGCCATCTCACCAGCTCTTTGCTCTTCCTTTTTAACCATAGAGCTAATGACTGATTCTTTTGAGGTCAACAATGCAGGAGTGGGAAAGTTCTTTTTCCTCTAAGTCTCTTCTTCTCTCTCCAATTGCATTGTCCCCCAAGGGAATAAATGGAAATATAGCTTTACACAAAGTTTTATCGGGGTTTGTATAAGGCTCTCTATGCATATCATTTGTATAAAGATTTATTTTTATCATTATATAAAGTATGCTCTCTGAGTACAATTGCACCTGAGTATAATTCCATGTCTGTTTTGAATGGTGCCAGCATTTTTCCATCTGTTGGATTTCCTGTATGTGTTCCTCTCCCTTCACCCCATGTGTTCCTCTCCCTTCACCCCATGTTCCTCTCCCTTCACCCCCCACCATGTTCCTCTGCCTTCACCCTACATTTCCTTTCCTTCTGCTTCTGAGCTATGCCCTGGATGTTATCAGCATCTTTCCTATATGCAGTGTTCTCCCTGGGTCTGTAGGAGACTAGTGCCAAGATCCACTCTGGACACCCAAATCCATGGCTGCTCAGGTCCTCTGTGTTAAGTGGTATGGAATTGCATGTGGCCATGCACATCCTTCTAGATGCTCTGAAATCGCCACTGGGTTACTCACCCCAGTACACGCAAACAGTTGTTATACTACAGTGTCGCAGAGAAAAGGTCTGTATACAGTCAATGAAGACACGGCTTCTTCTCTGGATATTTTCTATCAGTGCGAGTGAACCCTCAGGTCCAGAGGGTGAACCGTGTCCTTCTCTCTACACCCTCTTCATTACTCCTGTGGGCGGAGTCCTACACGTGGTGTTTGTGTGTCTGAGGCTCTGGTGTGTTCAGATTTGAAACCTGACAGGAGGAGGGTTTGTTTGTCTGTTTGTCACCTTGAGGAACGCCCAAAGATTCTTCAGTATGAGGTGGGAAGACGTTCCTTCCTTCGTTCACTGCTGGATAATTTGAATTTGGAGGATGTTGAAGATGAAGTTTCTAGAAGTGGCTATTGTTGAATAATTCACAAGTTTCCTGGGAAGGGTTCAGTCAGAATCACCCTATTTTATCATTAAAATTTCCTTTCAGAGGCACCTTATATTACCTACAGTATTTTATCTCAAGAAATTGTCTGGAATTACTCTTTTAATTACTCTTTATTTATCATTGAGCAACAGGGCAGTTTTGTTGTCGTTAGTGTTGAGGGTCTTTATTGTACCATTGCTGGAGAAACACTCCAGCAAAGCCTTTCTGTGACACCATATCTGACAGTTCTCCATACCGTTGAAATATCTATAGTAGGAGAAGCCTAAAAGTTTCAAAATCTAAACAAAAATTCTATAATCATCAAGAGACAACAGAGTGGACAAGTTATTGCAGATTTTGAATGTACCCCTATGACTTGTACTTCTTTGGTCTCTGGGCTGAATTCTTCAGTCTGAGTCACATCGTTTAAAAATGGACCAAGCCTCTCCCTTTACCTAACAGAGTTCCTAATTACCTTCTACCTTCCAGGGAGGAGAGGAATCTGATAAATACACTGGGACAGGTTCCCACCGAGAAACAGCTGTCATGGAGTATATGGGCATGAAGTCTGAGACCACAGACACGGCTTGACCCCAGTACTATGACTCATTAGTTCTACCATTCAGACAAACTATCTGAATTTACATACAGTTTGCTTGTGTATAAATCAAGGATGAGGACATGAGCTAGCTCATTAGAACTGCAGAGTAGTTTGATGAAATGGTAATCTATAGTCCTTAGAACAGTGCCTCGGCTCACATACCCAACATTGTCAGCATTACAGGTTGTTGTATAATGTGATGTAAGTAGTGACATTATTAATGTGAATGTGAATGCTTCATTATTCAACGAGAGAATATTCATTTGATGTATAAGTTTTCCAGCCAATTTCTCACTTTGAAATTTCCTTCCAAGTACAATCTACATACTGCGATGGACTGCTCAGTGATGATATTATTGTGTGTATAAATGGTGTCATATGTATGGGTCCTCTTAAGTATCCTCTTGTGGCACTAACTTCTTGTTTCTACCTTCAGAGCTCTTATGGATACGGTGACCTCTTCTCTGATACCTGGAAAGCATTTACTGACTATGACGTCATACATTTGAAAACCTACGATTCCAAAAAGGTACTGGAAACCTAGTGAAATATCTTTAAATGACTGTCAAGTGCCAGTGACTAACTCATATAGTGAATATTTAAGTTTCTCTTGGCTGTTATCATTGATACTGACTTCTTGGTGGTGTTTTGTTGTGGTGGTGGTTTGTTTGTTTTATAGCTAGAATTCTTGTAAATAAACCTTGGAAAGGTTTACTTTGTAAAATGAGGACTGCTGTTTTGGCTTGAAGGGTGCTCTCCTTACTGTGGTGTCATCTACCATATGAAGGGCACACCCCTTACTCTGCTGTCTCTCCTGTGAAGGGTGCACACCGTGCTGTGCTGTCCCATGCAGGGAGCCGCTCTCCTTATTTTGCTATCTTCTAAATGGTCTCTCTTCTTAGGTGTGTTTTAAAGAAGCTGTGTTTTCGTTGCTGCCCCGCATGCGGTACGGGCTGTTCTATAACACACCTCTGGTAAGCATCTAAGACATCCTTGTGTTTCTCGGGGTCATCTGAAATCCCAGTGTGGGAGTATTTGCTGTCACGTGAACTGGTGCTTTCGTTTTAGATCTCTGGCTGTCAGAACACTGGGTTATTCAGGGCCTTCTCCCAGCACGTGCTGCACAGGCTGAACATCTCTCAAGAGGGACCCAAGGTAATGGATATGCTACGGGTTCTGAGGTAGACCTGAGTAGTCATCTCCGATGCCATCTTCGTAGAAAAACAAATAAGGAGGAGGCAGTGTTTGCTATGACAACGTTGCTGAACCTGTAGTGCTCTGAATTCAGTAGCCAGTAGCCACCAAAGATAAGCTAAAGGGTGCTGTAAGAATACCCCTTATCCTCCTTGTCGGTTGTCTATTTCTTTACCATGTCTTCCTGTCTTCTCCCATTGAACTCATGTAACCCCTGCTAAAAACAATCCACCTCACCAACCAACAAAGTAGTAGTAGTGGAATGAGCAGGTGTTGCCTTCCATGGCTAAAGTGGATACACTTATTTGTATTCCTCATCAACATACAATAATTGTACACATCTCTAGGGTGCGGTGTTATAGTTTGACACAGGACACAGTGTAATTATCAAAGCACTTGTGTTACCTCAAATATCAATTATGTCTTTGTTGTGAGAGTATTCTAAACCTTTTCTCTTAGCTTCCTTAGAACTAGTATATTATTGGCAAGTCTATTAAAACTACAGTGACTTTGACCGCAAACCTCAATTCTCCTATATCTGTAATGTGTATCTAGTGACCACCCCCTTTCTCTCCTCCCCAGGGTCCATGTCTACTAATCTATCATATTCTCAGTATTTTCTTGTGCACCCCTTCAGCAACTTTAGCTTCTGTATCTGAGGGAGAACATGCCCCTGTCTTATGTTAACTTAGTGCCTTGCATTTCTCTCCATACTGCAATAGGACATGTTTTGTCCCTGTGTACAGCTGAGTATTAATTCATTGTATAGATGTATTTTCTTGTAAAGTAGATATATAATTTCCTGAGATAATGGATAATGGTTAAGGAGTCTGGCTAATAGTTTCTGTGTCTCCTTAGTGAGTTTCACCTCTCTGGGAAATTGCATGTGAGATTTGGTTGTTGTTTTTTGGGTTTTTTTGTTTTGTTTTGTTTTTTTGTTTTTTTTGTTTGTTTTTTTTTTTTGGTCTTAGCATATCCAATATTATTCCTACTTTTCATTTTGATCACAGGATGGGAAAATTCGAGTTACCATTCTTGCACGCAGCACAGAATACCGGAAAATCCTGAACCAAAATGAGGTTAGTGTTTTGGTATGAACTTTTGGTAGTGACTTTGCCTTCCTTAGTTAATGTGTGCGCTCTCTCTCTCTCTCTCTCTCTCTCTCTCTCTCTCTCTCTCTCTCTCTCTCTCTCTCTCTGTGTGTGTGTGTGTGTGTTTCATATTGCAGTAGAAGTTTTTATTTGAAACTATTCATTTCTACAGGTACACAATAGCTTAAGCCTATTGCAACTACTGGCTTTTAGCTTCTCCAAACTCCCACCCCATCCAGATCTGCTCTATTGTAAATGTTCACCTCCATGAGCTCTAGATAGAATACGGGCAAAACCAAAGCCAAACAAAACATGTCTTGTCTGGACTGCAGCAGAAGGGTGAAAATTCTCCCTCCAGGCAAACTGGTAACAACATGCAAACCTGCCTTTGGAGAGATGATTGGTGTTACCTGGTATTTCCGTAGCATCCGGCAACACATACAACTGAAAGAGTGGGCGAATATCTCGGAAACTGCTCCTGGCCATTCAGTTTATTTCAGCAGCACAAAATCATACATTGCACCCAGCCTCATACTGAGCATATAATCACGGGAGCCCAGATAGTGAGGCTGCTCTTGACAGTTAGCCCTCTCACGGCAGCGAGATGCAAGAGGAGGTTGGGTGTGCCTACGAGTCCAGGCGATCAGGAGAGGGCAGGCCAGGGAATAGCACCAAACCAGTGGGAAGAAATTCCAGGGAAAGGCCCAGCTATGGTGCAGGCCTGATGTCTTCAGAATCCATGGGCAGACTGTACAAATGTTGCTCCCAAGGGCAGGCCCAAGAACATGCTGCTTGTCCTTTAAGACAGGAAATGGGTTGCAAAGGGTATGTACAACAAGGGCAATGGTACTTTGACCAGCGAATGGACAATAAGACTCAGGTGTGTATAGCCCAGGCTCACCTTGAATTCATCATGTAGGCCAGCTGGTCTTGAACTCTCAATCCTACTGCCCCAGCCTCCTGAGTGCCAGGAGTCTGGCCTGGCTCCCAGGCGGTCTGGTTAAATGATGGTTGCTGCAAACTTAGCTAGTACAAGGTTTGTTGAGATACTGCTTTATGGCTGGAGATTAGAGAAAGGACACATTCTGGGACTTGCAGGCGCATGCGATTTCTTTGATATAGTCTACCTCATAAGATGAAAGGGATCGAGCTACCTAATCAGTGCTTTCCTGGGGAAAAAGTGGCTGTAGAGAAACAATTCTGTCTTTTGACCACACGTGTGTTGTGCAGTTGTGCATCATGTGTATAAAACGGGATCAGCAATTCGGTTGCTTTCAGTGATTTGGGGGCACTGCTTAAGAGTGTGTGGTCAGCAGTGCAGGGTATGGTTCTCTCCCTCCCTTCTTCTCTCCTTCTCTCTCTGTCTCTGTCAGGGATTGAACCAGGCCTAGATCAAGGCATTTTGTAGCCACTGAGGTTGCTGCTGTGGTTGTGAAGGGCCACCAGGTACAGATGCAACCTGTGAGTGTCAGGTGACAGTGCTGTGAGGGACTCAGAGTTGTGGTGCTGCTGTTACTTCCTGCCTGCCAGAGCCAAGAGTGATGTGAGAGAGTTCATAGAGAGGAATATTCTCAAAGGATGGGGCCTGAGGTCTGAGTGGTCTGTTTGAAGTGAGACAGTGGATGGAAAGAGCCAGGTCAACGTAGTGTCAGGGGCACTGTATCCCCTTGTCCTCAAAGCACCAGGTGCTCTGAAATGCTAAGAAACAGGGTGAGGAATTCAAGAGGTACGGTCGCTCAGCATTGGAATTTAAATAAGGTCTAAATGATAGGCATAAATGATATGTAATGCTTACAAATCTTTTATCCACCAAAAATTAACAAATGTTAGGAGTTGGGGAGATGGCTCACTGGGTAAGGAGACTTGTTGTTGTAAAAGCAAGAGGATCTAAGTTCAAATCTCCAGCACTGACTTAGAAGCCGGGCATGGCTGCATGTGTGTATAACCCCAGTATTGGGGAACAGCAACTTGCAGATCCTGGGAGCTCATTGGCCAGACGGTCTACTCAAAACAGTGAGCTTCGGGTTCAGTGAGAGTCTGTCTCAGAATACTAAAAGGAAGGGACTAAAATGGCTCAACTGGCAAAGTACCTGCTGTGCAGGCTTGAGGACTCGAACCCACGTACAAAGCCAAGGATGGTGGCGTTCTCCAGCATGGGGATGGAAAGTGGGGTGGGCAGCAGAGAGGGAGGAATCTCCAAAGCTCACTGACTAACCAGTCTACGTAAACTGGAGCTTCTTGTCTCAGAAAGAACAGACTAAGAACCATGGAGGAAAGACACCTGGTGTTGACCTTGGACCTCCAAATATATGCACACCTGCAAGCACATGTTTACACAGCCACACTGACATGTAACACACACACACACACACTCACACACATGCACACACATGCACACACATATACTCACACACATACATATACATGCATACACATACTCACAACACACACTCACATACATGCATGCATATTGACACACATGCACACACATACTCACACACACACACACACACACACACACACACACACACACACACACACACACACACACACACACACACACACACACAGACACACACACACACACACACGGCAAGTGTGGTTGTGGCTGGCTCCAGGGCAAGTGAGGCAGAAAGTATTTCTGAGAAGCAACATGTGAAGTTGTCCTCTGTACAGGTGGGCACTCTATGAACACACACATAAAAACAAAACTAAAAAGTGAACTTTAGGATTCCTAAAGGAAAGCAGAAAAGAAGGAAGAATCATTCTGTGTGTTCTTCTTTTCCAGCTGGTAAATGCCCTGAAAACAGTATCCACATTTGAAGTCCGGGTGGTTGATTACAAGTACAGGTAAGCCGGGGCCTCTCACTTTTAGACTGAACCACTCGCTGGTGGGCAGTGGGAGCACTGACTCTTGTAGACCAAGAAGTGACACTCAGAGGACAGTTATAAAAACAAAACAGGGATGACAGACGAGGAGTTCAGGGAGCTGCTGGACTTTCTGAGGTCTCCTGGTACAATCTAATTATTCCGGAGAAATAATGAATCCAGATTTCTGTTTGAAATTTCTGAATTTGTACCTAGTATTAAATTTTTACATGCACACACACATATACATTTATACTCATATATATATATATATATAGTATAAAGTATAAATGTGTATACACACACACACACACACACACACACACACACACACACACACACACATATATATATGACCTAATGTACCCTGTTAGCTAATAGGTAATGGGCTTCAGCTTTGAAAGTCATGGATTAAAAAAAAACTTACAAAATATTTACATTTCTTTTTAAATTCTGGTGGACCCAAAAGGCTTGGAAAGAGAATATGCTGCCAGGCAATGGGGGTGCATACCTTCAATCCCAGCACTCGGGAGGCTGATATCTGGGGGTTTAAGCTCAGCCTGGTCTACAGAGCGAGTTCCAGGGCAGCTTGGGTTACACAGTTAATCCTTGTCTCTAAAAAGAAAAATATAAAAGAAAGAAGGAAGGAAGGAAGGAAGGAAGGAGAGAGAGAGAGAGGAGGAGGAAAGAAAGAAAGAATATGCCTCTCCCCGATGGCTCGTCCTGTTGGTTTGAGAACAGTCACACTGCAATGGCTCTGTGCAGGAGTAGATGCTCCTTGTAGCTTAGCATTATAAGGAAGAGCAAAGCGGGCTGGAGAGCACAGGCTTGGTTCCCAGCATCCACATGGTGGTGGAGCAGCTGTTTATTACACTAACGAAGGCTCCAATGCCCTCTTCTACCTCTGGGGGCACCAAACACACACATGGTACAAAGACACACATGCAGGCCAAACATGTACGTCAAATAAAATGAATAGATCTAATCCTAAAAATTCAAGAAGAAAGCTCTCACAAAATAACACAAAGAAAAAGTGAAGTTTTCTCTCTATCCCTCATCCACCTATGATCCAATGTATGACTCTTGATAGTCTTTTTCCTATATTACGCACGTACGCACGCACGCATGCACCGCAGAGGGGTACCTGCCATAGATGCACTTCCCGTATCTACATAAGCTTGGGCGTGCTGTGCTGCCGCTCACTCGTGAGCCCCTAGTTTCTAACAGGATGAATCCGTAAGAATGTGATTATGAGGGCTGGAGAGATGGCTCAGCGGTTAAGAACTCTGACTACTCTTCCAGAGGTCCTGAGTTCAATTCCCAGCAACCACATGGTGGCTCACAACCCTCTGTAATGGGATCCGCTGCCCTCTTCTCCTGTGTCTGAAGACAGTGACAGTGTACTCACATACATTAAATAAATCATATTTAAAAAAGAATGATCATGAGGCCCCTGGGCTTTGCGGCTGGGATCCCAGTATGGTGGACAGTGTGCCTCTCATGCCGGGGATGGAGAAATACGAAGCTGTCAGACAGTCACTCAGTTAGGGCCAGCTGTTATGCTCCACTGGCTTCCTCTCACCTTACACAGGCAGCCATGCTCTGAAGATGCAAAGTTCCTCTGTTTGACACAGTATGCTGTGCTGTGGTGGCTTCTTCCACTGACACAGAAGGAAGTAGTTTTCAGCTTGGAATATCCTCATATCTTGTCAGCACTTGTTCACTTCCCCTTTCCAGGAAGAGAGGAGAGTGGGGCCTAGGAGCTTTGCCCTACAGTATTATCTGCCTGTATTTGAATGACACCTTTTATTTGGGTATCTATATTTGTAATTGTGTTGATATCATGTGTCATTATTTTCTTATTATATGTTCCTTTGAAAAACATAGTAGTTTGTGCTTAGAGAGCTTGTTACGTTATCAAGGAATGAATTACTAACTACTATTGAGGTTGTCACAACAGTGTGGGTGTGGAGTGTGACACAAGTGTATAAATACTGTCTCTGTGGATCATGGACTAACTCCCTTCATCCCATCTTTCTTGTGTTGTCCCCATATTGCAGAGAACTCGGGTTTTTAGATCAGCTAAGGATCACGCACAACACGGACATATTTATTGGCATGCACGGAGCTGGCCTTACCCACTTACTTTTCCTTCCAGACTGGGCCGCTGTATTCGAGCTGTGAGTATGGGAGGCAGGTTCTGAGTTACGAGGCTCAGCCTGGGCATTAGAAACCCTAATGTACTACCAAAAAGCTACATCATGGTGGTGTCTGGAAAGAAAAGCAACCTCGAGCTAAAAGGTCTGAGGTCTGCCAGCACCCTCTCCTTACAGCCTCAGTGCCGCCTCTCGCCTTTCTCAGGATGTGATTCTGTGGTTTCCCAACTCGGAGTTCACCACTGCCTCTCAACCATGATCACCTCCCTCCCTCCAGTCAGTATAATTCCTATACTGAGAGAGAGCAGGGTGGCGTAGGCAGGGAGAGCAGAGGCCCTATCTCCAAAGGATTGCTTACCCAGTGTGTCTGAGGCAGAGATGGGGGAGGGGGATGAATCCATAGGAGACTATCCACGGAAAGGTTGTTACAAACTTCTCATACTTGGCCCAACATTTTCAAGCTGTTCCTGAGGTAGAAGGCAATTGTGAATTCTGTCTTAATTCTTTTGCCCTAGAGAGGAAGGATGGACGAAAGGAGAAATGGTGGGGGGGTAGGTAAGATACTGGAGCCCAGCAGACCTGGGGTGGGATTTTTGCTTCCTTCCTTAACCAGCTGCTTAACCTTGAATGCATTACCTCCCTGCACACAGGGAGGTGACATACATTTTCCATGTATGTAAAGATAATATCTTACAAGACAGTCTTCGATTCACAGGCGATAGGACCTATTGAATAAGGTACTGACTCCTCCCTCTTACTCTGGTCTTTAAAAATAAAGACAAGGTATTGAGAATATTAATTTAAACTTGTTTTTGTGCTGCTCTCGTGCCCTGGGCCTTATTCATGCTGGGCCAGTACTACCACAGCGTGCTGCCTTCTAGCCCTGAGAATGTGTGTGAAGTTATCTCTCTCTTGTTTGTTATTTACAAAACCTTTAGTAAGACCATATTTGGGGAGTGGATGTTTTTCCCCCTAGAATGTTACACACTAGGCAACCCCCAGGACAAAAGCCTCACGTCGTGTGCGACACCCTTGTGTTCTTAGGTACAACTGTGAGGATGAGCGCTGTTACTTAGACCTGGCCAGGCTCAGAGGCGTCTACTACATTACCTGGCAGAAGCCCAGCAAAGTGTTTCCTCAAGATAAGGTAACATTCAGTCAAGTGGTTTGGAGTCCAGTTATTAAAATGCAAGCCATCGCTGAGCCTCAAAGATGTTCTCTGTTTGCTTCCTGAAAAGGTTTATTTTATATTTGCAAATTAGAGGAAACCGCAGTGTGGTTAAGGCAGCTTACATCAGTTTATACATAGCAGCCATCGGCAAACAGTAGCTCTAATGGTACAAATCTGGCCCACCAATTGTTTTTGTAAATAAAGTTTTATTGGGAACCACCACATTTGCCTGCATACTGTCTGGGCTTGCTTATGCATTTCCTTGGCAGAGCATCTGTGACTGAGCGCAGATGGTTTGCAGAGCTGAAACGATCACTGGGACCTCTGTGGTCCCAGCTTGCCAGCCCATGTTGAAATAGTCGCTTTAGTCAAAGTAAGACGATGTTTTGTCTATAGAAAAGACACGCCCTCGGTGACTTTGGCATTCTGTTCTGGTTTGTTTCTGCAGGGGCACCATCCAACTCTGGGGGAGCACCCGAAGTTTACCAACTACTCTTTCGACGTAGAGGAATTCATGTACCTTGTCCTGCAGGCTGCAGAACATGTACTGCAGCACCCGCAGTGGCCATCGAAGAGGAACCACGATGAACTATAGAAATGCCCAGGTTGTTCACCAGAGTGTTGGACACTCCCACAGCCAGACGCACAATCAAAGGAGCAGAACAACCTCTCATATCCTACTGTAAGATGATTCACGGACTTTTTACTTCTGAACGTAGCTCAGGCTGGTCTTGAACTCATGATCCCCTTGCCTCAGCCAGCTGAGCACTCAGCTTACAGATGAGTATGACCACATGTCTACAGAATCACCTTTGCGTGTGAAAGCGCACCTTCAGGGTACTTTAAGTCTCCCCCATGTCTCTCGTGTCCTGGCTATTTATCAGCAGTATTTTTGCACTGAAAAAGAAAATGTTACTTTTATAGTTTAGAGCTGGGCAGATGCCCATTGGTGTAGCTGAGCTTTCCAGTTGGGACACCAAAGTTGTCACCGTCGGTGGCTTCAGAACTGATAAGTGTGTTTGTTAACTGTAAGTGGTCGTAATTCCAGTGTCACAGCTTGATGTTTACCTACTTGGTAAACTCAGGGCTATTGTTTACCATTGTATGTTCATAAATATGGTTGTAGGGGTCGGGTGGGGTTTAATCCCAGCAAACTCTACATACTCTCTCTCTCTCTCTCTCTCTCTCTCTCTCTCTCTCTCTCTCTCTCTCTCTCTCACGCGATGCACACACGCACACACACACACACACCAGTCTAAGCCTGTGACTATCAAGACCAAGCTATAGGAGTGTGCTATAGACCAGTGTTTAGTCAACTCCAGCTTACGTGCATCAAGAGCCTGAAAGAAAATCATGCTTTTGTATTTATTAATTTGTGTTTCTGTATCTCATTTGGATCATGTATGTAATGGCAATGTTGATAAGAACCCACCGGAACATTCTGCAGTACCATCTCCACTGACCCTCCAGCCATGGAGAGCATTCGTGCTGACTTGCCAGGAAGTCTTAGTTTCCGTCAGGCAAGCGTTTGTAAGCATGGACAGCTGTGGGTATCCACGTCCGGCAGGATGAAGGTAACCCTAGCCTTTGTAAAAACTGCCAAGTCGCCGCATGAAGAGAAGACTCTTTCTCTGTTTGTTTGTTTTTGTTTTTTTAAAGTAAGAGCTTAAAAACACAGTAGACCTGTGAATTACCCAATCAAAACAAAAGCCCTAAGAAAGTGGCACAGAGTAAACAGGATGTGTGATGCAGGCTTCCCTGCACTGGCTTTAACCGACTGCTGAGCGTACAGCTCCTGGGTTTATTCTGTTGTACAGTGGGATGATGCTTGAGTCTTGTTAACGTTCGAGGCATCTCATTTAGAAGCTACTTTTAATTTCTACAGTGCACTTAGCAAATCCCAGCCAAGGACTTTATTTTTAAATTTTAGAGGAGTGACCTACAAAATAAAATATTGGTAACCAACGCCTCCTCGGAAGCTTGCTGCCGTTTCCTTTCAGGATTTGTTCAAAGACTGCAGAGTTTATTTATTATCTTTAAAGGAAATAGTGACCCTCCGTAGGCGGGACTTCTCTTTGGGTCGTAAAATTGTTTGGAAAAAAACTGTAACATGAGGAATTGTTGCATGGCATGTTTGCCGCTGTTCTAGGTGCAGAATACTAGGTGTGTGGGGGGGTGCTCCACAGGAGGGGGCTTGGAAAGATCCTTTTGCCCGGGTCATCCGAAGATAACCATCCAAAGACTGCTTCTGGAAAACCGTCGTCCTCCTACCTCATTGCAAGCATCACAGGGGCCTGTGTTCACAGACCACCGAGGATTCCAGAAACTGAGAACAGTCTCTCCTGGAAACTGTATCTGAATATTTTGCATTTAGAATATACTTTATATAAAGACAGTCATTTAAATTTTTAATTGATGAGATTAACTTTTTATCAGACTTTTTTGTGGGAGCAGAAGATCTTCAAATTGTTGTAAAATTTAAAGTGTAGACATGGCCCTTTTTATTAAGACTGTAAGGGGACGCCTTTCATTGTACATTTTGGACATAGCTTTGAAATAAAGTTTTCTATATTTCATTTAAATATCTGAACATCTTCAGGGTTTTCTGTGTCTGAATGTCACATTCCTGCTTTAAAAATAATCTGGTAGCTTGCACATGATTAAAAAAATAATTAGCTCACTGATGAAGGGTTCAGTGCAATCAAAAATTATACCTTACATTTATTTAGCAGTTGTATGATGCTTTCCACAAATGTGGCCCTGCACAAACCTCATCAAAAAAAAAAAATTAGGAGGACAATGGCTTCTGTGTTCAAGAGAAAGTCAGGGGCTGGAGAGATCGTTCAGTGAGTGGTTAAAGCACAGTCTGCTCTTCCAGAGGACCCAGGTTCAATTCTAAGCACCCACATAGCAGCTGACAACTATCTGTAATTCCAATCCCAGGGGACCCAACACCCTCACACAGACATACATACATGCAAGCAAAACACCAATGCACATACAACAAAATCATTAGATGGGTGGTGGTGATGGCAGTGGTGCATACATTTAATCTCAACACTCAGGAGACAGAAGCAGGAAACTCACTGTGCGTTTGAGGACAGCTTGGTCTACAGAGTGAGTTCCAGGACAGCTAGGACTACACAGAAAAATGCTGTCTTAAAAAGAAATCATTTAAAAAAAAAAAAAGTAAGTTAGGGGCCAGAGAGATGGCTCAGAGGTTAAGAGCACTGTCCGCCCTTCCAGAGGTCCTGAGTTCAATTTCCAGCAACCACATGGTGGCTCTCAACCATCTGTAATGAGATCTGGTGCCCTCTTCTGGCCTTCAGGCATACATGCAGGCAGAAAGCTGTATGATGTATAAATAATAATAATAGTAGTAGTAGTAGTAATAATAACGTAAATTAGCTGCTATTAAGTGACGCCCTGAAGGCTCCAGGCCTTGTCATTCAGCAGTGCTCCTTTGATTGCTCATGCAGTCAACACACAGAGCCAGCCACTGCTGTCAACCAGTTACTCTCAGTGGCCTCTGGGAAAACAGCTTAGTTACAAGGAATTTAGGTTTTGGTAGTGAAGATGGGCATTGAGCAACATTGACACAGGAAAGCACAGTGTTCCAAATGCTGGTACTGTCACGGGGAAAGCCAAAGTAAGAAAGTGGACGTAAGTGGAGACTTGCAGGCTTAAGTATAGGGTTCTCGTCGAGGAGGTGACGGGTGAATCTAGAAGACTAGAAGGGGCTGAGGGATGGAGGTAGGAAGATGATCTGACAGAGAACACAGCCAAACCACAGAAGGGCAAATGCAAAAGTCTCGAGGCAGGGCCTATGTGTTGAGTTTGAGGACCAGACACTAGTTGGTGTGATAGCGGAGAGTCCGAAGTTACTTAACGGATAACACCACAGGTAGTTGGCAAGGCTTTTCATTCTGATGAGGCATGGATCACTGAATGGATCTATACAAAGGAGTAAAGGCCTGGCTTTCCCTTGGACAGTGTAACTCATGTTATTTGAGAGCAGGTGGCACAGATATCTTAGGTCAAGTTCTCTGGATAACAGACTCTGGAATGAAGGGTTACAAGCTGGTGGTTTATTGAGGGAGGATAATCAGTATAGGTGAAGAAGCCTGAGGTCCACAAAAGGCCGGGTTCCGGGCAGGGGAAAGCATAACCTGGAGTTTAGCGGAGGGACATCTTTAGGGACATTGTGGTACATTGGATCTTTTAGAGACATCGCAATGGATACAAGAGGTGAAGCCATCCATGATGGGGCCATAGAAGGGGAGAAGAGGGAACCTTGGGCAGGGCAGTTCTCTTCACATGGGGGCAGTTTTTAGGAGAACATGTTGCTAGAATCCACCAGCATCCTCCACAACCTGGAGGCTGAGAACCTGTCTGCAGGGAGAAGGTGAGGCACAGTGCACAGCCAGGGGAGGGCAGAGCACGGCTGGTTCCATTCTCCCATCAGCTTCTGGCCAACCGGAAGTTTGATTTTAGAGTCTTGGTTAAAGGTAGATATTTATTTATTTATTTATGCTTTTATTTTTATTCTTTTTATTTTAAAAAGGAAGCATTTATATATAACACCATGAACTTCACACTATAGACAGTTAAGAGTAAGAACAATTCTTATTTCAAGTGTTGGGGGTCGTGCTTGGGTTCTGTTGAGTATTATCAGTTAATTCCCCATTCCTACAATCTTTCTAAAGTCAAAAAAGTAATTCTCCTATAAATTTAAACAGAGAGTAGAGAGGGTAAGAAATGTACCCAAAGCCACTCAGCCAGCCACAGAGAGGTGGAGGGAGGGGTTTCTTTGTAAAGAGGGAGGGAGGGCAAAGTTAATGGAGACCATAGAGCTTTGGGAAAGATGTCCTTAGGTTTCTTACAATTAATTATCAAGTAGTTTTCTTTGAACGCAGAGAAAATAGAAAAATGTTTTTCAACAGGAGTCTGTCAGTCAGCTCAGGTGTGATTGCTACATTAGTCACTTTCCTCATTACTGTGTCAAAATATCCTACAAAGGCAACTTAAGGAAGGAAACCGCAAAGATTTATTTTGGCCCAGAGTTCAAGGAGACAGTCCATCATGGCTGAAGTCATGGCAGTAGGTGTCTGAGGCAGCTGTCACACTGTGTCCTCAGTTAGCAACCCCACATGATGAGGACTGGCACTAAGCTTGCTTTCTCCCCTTTACTCAGCCCAGGGCCTAAGTCCATGGAATGGTACTGCCCACTTTCAGGTGTGGGCTTCATAGCTCAGTTAAACCCGTCTAGAAACACCGTCGTGAGACTCTGTCTCAAAAAACACCACTAACAACAAAACATTCCAACCTCCCTCAAGCATGGAATGTTGCCAGAACGCTCGAGAGCCACTTCCCTCTAGGCATGTCAAAAGATGAGGTCATCATTCTTACCCCCACCCCTGCAAAAAAAAAAAAAAAAAAATGCTGAATTAAGCATTGCTCACTGTAGACATGTGTACCTAGTGACCACAAGGTGGCAGTCAAACCCTTCCAAATGACATCTGGGGCCTGAAAAGGCTGTGAGGCTTCATCCTACACTTCTGAGTCTGGGAGGAAGTCTAGGCTCCTACTGGGGAAGATTTCAATCCTCCAGTGAGGGAACTTGGGGACAGCTTTTAGGATGACTGGGGATGTACGGAGAATACCCTTGCAGCTGCCGGCAAGTGCATGCTGTGTACTATCTCCTTATCTTCTGAAGGGGCAAGTGCTTGGTGTCCCCCGAAGATAATTCTAGTTTCAGGAGCTATTGGGGGCTGGGGTACGGGGATGCATTCTGGTAGCCTGGGGGATTGGCTGGGATCTGAGATCTGCTGAAATCCTGTATGTAGCAGGTTAGCACTTTAGTCCCACTTAGAAGCAAAATTCTTCCTCACACTGGTCTTAGAGGTTATCATGGGTCTCACTGCATTTTAGAACTCATGGATGAGCTCACTGATGGCCAACAAACCTAAGAATTACAGAACGTTAAGGAACACCAGTTAGTGTAGGTGGCATGCTAAGGTTGAGTCTGTGTGGGTATGACCCAGTGCAGCTCCTTTCAGGGTGTGTTAGTTATCTCATCAGCTCTGACAAGATTTCTGACAAAAAACAAATTAAGAAAGGAAGGGACTGTTTTGTTTGACAGTCTGAGGATACATTTTACCACAGCTGGGTAGGTAGAAGCATGAGGTGGTGACTGGTCACATTGTATCCGCAGTGGGAAAGAGAGATACTGCAACCAGTTTTGGCTACTTTGTGGGTTCCTTTTTCCCACCCTTGTCCAATCCTATTTCACTCTTCCAAGGTCCCAACACTAGGTAGTGTAGAATGAAGGCTAGAGGGGAAAGGGGCATTGATATCATTAGACTTCTTCCTGCTGATTAGGGATATCTAGTTGCTTGGGGCAAGTTTGATCTTTGCTGTCAGGATATCCAATTTCAGATATCCAATTTCTTCTCCTCCTCTCTTTGTACATGATCACTTGACGAATTGCAACAAACAAAACAACAACAGCAGCCAGTAGCCAGCAGCTAGCAGCCAGTAGCCATCATCACTACCACAAGCAGCTGCCCTGAGAGGGACTGATCTAGCATTTATAAGCCCTTTCAAGAGCCTCTAAAACTCTAAATGTCACACACTTGCAGAAAGTATCTGCAGCTGGCAAAATCATGCTCCTGCTAGGGCCTGAGGCAAATTATCGTTAGCTTCTTTGGACAATTAAAAGCAGCCCCATATCCTACACCTGGGATTAAAACAAAAAAACATTCCTATATACTTCTGTTTTTGTTTGTTTGTTTGTTTTTTTAAGAAACCAAAATTCTCTCTACAAAATATTCAAACAGCTTTCTTACTTTTATTCAGTTTGGGATTCCACTCACATTCAGGCCAAATCTTTCTTCAGTTAAACCTTTTTGGAAATGCCCCTGTAGACATATCCACACATGTGTTTCTAGAGTGGCCTAAATCCCATCAAGTTGACAAGGAATTGAAGTAGAAACTTAAGGGGTCTTTGGAAAGACGGTTGGATGATGTTTTGCTGGGGCAAATGTGTGAAGGAGCTTTTCCTTAAAGTGGACACAGGTGTGAAGGCTAAGGTTTTGCTGAAGCAGACACGGGAGAGAGGATGTTCTGCTAAAGCAAGCATGTGAAGGGACACATGATGAAAGATTCTTTGCTAATGGCATGCATGCACTTGTCTGCCTTCTGTTATGTAGTTGAGCTTAATTTGTCAGGATGTCGTGGAGAGAAATGCACCAAAAAACTTCTGGTCGCGTGCTGCAGTTCACTGCCACTTCCACAGACCCGGGCTGACTGGATGCATGTGCTGAGGCAAGGCACGTGGAGGACACCTGGTGTTTGGAAGGTATAAATAGGACTCCACGGAGTGACAGAGACAGAGCCTGGCTTGCTGGTACAGCTAGCTGTGCAATGCTTGTGGGTCTCCCTTGCTTCCCTGAGAGAGAGGCACAGCCAAGAACTTCGGGTGTTCCTCCTGGTCGCTCCCACTGACTCGAGCTGAGGCTAAAGCCTGGCTGTCTCTGCTAACCTGACTCTACCTAACTGGACGGCTGGTGTATATGTGAAGTGTTTGCGAGTGGCTTGAGCTGCCACTGCCTGCTGACCTGTGAACTGAACTGCCGATTTCCAGACAACACAGATGAGAGTTGCTCCAAAGAACCTTTCTAAATAGGTCCGCTTCCCCCGTATCCTTTCTTTTCCACTACCTCTGGTGGGTGGTGGGTTATAAGGAAGGTTAGAGCGTTTAAGAACCATCATTAAAAATAGGATCTGAGAAGCTTAAAGTTACAAGGAATGGTAACCTTTACAAAGTGTTTGCTTCCTTTAATCTTCACAACTTTGTGCTCCAGATTGGGGATTGAAAGACATGTACTTCAGGAGCATGTATCACCAGACGTGGATACAAAAGTCAGAAGGCCTCGAATTTCTAGAAGACTTGAGACACTCTGTGCCCATGGTTGTCCAACCTTAAGGAGTTTGAGGAATCCTGCAAAAGAGCGGGAGGAAGGATTGCAGGGGCCAGAGAGAAGGATACCACAAGAAAACCTACAGAATCAAGTAACCTGGGCCCATAGGGGCTTACAGAGACTGAATGAACCACAAACCAGGGAGCATGCATGGGACTGACTTAGGCCCTCTGCACATAGCCTACAGTGGGGTAGTTTAGTCTGTTGTTGTAAAAATATAAAAAATAAAACAGTCTTTTATCCACCACTTGGTCCGGCACCTCAGTGCCCCAAGATATCTGCTGAATATCTTAATTCTCAGTCAACAAAGCCTCTTGCCCGCTTTGCTCCATCCCATATCACACTGTCGAAGGCCTCTCTCTGAGCTGTCAGCAATCTCTCTACCTATCTAGAGCCCAAGGCAGGTTTCCATGCCAGAAACACATCACTTCGTGGTGGCCCAGACCAGCTGCCCCACACTCCATTACACTTAAATCTACACAAGAAAGAACACACATCAATTGGTAAGATAATAATTGCCCACCTAAACATACAAAGCCCAGTACCTTCCATTCCTTAAGAACATTAAAAACAACCTGTAAATACACAGAGCGGAATCTTAACATCACCTTCCATGTTGTCTACCAGCTATTCTCTCTCCTCCTCCTCCACGCCCGTCTCCTCCTCTTCCTTCAAACTCTTCTCCCGCCCATCCTTCCTTCTCAGCCAATGACAGGCCTCTTTCTATCCTGTTCCTGCCCACACCTGTATTTTACAAATTAAATGGGGAGGAGGTTCTGGTGAAGTCACCTGAGTCCTGAGTAGGCAGCCATCCTTGGGGCAGTGGAATAAGCATCAAAATACAGATAACTCCAGGGCAAACCACAGCATTAGTCTTCATGAGGGACTCCTAACAGCGGGAGCAAGGGCTGCCTCTGACTCTGTTGCCTGCCTTCGGGATCCTTTCTTCCTACTGGGCTGCTTAGTACAGCCTCAGTAGGAGAAGGTGTTTCTAGTCTTACTCCAACTTGATACACCATGGCTGGTTGATATCCGTTGGAGGCTTCCCCCTTTTTTAAGAGAAAGGGACGGGGAGTAGATGGAGAGAAGAGGGGACATGGGTGAAGGAGGACTGGGAGGAGAGGAGGAGGTGACACTGCAGTCAATAATTAATTAAAATTATTTCTAATCATATGTGTACTAGTTTGATTTCTGTGGCTGTGCTAAAAAAATCATTACCAGAAGCAACTTGAGGAAGCAGCTTTGGCTGATATTTCACATCACAATACAGCATTGAGTTTCATCAGGGCAGAAGGTTTTGACGGGAACTCAGAGACATGAACCATGGAGGAGCTGTACCTGCTGGTTCACTCTCTGACTCATGCTCAACCAGTTTTCTTACACAGCCCAGGCCTGCCTACGTCAGTTGGTGCTGCCCGCAGTGGGCTCCTCATATCAATCGTTAATTCAGAAAAATCCCTCACGGACATGACCACAGGACGATTTAATTTGGACAACCCCCCTCCCCCATTTGAGAGTCCCTCAGAAAACCCCAGACCAAATCAAGTTGACAGCTGACAGTTAAAGGACAATGTGCTTGGTGGTGGTGGTGGATGGGATGGGGGGGTGGGGGAGTGGGGAGGGTCAATGCATATGAGTGCAGTGCCTGTTGAGGCCAGAAGAGGGCATCAGATCTCCTGGAGGCGGAGTTAAAAGTGATTGTGCGCGGTAAGACTGGGAAACCAGGATTCCTTCCAAGAGCAGTATATGTGTTCCTAACTACTGAACCGTCCACTATCCCTGGAGCCTTGCTTTTCTTACTTGTAAACTAGTGACGATCATAATAGGGAGGATGGATTTAAGGAGGTAAAAAGGAAATAAATCCATGCTGGTTTGCTGCTTCTACACAGCAAACTCAGCAACTGTTATTATTAGGCTCTGGCACACGGATTTATTATTATTTAGAGGCATCGCACCTGCAGACCATTTCAGTCCTGCACTCAGGACCTCTTCCCAGGCCTACCCTGGCTAAATGTCTAGGGCACACTCTAGCTGTGTTGTTTGTTAAATGTCCCCAGGTGGTTCTCATTTAGAGTGATACCAGGCTGCTGGCTTAGGAGGTATTGACAAGCCCCTGACAACAGTCTGTGAGGGAGGTCAAGCTGGCCTATGCCAAGGTATCCTCTACTTGGTGTCAACAGATAATAAGCTAACCAGTGGGTTGCCTGGGAAATATCACCCCCGAGTCGAGTTAAATGGACTTCATCTCGGGCACCTTTGACGTACTAGTTGTGTGTGGAATTATAAGTGGGAAGATGTACTAAACAGTGTACTTCATGTGATCATTTTTTTTAAGGTACATGAGTATGGTGTTGTGAGGATCCCCTTGGACAGGTCACATGACCTGGGGAAGAGAATACCATGCAGTGCCTTGGTGTGACGTTGCCCAGCCAGTCGTACCTTAGTATATGCATATCCATGTTTGTATGTGTATGTGCATACATATGTGTATGTGTGGGAGTGCATGCATCTGTGTGGAAGCCAGAGAGCACACAGATGTTGTTCCTCAGCTGCCTCCCACCCCCTTCGAGACAAGGTATCTCACTGAACCTGGAGTGTGTCAATTAGGTGAGTCTGGGTGGTCAGTGAACCCCAGGGATCAACTACTTGGTTCCATCTTTGCAGTGGAGAGAGAGAGAGAGAGAGAGAGAGAGAGAGAGAGAGAGAGAGAGGGAGAGAGAGAGAGGGAGAGAGAGAGATTACAAGTTGTACTGCCATGTTTGTTCGGCTTCTATGTGGATTCCTAGGATCAAATGCAGTCTTCATGCTTGCAAGGCCAATATTTTCCTGACTCCTGCAGCTATCGCCCGATCCTCTGCTGCGTGTCGTTGGTTGAACTAACTCAGTTGTGTGATCTGGTCCTTGTTGATGGAGTGAGGAGAAATAGCTGGACCAAGACCTGGCTACTATGGAGGTTGTAGGATAAAAGAGAAATAATAAATGGCTTCTGCTAGGTGTATTTTTTTTTTTTTTACTTGACAAAGAGATTGTCAAAGTCCTTCTGCAACGCCTATGCACCCTTCTTCTATGTCAATTATAAGCCACTGTCAAGTACCCACGAGGCCATTTGTATGTTCAGATGATGAACTGGGCAGTCCAAACAAACAAACAAACAAACAAACAACAGCAGCACGGATAGTAGCTGCCATTGAGTGTTATTGCCAAAACACACTCACTGAAACCGGGGGGTGCAGGACCGGGTTGTCTCGCTCCACATTTAGTGTCAGCCTGATTGATAGAGCTGCAGTGACATCGGGTGATTCTATCGCAGGACCAGGATGGGCAAAAGGAAATTGTAGCATCTTGAGAAATCTGCGACGTAAATTGCAAGGGCGCTGAGAAGAATTTGAATCGTGCACAGTTTTGGGCAGAGGTCTAAGCGGTGTGCAGTGTTAGCCAGTGAAATTAGGCCGGTTTGCTGAGTGTCTACTAGAAGACAATTGGCTCTTAGGAGACGAAGTTAAAGGTGACTCGCAAGTCCCAGAAGCAAACCCAAAGTTAAAGTGGTATAGACATGTAAATAAGGCAGATGACAGACCCGAATGAGAGCGGACAAGGGCTGCATTGAGCAGACCCAAGGCAAGGCAGCCAAAGGCCAGCATTAGCATTTGAAAGGCAGCCGGGGAGGAAAAGGGAAGACTGAAGAGAAGTCCCCACTCCACCCCTGAAAACCTGCAAACTGGTGAGGCAGGTGGGAAATGGCTGAAAGAGGAAAGCCGGTTCTAATTCACAGTTAGAGCATTTCCACAATGATAGAAAAATGTAAATGTCCTGGGAAAATATCTTCCTCTACGTATCATTTTTCAAAAACTCCAGGCAATATTCTACAGCTTTCATGGAGGGAATTGACTCAGGGCGCTTTGAGAAGATTTTATGGATGGGCTCCTGGAAGCGGGCTGGAGGGTGTCTTCCTCCAGTTTATGAGGATGTCATGACATCTGCTTTACTGTAAGACTAGAAGACTTGATGATGAAGCACCTCTGATCTTTGCTCTGTCCTGTCAGGCTTCTCCATGCAAATCAATTCCCCGGGCAGAAGTCACTTTGTAACCCTATCATATTTACCATTTACTTGATGCTATGGTCTGGGATTGCCTTGTTTTTGCAATTCAAATAACAGAGTATTAGAAAGAAAAGTTTTATAGTGGGTCTTTTGCGTGCAAATAATAAATCTAGAGGGCAAAGGAATAAGGTAGCACCCAGGACGAGGTGCCCACTCTTCCACAGCTGTGGAAGAGACAGCACTCTGCCTCTCTTGGCTCCTCCTCCTGCTTGCTACCCACCATCATGCAACTCTTTGTTGGTGGAACTAAACACTCCCCCTAACCCAGGGATCCTACAAAAAGCTACTGACTGCGGAAAGTGATGGTGAGACAGGAAACATGAGAAAAGAAAGCTAGCGTGCCTTTAGAGCATGGTCCTCCGTAGACTCCATAAGCATCTGCCCATAATGTCTTTACGTCTCTACCCAGAGTCAGAGGTAGTTTCCATTCTTTTGACCAGGAAGAAATCGATTTCCCGTAATGGACCTCAAGAGAACCCTAATATTCATCTTCAGTGGCTTCCAAAACTTCTGTATAACTTCCCGTTCAAGAGACCCCCATTAGCATTTTGTCTAAGCCCCGCCCCACAGTTTCCTGGCAACAGCATATAAAAGGGGTTGCTTGCCCCCTTCCTCTCTCTCTTGCTCTCTTGCCTTCTTTTTTTTTTTTAGAATTTATTTCATGTGTGTGAGTACACTGTCGCTGTCTTCAGACACACCAGAAGAGGGCATCAGATCCCATTACAGATGGTTGTGAGCCACCATGTGGTTGCTGGGAATTGAACTCAGGACCTCTGGAAGAGCAGTCAGTGCTCTTAACTGCTGAGCCATCTCTCCAGCCCGCTCTCTTGCCTTCTTGCTCCCCAATCTGTCCTTTCACAGCTTCCCTCTCTCTCCATGTCTCTACTCCTTCTCTCTCTCTCTCTCTCTCTCTCTCTCTCTCTCTCTCTCTTCTCCCCTCTCCTCTCTCTTCCCCATGACCTGAATAAACTCTATTCTATATTCTTATGTGGCTGGTCCCTCAGGCATCAGGGGTGCCTCAACATGGGCCCTCAGAGGCACCCCCTTTACCCACACCAGACTACACCTCCATGAAAACATATCCCCTCTCTGTTTAAAACACAACAACCCTTAAAGTACTTTAGGAGATGGGCTGTTAGGACTAGATACATTTCCACCACGAAAATCCAGAGATCGAATTCCAAAGCTACTCACCAGAAGGGATTGATGTCTGGACTGGAGTTATAGGCATGGCCTCAAATACAGAGTCTGGGCAGCTGTGCTCATTTAACCAAAGATATATAGGAGCTCAGAGCTCCAGGCCACTAGCCAGAAGAGAACCAAGGACATTTCACAATTATGGCCAGGGTCACTATGCCCAAACTGTCTTTCCGGTATCTATTATGTCTTCATTGTAACCTCAGTGGCTCCTGGTTTTACTTTATTGGATTATAATTTCATCCACAGCTTCTCTGGAGTCACATGTCAAAAGGAAAGAGAAAAGGGGTGGGGGAGTGTTCATGGAAACTTTGGGGCATGTAACTTAAAAGCCATCAAACTAGTGTTGGCTAATACCAAGACATTTATTTATGATTCTCTTGGGGAAATCCACACTGGCAGGTTGGTATATTTTATCTTCCTGAACCCCTTTGTCTTTAACACTGGTGTGTGAAGGACATAATAAAAGACCATCGAGACCCAACTTGTTTCATATGAGCTAGTGCTGAAATCTTTTTCGGTGTCAATGTTATGAATCCTGGCTTTACCTGAGTCCAGGTCTCTGAACAGAACTCCTCGGCTGCCAAGGGTGACAGTGTCTCTCTGTTCCTTCACTACTAAAAATGGGAGTAGATTTTAGACTTGAGATTTTAGTTTGGAGAACCCAAACTAGCCTGTGGCTAATGCCTCTTCTACTCACTGAGGTGTCTTAATATCCACCCAGGGTATCCTGTAGAGTGATGACACATGGCGACACTTGAGGATCTTGGTGCAGCGTGGGGAGCCACAGAACAGTGGGGCAGTGCAAGAGTCAGCTCAGTGCTGATTATAACTGGTCCTTGCATAAGGTTCTCAGGCCCAGAGGGCCCCACACTCTCACCTGTGCGTGGATGCTGTGAAGAGAGACTCACCTCACAGGGGTGCTGACAGGATGGGTTGGGTCATTCTCTGAGTGCGCCATTTTGTTTGGAAGACAATGGCGAGTGAATAGTGAAGACAGACATTAGATAGTTCCAGGAGTGAGGATGTAGAAGGATAAACAGCTGAATGCTGTGGAAGAGGGAAACCAACATGACCATGAGAAGTATTCAGAGTAGGGGGTTGGGCACTGAGACGGTGACTCCCAGCATTTGGGAGCTAAAGTCATGAATATTAAATCAAGACCTCAAGGCTAGCTTGAACTACATGAAAGTCTCAAACAAACAACTACCAACCAACCAACCAATCAACCAAACAAAGGCAAAGAGTAGAAACAGGCTTATTGAGTGTATGAGTAAGTGATAAATTGTAAATATATACAAAGAAGCCACATAGATGTAAATTCACAGTCCAGTTATATAAAATGGTCACCAGGTAGCCCTGATGGGAAGATTTATCTTCTGAGAAACATTCCAAAAATCTTTAAATAAAATGTATACATTATTATTTTTTTTAAGATTTATTTATTTATATGAATACACTGTCACTTTCTTCAGATACACCAGAAGAGGGCATTGGATTCCATTACAGGTGGTTGTGAGCCACCAGGTGGTTGCTGGGAATTGACCTCAGGACCTCTGAAAGAGCAGTCATTGTTTTTAACCACTGAGCCATCTCTCCAGCCCCTATTTTTTTTAATTATTTATTTTTATGTGTTTGTTGGTGTACTTGCCTGAGTTCTTGAGCATCAAGAAGCAGCCCTCGGAGGCCAGAAGAGGACATCAGATCCCTGGAACTAGAGTTACAAATGGTGTATATTGTCATGTGAGTGCCAGGAGGCAACTCTGGTCTTCTGCAAATGTTCCTAACCACTGAGCCATCTCTCTAACCCACATAGATATAAACACAAATGCAGACATAGACTCTTATGGGGCAATGAAGGGGTCATTGATCAAATGGAGTATTTAGAAGTGAGGTGAGACATAAAGGAATCCTGGCAGAACCCAAAGTTTTCAACTACAAGCAGGAATGGCCATCAAGTGAGGGGAAAGAGAAGGCCAAAGCTTTTTGTTGCTGTTGTTTTTGTTTTCCATTTTTATTTTATTTTTTATTTTTTTGGTAAACAGAAGTAAATAGAGGATGAGGGTGAGCCCTCCTGAAACAGCTTGCTGGGGTATTGATACTGTGGTATTAATGACTCAGGTACATGGGCAGAGAAAGCCCTTAAGTGCAGGGGTTCTAACCTTTCTAACGCTGCATGATCCTTTAACATAGTTTCTCATGTTGTGAATGACCCCACAAGCATAAAACTATTTCATTGTTACTTCATAACTATAATTTTGCTACTGTTACGAATTGTAATGTAAATATCCAATAGGCAAGATATCTGATATGGGGCCCCCAAAGGGATCACGACCCACAGATTGAAAACTGCTGCCTTAAGCGGAATCTGGCAACCCATCTCCATGACGGTCTACCTTAGAAATGCAAGGGGGATGCTCTTCACTCAAATGGTGAGTTTCCATGTGCCTGTCTCTGTGGACTGTGACTTTTGTCACTGCACTGGATGTTACTGATGGTCCTGATGACTTGGCTTTGGGCGGTAGAAGTGTGCTCTGCTGGGATGCATGGATGATGATGATGTCTTGGATGCAGAGTGCAGCTTGGATGTAGTCCTGTGAGGGTTGTGAACGATGCTCCTGAGGCTTTGGTTTGGGTGGCTTCCTTCTTTTCTCTGAGCCACTTGAAGTCCTAAGTTGAATACAGGTATAGAAAACATCTTCCAAGTCAGAGAAACAAAGCAAAAATACCAACTATCCCAACCCCAACCCCCAAACAAGCAAGCACGCAAACAAAATACTCAAACCACATTTCCAAACAAGAAATCAGACCACTTGGATGGAATTGTTTTGGACATTCATGTCTAAATATGAGTCTGGATATTTAAATGGTGGCATGTTACCACTGTAACAGGGTCGAGTCTGACCTTGGTTGGTCTCTGAGTCACTCCCCATTCTTCTCTCCCCCCCCATTGTCTTCTGCAACTCCCCGAGCCTGACTTTATCCTTCGCTCACAGAGGAAAGAGCAGCACTGTTATTCATCATGCCTGAAAAAACGCTGCCCCGAGCCCAAGGGTTGTGTGCGACAGTGATGTCAATGGGAACAATTCATTATTCCATCAAGCGCTTGGCATGTCCGTCAATGAAAAAATATGTGCTTTAGAACTGACAGCTCAAAATAGTCTTTTCAGCAATTGGCATGCCAAGATCTTGATAGTATAATGAATTATTCTTTGAACCTATCATTTCATCACATCAATTTGGCCATATAGACTGCTCTATGGGGGAGCTGGAAGGCGGAGGATTAAATTACAGAAGTTTTCTCAAGTAGCAAGCAAAACAACTTTGCAACCTGGGACGGAAAGGTGAGGGCACAGAGAAGCTGGCTGTGCTTGCTAGTTCTATGTCAACTCGACGCGAGCTAAAGTCATCTGAAAGGAGGACATCTCAATTAAGAAAATGCCCCTGCAGGATCAGGCTGTAGGGCATTTTCTTAAGTAGTGATGGATGGGGAGGGCCCAGCCCATTGTGGATAGGGCATCCCTGGGCTGGCAGTCCTGGGTTCTAAAAGAAAGCAAGCTGAACAAGCCTTTACAGGCGAGCCAGTAAGCAGCACCCATCAGTCCCACCTCTGCCTTCTTCAGTGGACTGTGCTTCCGAATATGTAAGGTAATTAACCCTCGCCTCCCCAAACTGCTGTTGTTCACAGTGTTTCACCACAGCAATAATAATCCTGACTCTTGACACTGGCTTAAAAGCAATGGCCCCTGAGAAGGCATTGAGTTAAACACAAAATTCACAACATATAAGAAACGATCACTTACATCTGCGTTTTGGCACGGGAACTTTTGAGACAATTTATTACTCTGTTTGTTCCGCCAGCTTAGCGGATAATAGAGGCCCTGATCATTTAGGGCACACAGGTGTTTGGGTGTATTGGGTCAGACTTTAAGCTGTTTTTCCAATCAGTTTTCCCCTAGTTAACCTCCAAATGGAGACCGGTATCCAGACGCTTGATGCTTTTCTCACCTTCATGAGGCTAATTCCTTCCATCCGACTCTTGAGTTTTTAAAAAACAACGCACCCGTTTGTTCTGCCATGCTCTGAAAGCAGCATGGGAAAGCACACTGCTCCCTGGCTTTATGGGGACCGTGTAGCACATTGGCATGTGTGGTTTTGGGTGACTTCTTGATGTGGCATGAAGCACATTCAGGTTACAGCTGGTCCCGCTGCTTTCGTCATAAAATGTCAGCTTTATCTCGAGGAATAGCAGCTGCCATATTCCGTCCCCTGAATGTGTCTGCAGCATCAAATTGCTTGATGTAAATGGTTATTTTCATTCCTGTTAAGTAATGTCACCCTGTTACGGCAGTGGTCATTTGAAATACCGTCAACATTGAATACTGGCAACACTAATTTGTTCTCGGGATTGGCTCTTAATTGCTCACCCATTGTTTGAAAATAGTGAACTGCCTTATTAATTCACACCAGAATATTAAATATTTCATGAAAACTTTGCCCAGAAAGGAGCATCACTTCAAATCCCCTTCATGTGCCCTTCACAGCCAGCAGTATTAACTATTCTACATTTTAACTATCAACCTGAAGAAAAATCTGGGCATGCATGACCTTTTAATTTGAGCTTCAAAGAAAACATTTCTTAATGTTATGTAATAAATCAATCATTACTTGCTTAATAATCTTAATGCATGTCTTTGAAGTCAGCAAGCCACAAGAGAGGCTGGGATTTTTAAAAATTGACAACTCCCTGGTCATTTGATGTAAACTGTGTTTTATTGATTAGCTGTGAAACCATATTTGATATTAGCTGCATGTAATGGTATGAGGTCATAAGAACAATAGAAAAGGAAGACCAGACAGATACACATGCTCACATTCATATAGAGATTCTGGGGTACACGGGGGCATAGGAAATATAATTTCTTTTTAGCATTTCAGCATTTTAACTGTATCAGATAATATAAACTTCCCTTTAATTCTGACCTCTAAATAAAATCTACATCTGTATTTACCATCATTCTATAAGTACAATATTTAAGATGCACATTTATCCAAGTTCTTGAAGTCACTTTTGTCTCTTTGCCCTAATTTATTTGAAAAGTTCAGTATAGACACATTCTTGTCCTAAAACAATATCCTAGATCTTATTATTAATGCTCTGTTCATTGTACAGATAAAGGAGGCTCCAGCTTTTATTTCACTTGGAAGACGAGCTTCAGATAACTCAGTTGCAGATCCAGGGCTTGCTTTAATGACTGACTGCTGAATTGCAGGTTTCCTGATTTGAAGTGTATTTAGAAAAGGCAACAAAGTACAATTAATCTGATAGCAGTAGGGACGGAAGTTAATATTGGCCTGAAGCTACATTGCTCATTGTAAACATCCAGCCTGAACCAGTCACTATCACAAAAGCTGGCTTAGGCTTCCTAAAATATCCCTTCAGCACTGTGCAACTTGGTTTTACCTCCTATTTCCAAGAACTTTACCCAGACACTGCTACGGTGTATCCTTGGTCAATAACACAGAAACGACGCTACCTCTTTTTTTTCTTTTCCTTTTTTTTTTTTTTTTTTTTTTTTTTTTTTTTTTTTTTTTTTTTAGGTCCTCTCTTTGTAGTGGAGAATTGCTAAAGCCAGAGCTAACCCCGCATCTCAGCTCATAGGCTGCCAGCTGTGTGACTCTGGCATGACATTGAACTCCCTGAGGTTACCTCACAGTGTAGTAAGATCGACTTGAAGGGTACATAATACCTGACACACGTAGCTCAAGTAGCTGGCACAATGGAAAGGGGGAGACAAACGTGCTATCACCTCCTCACACATCGCTCCCAGATTCCAGGAGGGCTGTTGCAGACACCGGCAGAATAACTCTTGCTTCCTCCCACTTCCTTCCCTGATACCTTCTCCATTCTTTCTGCTCAATAATTAATACTGAAAGGCTTTTCTTTATTGGAATGGCGCTCCCCAAAGGTTATTTCACTTGCCTTTTCTTTGAACTCTTGAAACACATTTAGACAGCATAGGCTTTATGTGTTATTTTCTTTCAAGAATCTTTATATGGCTACTGTATACAGTGGTATTATTTCACACATATGTATGAAGGAGAAATCACTTCAAAGAAATCATAGTATTTATCAACTCGGATTTAGGCTGTGCGTTCTTCCCCAATACCTCCTCAAACATGCATATATAAATTTTACAACCATGGATGTACTTCTCCTGCTGGGCTATTTATATGTGTATATATATAAAATTGATATTGTACAGTCACCATATACACAGTTCCTGGTAACCTGATGTTTATAAATGGGACTCGATATTAACACCCTGCTCTCTGTCACCATAGCTATATTTACCTCAATACTTTTATGATTTTGTTGAGCCAATATCATATGAAGTTAGGCTGCAACTACCAAAGAGTATTTTTAAGTCCCACCGCCTTGACTACCCTTGCATACTATATGAAATGCTTTTGTTTATCTTTCCAGTCATGCCCTCATGATGAGTTCTGAAACCTGGCACTGCCGGACCTCAGGACATGCATGTTTATAGAGCTTTGATTGCATCCTGATAAAATTCTAAGTAGAATGTGGCCCATTTCAACCTTCGGCAGAGATGTGAGCATTTACCTGCTCTCCATGTTGCAACCCCTGAGTGTTGTATGCTGATGGGAGGTTTTACAATGCAAATGCAAAATGGCTTCCACCCAGAAATATCCTGAGAGGAGCATGTGTTGGCGGGAGTCTGTCCTTTATACTGGAAACAATGCTAAGTGCTCTGGTCCTGGAGGGACAGTGAGCTGCAGCATCAAGTATCACAACCGATCCAAAGTTTAACCATCCCTGGTTAAACCACAGCATGAACTATTGTTCTCGACTGAAGAAACACAATAAAAGAGCAGTGGCCTACATTATTTAGAAAGCTCAAGTGGCTGTCACTTCTCAAACTAGGTTAAGTGAGAGAGGCTACACGGGTTAATTAAAAGATAACACCATACAGTGGAATACAGTGCCTGGGTAATTGTTTCTCCCTGGAAGATAAGTGTGTGATGTTAGAAAAAAAACGCACGTGGGTGACAAAAGTGAGACCTTTGCATTGAAAGCTAGAAGGTCCGTCCTTCCCGTGTCGTGCATGCATAAACCTGGATGTATAATGAAACGTTTTCAGCATGATCTCCAAATGCTAATTAGCAGAGCTCATCAGTAGACTTGGGCTGTTTGTTAACTGTACAAAAAGACGGCTCTAGCTTGCTTCTTATATTGTAAGTTCCGGACACATCGCAAAGGTGCAATGAACAATCTAGTCAATGTTCGGGTCCCCATCTCCACCTTACAGCAGACACCAGTCCCTGAGCACTCTTGCTACATCTACAGTCTGTTCATTTCTTCACTGCATTGTTTCTGAAGCAGAGCTTCAGCCCCATATTGTTTTATTCTTCAGTGTATCCTTAGTGTGTAAGGTAATTATGACTGATTGGTCCAAATCAACTTAATTTTCTGATTGTGCATGAGATCTTCAAAAACAGCGGCTAATTATGAAGCTTTCATAAATTAGTTGACTTGAAGCCTCAGTTTCCTATCCTGTAAGAGACACCTAGATTCATAGTAACGTTTTGGGGATTATAGTTCCAGAAAGTATAACATCGACGTGATGAAAATTTTCAGTAGTTACCATGACCAGATCTAGATTTTGTAAGTATGTGACCTGTAGAAAAGCATGAGGAACTCGAGGGTTAAAATGTAGGGATATAAGAAACTTCTAGGAGTGAAAAGTGAAAATGTTGCAGGCGTGTTAGTAAAAGATGGGATCAAGAAGCTTCTGTAGCCAGTAGCACAGGCCTGGGCTGAGATGCAGGTTTCCTGGTCTTACCCACATGTCAGTGCCTAACCACTAGGCAACACGATAGGAACTTGAGGAAAGGGGTGGAAGACAGATGAGGCATAGACAGAGAACTTGAGTTTCAAATGTTAAGTTCTATTAAAGGTCAAATCCTATCACAGTGATAAATAATATCACATTGGAGAAGCCGAGCTATAAATAGAGACAATTTTCAAGCCTTGCCTGATGACTCCTTCATTTCCAGAGATGATGGGAATTGCAGATTTATATGTGATCAATTCATTTATGTCATGTCTCAGGATTTATTTTTGGGGAAGGGCATTTGGTTGGTTTCCCAGCTATCTGATCTTATCAAATTGAAGGTGGTGAGATGATTTTGATATTTTGGCTTAAACTGTCCTATGAACCGATACCTAGTGTCTTAATAAAGCTTCTGTTGCTGAGACAAAACACTGACCAAGACAACTTATATAGGAACACCTTTGATGGAACTTACAGTTTCAGAGGGTTAAGAGTCCATGATGGCAGGAACCGTTGAAAGCTCTCATCTTGATCTACAAGCTGGGGGTAGAAAGACACATTGGAAATGGCAGGAGTCTTTTTATTTTTATTTATATATTTTTAAGAGATTTATTCATTTATCATGTAATACAGCATTCTGCCATGCTGTATATCTGCAGGCTAGAAGAGGGCATTGGATCCCATTATAGATGGTTGCAAGCCACCATGTGGTTGCTGGGAATTGAACTCAGGCCCTCTGGAAGAGCAGACAGTGCACTTAACCTCTGAGGCCTCTCTCCAGCCCAGCAGGAGTCTTTTTAAATATCAAATCTTACCCAATGATGTATCTCTTCCAACAAGATGACATCTCCTAATCCTTCCCAAACAGTTCCACCAACTGGGTACCAGGGGTTCAAACATATGAGCCTATCATGACTGTTCAAATCACCACTATCAGTTTATTTATGTCACCCCCAGAATTTATTTTTAGGGGAATATTTGATTAGTTTCTTAGTTATCTGAGCCTATCAAGTGAAGATGATCAAATGATTCTGACATTTGGCTTTAACTATTCTGCCCACTGGGCACTTCCTTCCTTCCTTTATTGATTGATTGATTGATCGATCAATCGATTTATATCATTAGTTTCCTAACTCCATCAATGATAACAAAAATGAAGCAAGCAATTTCAAAATATGAATTCTCTCCCTGTATCTGCCTATTTCACATTCATCTGTAAATTACTTTGATTGCCACGCATTAGAAATGGCTCCAGACAGTGACATATGAATCCTTCTTCAAAAATTATCTCCTATGACTCATCCCCAAAGGATCAAATAGCCACAAAGATGCTATGATGAATGTTGCGGAGAAAAAGAGTTAATGGCTGATAAGATGCTAATTGGGTTGACTTCTCTTAGATAGCATTCTTAATTAGCGAGTGCCTCAGCAATCTTAACTGGAAGAAATGAATAAAGTGGACATTACATTGGCAGGGCTTGTGAGAGAAGCATGGGGGTGGTGAGAGAGCATTTGGTGTCTTCAAATCAAATCACACAAGAACAAAATTTATAAATCCTACTGAAGAGTTCAGATTTTATCCTCAACAGCATGTCTTCCAACTAAAATGGTAAGTGACATAACCTTATTTGGGTTTTAGAAAGGTCATTCTGGATTTTGGGGAAGTGAGACAGGAGGTAGGAGAAACAGGAAGGCGAGGGTTGAAGTCTAAGAGTAGACAAGGTCTGTGAGGGTGGGCTGGAGTGGGCACAGGTTAGCCATGACAATCCATCAAACATGGCTGTCAGTTTAATGCAGATGGTGAAGGGACAGAAGGCAAGGGTGGTGCTCAGATGGGCGCTGACTGGGAAAACAGAGTAGTTGACTATGTCACTTGTTTAGTAACAAAGATGGGAGAGAGGCAAGTTTGGAGGGAAGGATGGTAAGCTCCATCTTAGATCTCTTGACTCTGAAGTGCCTGTGAGGTGGGCTCTCTACCGACGGTACAAGGTAGATCTTTGGACTTTGTGACTAGGAGAACAGATCTCACTGGAACTGGAATGGAATCGAAGTCAAGGAATGAGCAGAATTGGAGATAGTAGCAAAACAAGAGAAAATAGATGCACACACTGGTCCTGAGGCACGCATGCGCCCTTTCTGGTTTGTAGTTTCCCTTACATAATTACACTATCCCCCTTACCTTTAGTTTTTCTGTCCATGGCTTCCCTTGCCTACCCTTAACTGAAAATACTAAATGGGGAATTCAATAAATAAAACATTTACACATTTTTGTTACAGTATATTGCTTTATTTCATTATTATTTATTGCTATTAATCTTGTACTAATAAATTTTGTAGGAGGTATGTTGCTTTAGTTATTCTCATTTTGATGTGGGCCAAATAACAAACAGAAGCAATTTAAGGGGGGGGGGGAAGAACTTATCTTGACACTCAGTTCAGAAAGAACGTAATACATTTCTGTGGGGGAAGCATGGTGGCTGAAGCAACCGGTTCCACCACTTTTTTATTTTTATCGAAACACCTAAATACCCTAAAGATTCCAGAACCTCTCCCAGCAGCTGAGGACCAAGTATTCAAATACACGAACTTATGGGGAGGCCATTTCATGTCCACATCACAACATATATGATATATAAGAAAAACCAATTTATCTATGTAGTTCAGTTCTACCCACAATTTTAGGCATTTACTGAAGTCTTGGGACAAATCCCTTGTGGATAAGGGAACTTGCTAAAGTTTCTCTGAGAGACTTGCTCCCCCTGTCAAAGAAGGACCCAGAGTCACTAGGCTGTCAGGTTAACTATTTAAGCTGGAGGAGAGTCTCACAATGAAATGGCAGATTAAGGATGGCCATGCAGTCTTTGACATCCTTCTTGTTGTAGCTCTACCTCTTAAGCCCGAGTGGGCTCTGTAATTGCTGTCACTAACGCGGTGTGATAGAATTAGCCCTGTGCCAGGTTTCGGGCTTGGGCATGGAAGACGGTCATGTTCTCTCATCTATGTCTGGTGGAGTATTTACTTTTAGTGCTAGCGTTGCCATTATGAAAATCTGAGGCCAGTGAGATGGCTCAGAGGGTAAAGGGACTCACCCACAAGCCTGTCAACCTGAGTTTGATCCCCAGGACCCAGGTGATAGGAGAGAACTGACTCTTACATGCTGTCCTGTCACCTCCACGTGAGTTCAATGGCACACAGAAACATGCTCTCCAAATATAAATGCAAACATAAATGTAAAATTGTTCTAACATCTGATTACCTTGCTGGAAAAGCCCTAGCTAAGGTAGAACGAAGGGCCCCCATGGACCTTGGCTTCTCAGCTGTCCTACTGACATCATTTACAGATGATTAAGTGGACCCACCGTGACACTTCTTCCCACCTACCTGCCAGCACAGACACCCCCTGGGATCCTAGGCCACAGATGCCACCAGAGCAGAGTTAATGCTCTAGTGAAACTCAACTGTATTCTCATCAAATGGTGGAAATCCATCAAATGTCTGTTCTTCTAAGTCACCAAAATACTGGGATGTTTATTAAATGATAGTAAAACGAGCCAGTATGGTTGGTGTCCCGTTCCCTTTTAATCTAGCTTTTTAAGATATCTGGTGATCGCCTGTGTCTTCTGCGAGGCTCCAGAGACCCATTTGCTGCACTGAGAAAGTGTGTACATGGAGAGTACCAATACTGGCTGTCTCTTCTCAGTTATTTCAGGGCTTGAGAGAGAGGATGGACATGGATGTACTTGAGAAGTTATAATGCGCTCTACAAGTACAGATGCACCTGAGTGGGAGCTGTAGAGCGCTCTACAAATATGGCTTCGCTTACACAGAATTTTATTTTAAAATTGAAGCCTAAAATTGACATAAATATTTAAAATGGTGCGAGATATACAGCGTCAGTGAGTGCGCTTATAATTTTCAGTTACCTTAAGATGACTCAGGATCACTTCGGCTTTCTGGAACCCGTTCTCTGTTTAGTGTTTCGTCAGAAAGGGATGCACATTCACTTTCCTTTCCTCCCACCTTCTGTTGGTCTACAGAGCCTTATTTACCTGAGGAAATTGAGCAGCTTCCCTCTGGTGGAGAACAAGAAGGAATCATACCTAAATTGATAGACAGCAGGTACAGACTCCCTTGAGTGGCTTGGTTTTTAGCTCAGCTGATGAGTTCCTAAACATTTGTCAAGCTACCTCGTTAGTAAATTGAATGACAAAACCAGCATCTGTTGCTCCTCAGTCTGGTGGTCTGGTAGCAGTTTCCTTCAAGGTAATTGAATTAATTTGTGTACTTTAAATGAATACCAATCTTGCAGATTGTTCCCCCCACTAAGATGATTTTGAAAATGTGGTCCTTCACGGAAATATAAGTTTTGAAATACTTGCCTGTATGTTTACTTTCTCCCAAGCCAGAAAGAGTCCATTTTAAGTAGAAGCAAAATAAAAGCAGACATCAGTAGGCGTTTTCCCAGCCATTCTGAGGTAGGTGCTTCTTGGTTAGGGGTTGGAAGAGGTGGGGGGGTTCTGTGTTGCATTTGGAAGGGTGTTGTCTTTGTCTCTTTCCCCATTCTTGTGATAAAATATTCTGTCAAAAGCAATTTAAGGGAGAAACGGCTTATCTTAGCTCACAGTTCTAGGCTTAATCCATGGGTCCATCAGGTCCACTCAGTTGGGGAAAACTGAGGCAGCAGGAGTTGAAGCCACAGTTAGGAGAGAGTAATGAATGCACCCTTACTACTCAGTTCCCTTCTCCACTCAAATAGTTCAGGACCCTCAAAAAAATCACAGCGGGTCTTCCCGTGTTAATGAATGTGATGAAGAACATTTTCCATAGGCTTGCCCAGAGACCCATCTCCAAGATGATCTTAAATTTTGTCACCTCGTCAATTGATTAACAATGCACACTAACTATCACAGGAAATTAGCCAAGAACGCTCTGACTTCTCCCATCAGAGGCCAACACAATCTTATCTCTGCTGAACTATGACAATAAACATATTCACAGGCGTTACTGTTAAAATCCATTGTGGCAGGCCATAGAAGGCTTCTCATGCTAATAGCAGATTTCCCCTGATCCCCCCCATTTCCCGAACACTGCTTGGCTTTACTGATTACGTATATTTCTGCTTATTCAGCCTATCTCTGGCACTGTCTTCCAGGGCGATGGTTTCTTGTTCATCCCTTGATATCTGCTCTTCCTCAGCCCTAGTTGGAAACTGACATCCACATTTGAAGGTGATTTTTTTTTCTTTTTAAAAGAAGCCATCCTTTAAAAGGTCATAAAACACTTGGCATTAGGTTCTTGAGAGTGTGTGATGAATATTTTAATAGTTAAAAATGTAGCCGGGCAGCACAAAGAAATGATTTAATGTTGTAAATAAATCTCTTTGTGGGATTTAATGTGCAAAAATGGACAGCGATGGCTTTAAAAAAATCATTCCCCAAATGATCATATCTATACAATCAGGCACTCTCTATGTCAGATCCATATCTGATGAGAGCGTTCACTATCTCTTTCCTAAAGGAAAGCACTGAGATCATTGAGTCTCTTAGGACCTCCGACTGTTATTCTCAAAACTAGAAGCTTATAAGGCCAACTTGCTGGGAAGAAAAGTCATCAGACCCCTCAAGAGGGTGGCCTTCATCACTCTCCACTAAACAATGATGTACAGTAGCTCTGAGGTAGGGCTTCCGATATATGCAGAATGAGGGTCTAAGAGTTTAGCTGCATTAACACGCAAAGCTTTGAACTACATCAGTTTACAAGCCATGGCCCAAGGGTCAAATTTCACTACAGTCTGTTTTTAAACAGCCTGAAGCTGAAATAATTGTTTACATTTTTAAGTGGTAGAAGAAAAAGATCAGAAGAGCAATCTCTTTTGGTCTGTGAAAGTTATGATACAAATGTATAGGTCTATAATTAAGTTTGCGTCTTAGTGTTCTATTACTGAGAAGAGACACCATGACCACTGTGACCCTTATAAAAAAGTATTTAATTGGGGCTTGCCTATAGTTTCAGAGGTTTAGTTCATGATTGAGATGGGGAGCATGGTAGTTTCCAAGCAGACATGTTGTTGGGGAAGTAGCTGAGAATTCTGCATCCAGATCTACAGGCAGAGGGAAGGGAGTGACTCTGGGACTGCTTGGACTTTTAAAATCCCAAAGCCCATCCCCAATAACACAGTTCTTTTTTTAAACAAGGCCACACCTACTTCAGCAAGGCCACACCTCCTAATCCTTAAGTCCTGCCTCTCCTTGATGACCAAGCATACAGATACATGAGCCTACGGGGCCATTCTTATTTAAACCACCACTGTTTGCTTTGTTTTCTTCTGAGAGAGAGAGAGAGAGAGAGAGAGAGAGAGAGAGAGAGAGAGGGGAGGAGGGAGGGAGGGAGGGAGGAGGAGGGAGGGAGGGGAGAGAGAGAGAGAGAGAGAGAGAGAGAGAATGAGATGACAAGTGTTATCTTCCTTTTATTGCTTTCCACTTTATTGTCCTGAGATAGAGTCTCTCACTAAATCAGAATTTTAATAGTTGATCAAAAAGCTCTAGGATTCTCCTGTCTCTGTTCCACAATGCTGGGGGTACTGGCATACATGGGTGCTGGGGATTTGAACTTGGGTACTTAGGCTTGCGCAGCAGGTGCTCTTACCACCATGCCATCTCTCAAACTCCTTGTTTTTGCTTTTTGAACAGAATCTCATTATATACCTCATGCTGGTCTCGACTCTCCATCTTCCCACCTCTGTCTCCCAAGAGCCAGGATCATAGATGTGGTGCTTTGCAATAAAGAGTTGTTGGGACATAGCCATACCTTTTAATTTTGTTTTCTGGCTCAGTTTTTAAACTGTAGTCATGGAGCTGGCAGCTTGCGGCATAGGTCTACTGCCTCACCTAGGTGTGTGGTGTGTAGTGTCTAGCTCTTTATAGAAAATGGTGCTGAACTAAGTCCTCCCACTGGCTTCATTTTGCCGTGGTAGTTACAGAAGAAGCAGAGAGCAGCAGTTGAATTATTATAAATCTCTTACTAGATAAGTGGCAGAGTCAAGACTTGAACCCCAAGGCTGTCTAGGTCCACAGCTCCACTGTGGTATGGTAATAGGGTGTCAGAGAACTGGCTGGAACAAAACTCCTTGGTTTCAAAACAACCAGGAAAAAAGGAACTCCCCAGAACCCAGCACTTTTTCTCTTTTTGTATTCCTTCACCGTTTAGTTTTATACTTAGCCTCTCGAACAGCAATTGCTGAATGAACTGGAGAACATTTTGCCCTCCTTGGGCTGTATATATAACCCCTTGAACACTTCTAAGGATAAGTGTTTATAATTCTGCTTTTATCCAAGGGGATCCCAGCACAGAAGGAAGCGTCCCCGAGGTGCGATGAACCAAGGGTGGGGAGCTGTGGGCAGAGAGCAGCCTCACATACAAAGGAGCTGGTGTGTGTGTGGTGGTGGTGGTGGTGGTGGTGGGGAGGCAGAAATGTCAAGGGCACAAGGACAGTTTCTGGGTCTCCTGTAACTGATGTTTTTTTTTTTTTTTTTTTTATAATTTCTTTACTTTTATTTCATGTACATTGGTGTTTTTTTTTCCTTTTTTTTTATTTTTTTTTATTAACTTGAGTATTTCTTATGTACATTTCGAGTGTTATTCCCTTTCCCGGTTTCCGGGCAAACATCCCCTTCCCTCCCCCCCTTCCTTATGGGTGTTCCCCTCCCCACCCTCCCCCCATTGCTGCCCTCCCCCCGACAGTCTAGTTCACTGGGGGTTCAGTCTTAGCAGTACCCAGGGCTTCCCCTTCCACTGGTGCTCTTACTAGGATATTCATTGCTACCTATGAGGTCAGAGTCCAGGGTCAGTCCATGTATAGTCTTTAGGTAGTGGCTTAGTCCCTGGAAGCTCTGGTGGCTTGGCATTGTTGTACATATAGGGTCTCGAGCCCCTTCAAGCTCTTCCAGTTCTTTCTCTGATTCCTTCAACGGGGGTCCTATTCTCAGTTCAGAGGTTTGCTGCTGGCATTCGCCTCTGTATTTGCTGTATTCTGGCTGTGTCTCTCAGGAGCGATCTACACTTCTGCACTTCTTTGCTTCATCCATCTTGTCTAATTGGGTGGCTGTATATATATGGGCCACATGTGGGGCAGGCTCTGAATGGATGTTCCTTCAGTCTCTGTTTTAATCTTTTGCCTCTCTCTTCCCTGCCAAGGGTATTCTTGTTCCCCTTTTAAAGAAGGAGTGAAGCATTCACATTTTGATCATCCGTCTTGAGTTTCATTTGTTCTAGGCATCTAGGGTAATTCAGGCATTTGGGCTAATAGCCACTTATCAATGAGTGCATACCATGTATGTCTTTCTGTGATTGGGTTAGCTCACTCAGGATGATATTTCCCAGTTCCAACCATTTGCCTACAAATTTCATAAACTCGTTGTTTTTGATAGCTGAGTAATATTCCATTGTGTAGATATACCACATTTTCTGTATCCATTCCTCTGTTGAAGGGCATCTGGGTTCTTTCCAGCTTCTGGCTATTATAAATAAGGCTGCGATGAACATAGTGGAGCACGTGTCTTTTTTATATGTTGGGGCATCTTTTGGGTATATGCCCAAGAGAGGGATAGCTGGATCCTCAGGCAGTTTAATGTCCAATTTTCTGAGGAACCTCCAGACTGATTTCCAGAATGGTTGTACCAGTCTGCAACCCCACCAACAATGGAGGAGTGTTCCTTTTTCTCCGCATCCTCGCCAGCATCTGCTGTCACCTGAGTTTTTGATCTTAGCCATTCTCACTGGTGTGAGGTGAAATCTCAGGTTGTTTTGATTTGCATTTCCTGATGACTAAAGATGTTGAACATTTCTTTAGGTGTTTCTCAGCCATTCGGCATTCCTCAGCTGTGAATTCTTTTGTTTAGCTCTGAACCCCATTTTTTAATAGGGTTATTTGTCTCCCCGGTCTAACTTTTTGAGTTCTTTGTATATTTTGGATATAAGGCCTCTATCTGTTGTAGGATTGGTAAAGATCTTTTCCCAATCTGTTGGTTGCCGTTTGTCCTAACCACAGTGTCCTTTGCCTTACAGAAGCTTTGCAGTTTTATGAGATCCCATTTGTCGATTCTTGATCTTAGAGCATAAGCCATTGGTGTTTTGTTCAGGAAATTTTTTCCAGTGCCCATGTGTTCCAGATGCTTCCTAGTTTTTCTTCTATTAGTTTGAGGTGTCTGGTTTGATGTGGAGGTCCTTGATCCACTTGGACTTAAGCTTTGTAACTGATGTTTTAATGTCAATGTAGAACAGTTAGGAATGCACTCCCTCCTCCCCGCCAAACCTCAGCCAGCAGCCTGGCCCAGAATTGGCCTTGCTTCATTCAATTTAGAATCTCAGAAGCTCAAAGGCTGCCGGGGTCTGCTGGGATTTGAAGTCCAGTCTTATGGAATTGCTTTATGTCTAATCTGATGTTTGGGCCATGATGCTCATCCCCTGGGCTGCTGGTCAAAATCCTCTCCCCCTTTCTTTTCTTGCCTTGTTTAAAGCTGACAGGGGCTGGCCTCAAATAGCATTTAGCTCCTTCAGGAACCAATTCACACGTGTGATGACTGCATTCCTTCTGGAATTTATAGGGGAGTTGGTTTTTAAGAGCAGAGGGTGGAATGATGCTGATTTTTGAAAATGGGGAAAGGAAAACTAAGAGTGAGGAAGGCTCGTTCTATGGGGTGTGCATTTGTCAAAGCCTATCCAACTGTGCACTTAAGATATCAGCACTTTGCCTCAATTAGAAGGGCATTAAAGGGGGAAAAAAAGCAGAGAAAGCATATATTAAAGGAAAAAAAAGAGTGAGAGTAGTTAATTACAGCGCTCGTGTGAGGCTGGGTGAGCCCAGAATTACTCTCTAGTAATCACTTCTAATTCTTTAGCTTTCTGGAATCAAGATCAAGGTATTCCCTCGTGGGAGGCTTAAACTCACTCTCCCTGTTTGGTGTTCCGAATTCCTTTGAAAGCAGCTCCTCGAAGGCCACATAAGGATAACTGGTATTTATCCCTGTAAATAGTCGTGTCAGGAAGGTAATCTTTCCCTGCAAGTCTCTTTATTATGCCCTACTCGACTGACAATTAAGTAGAGGAAAAGGCAGCAGGAGCGAGCACGCTCAGACCTTCTCATAATAATTATTGGGGGATGCGAAAGTGTAAAGGTAAGAAGTAAGGGGTGGTAAGATAAGGTCTTCAGCGGCAGCTCTCCAACCCGCTGCCTATACGGACTTCCAGGCCTCCATATAAATATTTCAGGATCCAGATCCTTTCATCTCTCTGTGCCTTGCAAAAGGGGAAGATTTGGAAACAATCTTCCTTAAAGTAAGCAGCTTTAATCATTGTTTCTAAATCAACTGCGCTGTGGAGGGGGTTGGGGGGCGCCTATGTAAGAATCCTGTAATCGTATGGTGAGTTATAAGGAAATTGTCCTGACTGAGAAGGGAACAGATGGATTTTGATTAATTTCTACTCAGACTGGCGAGTATCAGACTCAATATTCTTTATCAACTTGTCAGGGTGAATGTTAGTAGTCTTAAAAGGAGGAGGGAGAAATGCCATCAAATAAACATGAATTTAGAACAGGGTTATGAATGCTTAAGGGGAAAATACTTAAAAATGTGACCCTTAGTGACTTGACAGAAGGACGTGCTCTTTGAATCAGGGCAGAGTGGAAGCATTATTAGTGGTTCAGCTTAGTGGCTGAACATATTTATAACCGTGGTGTGATAATTTGACAGGTTTGTATTGGGTAATGATTAAGTCAGGGTGATTAGCAGTTCCCTCTCCTTAAACATTTATCATTCCTTTGTGTTGGGAAACTTTGAACTCCTTTCTTGTAGGTCTTTGTAAATATGTAATTCTTTGTTGCAAATCATAGTCACCCAGTGTGCTGCACCACGATAGAACCTTCTCTTCCACCCCCTCTCCCTTCCTTACTTCCCATACCCTACTCACTACCATTTGACTCTCTTCTTGTATGAAAGGGAGTCTTCAAATTTTCACACATTATAATCAGAGTTCTAGGGCAAAAGCCTCAGCCCAAGAGACATGAAGGTCTAGACTGGCCACCTAGCTCAAGAAGTCTGTGACAGAGATGATTAATGGTGAAAAGCAAAGAAAGAAGAATTAATCAATGCCCAGTGGGATGAGAAACAGGAGATGGGATCCAGGGACTCCAAGTTTGCATTTGGAGTATTGGCTTTTTAGGCTCAAGTAGAGGAAGATTTGGTGAGAGGGAGCTAAGGTGCATAATTAGGCAGTCTGGGCCAAAGTGCAGTCTGGATAGTCACTGAGCTCTGGTTCTCCGACGTGGTCTGAAGTTATTGTTTAAGGGGTCAAGCTGGCTCTTGGGAGATGATTATTCCTGCCTCAGCATGCAGCCTCACTACCATGGAACTTGGCCTCATACTGGGGATAAGGTAGGGTGTTGGGAGTGATCTGCCCTGTATAATTCTGCTGTTTCTGGAATTCAAAATGGCGATAGACTTAGTCACGATTGGAGAACTTTGGGTATCTACGGGCAGTGTGGGATGCACCCCTCTAAAAAGCGGACAGTTATCAGCCTTGAAGAGAAAGGATCCAGGCTCAGTATCACCAGCTTTGAGTGTTTAACAGTTTAAACTTACCTGTGTGTAGATGTGAGCAAGCATCTGATCCAAAGTAAAGGGACAGAGGCAGAGATGGCAAGGTCCCATCCTGTTTTAGTTACCTTGGGAAGCAACGCCTTTTACCACAGACATTTTCTAGTGCCTTGTTACTGTGACAGACAAGGTGTGGCGTTTATCTCTTTGTGGACTCGGGGGAAGTTTTCCAGAGATTTCTTGTCTGAATTAGTTCTTTAAAAGCAAGTTTGGTTTGTTGTCCTCTTTTTCTCTTCTTCTTCCCATTGCCCTAGGTATGCACTAAAGACTGCTATCACCTGTCACCTACGTCTGCTTTACAGTTCGATGAATGCTGGCCCACTCCAGAGAGCTGAGGAGCCACCTCCAGATTCTGTTTATGATTCTGGCATTAATTTGCAGTGACTTAGATAGTTCAGTTGCCACAGTTCAGTAGTTTTACGGACAATATTGAGAGCGCCGAGGAGGTAAATTCTCAGCTCCCATCACCCTTTGGAGGACTTCTTACTTCTCCAGTACAACAGAGAACTGACTTGGAAGGGGTGTGGATTGACACAGATGGCCGTGGGTTTTCGGTCCAACATGAATCTGCAGTTAGAGCTGAAGGTGACCAGAGAAGAAATACAGTGTGTGGCCTCACATTTGCCTATGGTAGGAGGTGTTTACCTGCAACAGAAAAATCAATAACTGCTTGTTTTAGATTTAAAAATACTTCTGCTGTCTTGCTTCTTCTCTTTCCCAGCATAATCTCACGTTTTCCATTTCTCTCGGTCTGGTCTGTGAGATGGGCCACAAATTGAGAGCAAATAGAATCCTAAATATAACCTTCAATATCATTAATACCTAACAAATTGCCAATCGTAGGCAGTATCCAGCATCCAGAAAGTCTCAGTTCTTCTTTACAAAGGAGACAAAGCAAGGCTGAGGAGTGGCTCAGTGGGTAAAGCACTCACCGTGTGCACTAGCTAGTCCTGTGAGGCCAACCCTGTGCTTATGGACCTGGGCTCCATAAGAAAGCAGGCTGAATCAGTCATGGGTGAAAGCCAGTAAGCAGCGTCCTGTCATGGCCTTGGCATCAGTTCCTGCTTCCGGGTTCTTGCCCTGTTTGAGTTCCTGTCCTGGCTTCCTTCAACAATGTATTGCGACACAGAAGTTTAAGCCTCATTGCAAGTGGCTTTTGGTCATGGTGTTTCATCACAGCAAACGTAACCCCAAGACATTGTGCAAATGTGAGGACCCGAGTCCAGATCCCTTGAACCCATATTAAACCAGATAAAGTGTTCATCTGTGCTCCTTGAGCTCAGGAGAATCTCCTTAAGTTAGGAAGCTAGCAAGGAAGCTGGCCCGACATATGTTTCAGTGAACAGGAGACCCTCTCTCACACAAGTTGGGAGGCAAGGACAGAGAGGAAGCTGACCACTGAAGCTATGCACGTGTGCATGACACCTGTATGCCTACCCTCACATGAACACACGCACACACGGACACACACGGACACACATGTATGTTTTGTTAAAGGAGACAAAGACCACCTTTTTCTTTTCAATGCCGGAAGCAAACCTGTGGTTTTTTTGAGAAAGACTTGCAGAAAATGATCTTATGAGGCAGGCAGGACTATACTACACGAAGGGAATGGGAGTCACTAGTGAGCTCGTCTTTGTTGTGTCTTTAGTCACCAGAGCAAGGTGCTTGGATGGCACCATAGGAATTCAATGATATTGAAGTGGTAGTTGTAATTTTTTCCCTGTTTTTATCTTGTTATTGTAGCTGTGACTTGGAAACAGCAAGTGTTTAGGAATGGGCTCACTGTCATGGAAATGTGTGGGTTGGGAATTTGACCCAAAGACTGATTTTCACTTGACAGTGGCCCATCTTCCTGGCACTTCTGTTCATTGCCTATCTCTTAGGTACATGAGGAAGACAGACAACATCTGTCAGAGTAAATATCAGTGGTGCCCACCACCTCTCCATCCTCTAGGGAGCTCAGTGACAAGGGCTCAATATGCTTTTGGGAGACTGATTTCCTCTTTTAAAACCAGAGGAAAACCGAACATAAAGAAAAGAAAGTAGTTTTAAATATATATACATCTACATCCCCGTGGAGGCATGAGCTGAAAACTGTATTCATGAGAACCACAATGCAGATGTGGAAACTGATGGTGGGCTCTGAAGTTCTTAACTTCAGAGAATGGAGTTAAGGCGAAGAGAACCGGAAAGGGACTGTGAAGAAGCTTCAGGGGATTGCAGGGAGCCTTCCCATCCTGGTTGCCTGAGATCCCCACGATAAAGAGCCCCGATTGGCCAAACAAGACAGAGGCTGGGGCGGGGCATCTAGAGGTTCAGATCACAGAGCATCTTAGGGCATGGAGTGGGGCAGGCAAGAGTGAGAAACAGACCGGGGCTGGAATAAGGGTTGTCAAGATGTGAATAGTACAGAGAGACTCAGATGTCACTTAGTCCTCACCTGTCGAATTTTCCATCAGATGTAACACCTACTTTTGGTGGTATTAACGGAGTGCATGTGTGAGTTATAGAATGAGAGACACGAATATTCTGCCTCAAAAGGAACAAATTTGAGAGACGGTTTGTTCCCCTTCATGTGGTAAATAGCCCAACCCTTTTTCTCCTCTCCTCTCTCCTCTCCTCTCCTCTCCCTCCTCTCCCTCCTCTCCTCTCCTCTCCTCTCCTCTCCTCTCCTCTCCTCTCCTCTCCTCTCCTCTCCTCTCCTCTCCTCTCCTCTCCTCTCCTCTCCTCTCCTCTCCTCTCCTCTCCCTTCCCTTTCCCTTTCTTTTCCTTTCTTTTTTTCTTCCTTCTTTCCTTCCTTCCTTCCTTTCTTTTGGTCGTTTGCTTCATTTCCAAAGCGTTTTCCTTTAGTATTTATGTTTTCTAATTCTTTAACACCAAAGTCCACCTTTTCTTTCTGGTCATCAAGGGGAGAGTTTACAAAGGTGGTTACGAAAGGACTCATGAAAGAGATTGCTCAGACATCCTTGTTATCAAATAGCTACACGACTGCCCCATGCCTCAATTTCTTTGTCTGTAAAAGATAATTGTGATATGTAGTTTGTAGGATGGTGGGAAGGAATAAGTGAGATAGTGGCGGCACACGTGTGTGTGATATGCCCTGAGCACTACTCTAAATGCTTTATGTGTATGCTAATCTGTTTAACCACACAGAGAAAGGCAGAGAGAAAAAATAGGAAGAGGGATGTGTTTGTAATAGCATTAGCTGTGTAAAAGGATACAGCCTCACTTTAAACTGATACTGAAATATATATATATATATGTATATATAATATTCCATAAATAGGCCCTCAATTTGGAAAAGAGTGATCCCTATGCCTATTTCCTTCTCTCTCTGCATGTGTATGTTGAAACTAGAGGTTAAAATATCAGGCATATTCCTTGGTCATTCAAGGTTCAATGCTGGGTAATACCACTGATGAGTTTTCCCCACCCCCAGCAGTACTCACATCACCTTTCAGTGCTTTGAAAAATCAAGGCCCTAGGAAAGAAGCTTTCTGGCCAGTCAGTCCTAGCTTGATTTCTCTCCATGTGTCTCGTGTCATCCGCAATAGCATCTCACCATGTAGTTATGGTAGGGGACCAAAGGCAATGACAATAGCCTATGCTGTTTGGTTGGGAAACTTTTCCAAAGTCACTTCAATAGTATTTTCAAGGACTGTAACCGAGAAAACGTTCCTGAATCAATGCTATAAAGAGGGTTTAGGCATGCGTGCCCAGCAAAACCCATATGACCAGCTGGGAGAAGATAACAGTGCTTACTGGTTGTGTCTTTTTCAACTTTTGAGGATGTTGACATAGAGTCTTTTGTTCTTACTCCTAACGTTTTATTATTTTATTGTGTGTGGATAAGTATTTTGCCTGTATATATGTCTGTGTAACACGCGAGTAACTGGTGGCTGCAGAAGCCTGAAGAGGGTGTTGCCTCCCCTGTAACCTGAGTTAATCGTCATAAGCTGCCACGTGCTTGCTGGGAATTGAATTCAAGTGCTCTGGAAGAGCAGCCAGCGCTCTTAACGCTGGAGCCATCTCTCCAGCCTAAAGGCCCTTTATTCTTCTCATGAATAAACATGACCTCATATTTGTCCCAAAGCTAAGGTGCAGATGATCGTGCAAATCCATCCTATCTCAAATAGTGATCACTTACGTCTCACATTTGATAGAGGAGGCTGGGACTCTACAGAGAGCTGCAATAATGCTTTCCAGGCCCAGCCTGTGCATCACTCCAGCCGGCAGTCAAGTTCCAGTGTCTAACTCTGGGTCCATGGAACTTTACCACAGCAGTTTTCCTCTCGTGTCATGCACAGTATGCGGGGCCATAAACCATGCATCTAAGCCAATGTGGTTCCTGCTGTTTCTTATACTCTGTCAGAGATCAGCAAGGGGTGTTGGCATCAGTGCTATGGTGATGAGCATTGCTCACAATAATAATCAAGCTCTCTGCATCTTCCTTGGAAGGGTGACTGTCTCTCCTACAGATGCAACAGGGATCGTTCCCCTCCTCCACCGTCTCCCCCTCTTCCTCCTCGTGCTCTTCCTTTACTTCTTCTCTCCATCCCTCCCTCCCTCTGTATAAGAGATCAATGTTGGGTATTTTCTTCAGTCATTCTCCACATTATTAATTAACCTATAATTTAATAATTTATTTAATTATTTAATTATTATTTACCTAATTATTATTATTTATTCAGGGTCTCCCACTGAAGGTGGAACTCACTGATTCAGCTAGACTGGTTGGCCATCGAGCTCCAGGTATCCTCCTGCCTCTGCCTCCTGTGCTGAGATGACAGGTACGTGCTGCTGTACCCTTGTTCATTATTTTGTATGAATTTTCATGTTTATTCCTTATAAAATTATTCATTTGTAAGGGACATGTAGTGAAACACTCATATGTGACATTTTTAAGATTTATTTATTTATTTATATAAGTACACTGTAGCTGTCTTCAGATACACCAGAAGAGGTCATCGGATCTCTTTACAGATGGTTGTGAGCCACCATGTGGTTGCTGGGATTTGAACTCAGGACCTCTGGAAGAGCAGTCGGTGCTCTTAACTGCTGAGCCATCTCTCCAGCCCCGTATGTGACATTTTTAACCTACTTGCACACTTACAAAATCATCATCACAATCAAGATTATGCCAAATTCCAACCTCCCTGGAGTCTCCCTGGGCTGTGCTCATCCAGACCTCTCTCTTCCCTCGTCCTCTGGTAACAGTTTGCTTGATAAGCATTCTTACTGCCACTTTGATTTCTCTTATGACTGTACGTACGCGTGAGCAAATCAGTGTAGCTGTTTTGAGACGCGTCTATATCATTACATACCTTAGGTTTGGTGTTTTAAGGACAGTATACTAGACAACATTTAGGGAATTAATTCATCTGGACTATGTTCTTGAAGGTGCTTAGGCCTTACCTTATATAAACTTTGCAGAGAAAGATTTCTTTCTTTTTTAAATTGGATATTTTCTTTATTTACATTTCAAACGTTATCCCCTTTCCCAGTTTCCCCTTCTGAAACTCCCTATCCCATCCCCCCTCCCCCTGCTTCTATGAAGGTGCTTCCCACCCCCCACCTCCCTTCCACCTCCCCATCCCGACATTCCTCCCTACCCTGGGGCATTGAGCCTTCAGACCCTTGATCCTTGTTCATTTTTAATTAAGTGTAATCATGCATGTGTCTGTATTGGGAGTTTGTGCTTGCCAAGGGCAGTTCCCCACGGCAGCCAGAAGAAGGCATTAGATCCCACTGGCACTGTGGTTAAACTGAGCACTAGTGCTGAGAATCAAACTTCAGTCTGCTGAAAGAGTTGTTCTCTCTCTCTCTCTCTCTCTCTCTCTCTCTCTCTCAACCCGTTGTTCACCTGGCATTAAGAGCAAATGTTTGCTTCTGAGTTGTAGAACAATTGTCTCACTCTAGAATGTGCTTTGGCAACAAGAGCAGAGTTGGAATTGGTGCCTACTGGCCAAAATCCAGAAGTTAATTCCTTGATAAGGACTCTTTGTTAAGAGGCCTGCATCAAGAAGCAGGCCCTGAAGACGGGTGGAAGCTGCAGAGACAGCAGCTGTCATTTCTCTAGGCTTGAACACACAGCCTGTTAGGCTCTCCAGGTTGGACCTGGAGGAGAGCAGAACCTCTTTCAGCCATTTCTCCATGATTTCCAACTCTTGGCACCAACAGTGAATGCTGCTGGCCAAACTTTCTTCGACTTCCTTGGCTAAGGCATACTGCCTATTCCCCTTTGTTACATGGGAAGGTCGAGGCCAGCCTGGGCTACATGGCTCCTGATTGAAAGGAAACACTTTCCAGTTGAGAGCTTTGGACCACTGTATTCTCACACGCACTGCATTGTTGCATGGTGGCGCATGGGCAATGCATGCTGGGTCCAGCTGGCTGATCTCAGGGAAGGTCTAGTGTTGATCAGATGTTGCTTTAAGGAACATCCAATCAATCATATCAACAAATCCTTTATGTGTGAACTGTCACCTTGGACTAGAGAGGGGCAGTTTCTCCCAGTATCTGAATTAGCTACCTAAGTTACTCTATTCCCCTTTTCTCTTCTGATTCTTTTTCATTTCTGCTCCTTTCTCTCTTTGGACCATTAAATTCACCCCTTCAGAAGGAAGTTTGGTGGTTTTAACATAGAGTTGTGAAGCCCTTCCTGCTATTTCACTGCAGAATAGATTCTCACCCTCCCTTACAAGATCCTAGGGTCAATAATCATCAGTTACTCTCCAGTTCTCTTTCTCCCAATTCCTGGCCACCAGTTTTGTTTCTATCTCTCTGGATTTGACTTTCTGGGATGCATCCCACAAATGACATGATACAATATGTCGGCTCTTGTGATTGGTTTATTTAGTCCAGTAAGAGGTTTTTAGGGCTCATCCATGTTAAAGCATGCATTGGGTTATTACTCCCTTTTCTTGGTGCTCTGGTTGCTTCACATTCTTTGATGGTTCCAGGGTCTGTGTTCAGATGTTCCCGTGATTTGATTTCTTTACCAAAATGTGTCACCTCTAAGCTATCTCATTGCTCAGGGATCAACTAACCACAAACATAGCGTTCGCCAGTCTCTTAACACCTGCCTATTTATTTCAGCTCTGTGTAGCATACGCGTACTTGTGTGAGTGAGTAGACATCCACTGAAAAGGAAAGCATCTGGAAGTAATGGTACTGCAGGGAGATACTCGTAGAAAACTGACAGCTAGACATGCAAACAGGAGAGGAAGAATTTATTCAATTGTTTTTTTTAAAGTATAAGCTTAGAGCATGGGCTCATATCCATAATCCTTGAATTTGGGAGGCCGAGCTAGGAGGATTTGAATTCAAGTTTAAGGCTCACCTGGGATACAAAGGTTTTCAAGACCAGTCTGACTACACAGTCAGTTCAAGGATAGATTGGGCTACCATACTAGGTTACATACAGAGTTTTTGTCAGAAGAAGGAAGAGGGGAAAGAAAAACCAGCATATACCTACAAAAGAAATTTATTTAACTGGAGGGAAGGGTTGACCTTAGCTGGAGTCTATGATATAGAAAGTCACATGCTATTCTGCTGTGTCACTTTCTAGGTATTATTAGAATAGAAAGAAATTGGTTCAAAGTTTATGCAGAGCTTGACCAGACATGGCAGTGCAGGCCTGTAAACCCCGCACTCGGAAGGTAGAGCGAGGAGGATCTGGAGTTAAGGCCAATCTTGGCTATATAGAAGTTCAAGGCTAGCCTGGGTTACTTGAGAAACTGTCTTTAAAAAAACAAGATAAATAAGGTAAAATAAAGTAAAATCACAAATAAAGTGACCTCCCCCTCTACGTTGCCAGCCTGTATTACTTGTTAGTGTGCAGTCCAGTGTGTCTCTAGGATGATAGGGCAAATTGTTGTTGTGACTTCTGTCTCTGAGTACAATTGAGTTGTCTTCCTAACTGCATTTCAGAAGTCTAGCATGTTTCTGTAGCTAATCAACTCATCGCATTTTTTCCTCTGCATGTTATTAAGACATTCATTAGTCTTCAATAGCACTTGTAGAAGTTTGCTTTGGCTTAAAATTGTGCTCAGGGTAGAGGAGTATTTGTACAAATCACCTAAAACGTCATTAAGCTCTATTCTTTCTCCCATCCTCAGAATTTATTTAATCTCATTAAATCTAAAAAAAAAAATAAGTCTAAGCAGTGGGTAGCATTTTTACTTTTTGGCGAATCAAAATACGAAGAAGAGTGCAGCATTATGGGGTAATGAACACTGAGGCACTCTGTGTCCTGGCTGCTCAGACTTGAAGTCAGACCAAACACTTAGATGGCATTACCCAAGACTTACGATGGGCTTGTTTTCCCTCAATACGCAATTAATTGGTAATAAATCTGGGTTAGACTGGAAGTGGAAGTAAAAACAGACTGTGCCAACTTAATTTGGCTTTGGGGATAAGTAAGATGCAGATGTTGGAGTTAGTGTCTTTAAATATTTACCCTCTAAGGCGGCATCGGGAGACTCCATTGGCTGTGCAGTCTAGAGGTAGAGGTGGGAGACCTGCCACTCAAGGTTTGCAACTGAACTATGCTTCGGAAAACTCAAGCTCACCCAAGAGACAGGATTCATGGGCAAGATTTTCCCTAGCACCCAGTTCTTATAAGTTTGCATCCCATTTATGAGTAAGGGATATGCTAGGTTTGTTTCTCTGGCTTAGTTTCAGTTTGGCTAATGCTCATATTGCCAACATGAACACCGATAACAGGAAGCCTGGATGAGGGCAACAGCACATCAGTTACTTTGCTCATTGCCATGACATAATGCTCGACAAGAACAATTTTCAGAAGGAAAAGTCCTACATGGCTGGGTTGGCATGGCAACAGGAATGTTAGGTGGCTGGTCACATCGCATCTGCAGCCAGGAAGGAGACAAAGATGAAACACTGATGCTCTGGTCACTTTCTCCTTTTTATTCTGTCTGAGAACCCAGCTCACGGAATGGTGCTGCCTACAGTTAAAATGGTTTGTCTTACTTCAATTAACCCAATCTAGAATCTTCCTCATTGGGATGGGCATGAGGTTTATCTCTTAGGGGGATCATTAGTCCTATAAAGTTGTAATCAGCATTAGATGGCTTCTAGTCTTGCTACACAACAATATTGCCCTCAGAAAGTCATGCAAATTCTATTTATTGGTAGCGTTTGCATCAGTAAAATGAGTGCATTGGCACTGCCCTGCAGGCTTGGCCATGTCAGGAGTGCTGTGGAAAGTTAGACTCTAGAGAAACAGAGCCAGCCAAGTGTGCCTTAAATTATCGAGGACATAAATGCATGTGACTTAACTCAAACTTCAACATTTACATTTTCTTTGTTAAGGACCTCCCTTGCGTATTTATCCCAGGGAAACCATCAAAGCAATGTGGGAAGATGATCATAAAACCACCAAGGATGGTGAAATATTATAAAGACCTGAAGTCCAATAATAGGGGCTTGGTTCATTTGATGTTGTGCCGTACTGAGGGGTTTTATACTTCTATGAAAAATCATGACAAGTTTCTAAGCATAGTTTATTATTGGTAAGTTGTTTGTTAGGCATCCTTTATATCAGTAAACTTTTTAATAAACTCAAAAAGTATAGAGTACACACACACACACACACACACACACACACACACACAACTTTTTGAGACAGGGTTGCCCTACTCATCCCTGGCTGTCTGAGAACTCACTATGTAGCACTATGTAAACCAGGCTGGCCTTAAACTCAGGGAGATCTACCTGCCTCTGCCTTCTGAGTCCTGGGATTAAAGGTGGACACCACCTCATCCAGCATGTGTGGCAATATTTACCTGTGTGATCTCAGGCTTTGATTACACAGAAATAAAATACAGACATACATAGAAAACACAGGGAGTAAGTAAACATCAGTGATCACATGTGAGTGAGCGAAGTATGGAGTCATTTTCTATTTGAGGAATAATGTTCTATTTTTTGAAGTGTTCTGTATAAATCTGTATAGCTTTTTATTAATGTGGATAATATATGACTATTATTACCCATCATCTATCTACCTGTCTTGTCTGTCTATCATCTATTTATCTATTTATATTTTTATTTCATTGACTCTCAATTATGGGTGGCTTTTGTATCTTTATTCCCAGTGTTGATGTGACTATCACATTTGGGAGTTATCCTTTGGATTTTACAGATAAGATTTGGGGATGTTGCTGACCACCCTGCAGTACTCAGGGTAGCCTTGTACCATAAACAAAGATGTAGCTGAAGTGTGCACGAGACTGAGAATCTGAACATTCCCCTCAGGCCAGAGCTCTGATGTCAGTCTCTAGCCCTCACAGAGGCTTTCCCGCCCTGTGCTGGCTCTGCTAGTTCCCCTGTCTTGTCCAGGCTGCCCATCGCATCCATACGCTGTTGAGAAGGAAGAAGGGAGCTATTTTTCCCAGCTTAGGGTGGAGGGTATGTTGTGGCTTTTTGATATGCAGAAGCCCAGCTTCAGGGGCTCAGAAATCCTTTCAAAACTATTATCTCTGGCCTGAGTTTCAGCAGCCTATTTAGAAACTCCTAAGCCGTGGCTTTGTGCCTTTGTTCTCCGACTTTTGCTTTGGTCTCATTTCCCTTAGGGCTGCAAGCCTACTGTCTAAATGCTGGAATTGGTTGAGAGCTGAGCAGGAAGGGAGGGTCGTGGCGGGAGAGAGGATGGAGGGGGATATTTAAAAAATAATCTCAGCACATTTACAGTATTTATTATTTAAGGTGTATGTGAGTGTACACTGAGAAGCTTGCGAAATAAAGTGCTGACAAGATGGATCACTGGCCTGTGGTTCTTCAGTGTTTTTCCGTGTGGTGGGATGCAGCCTTTATGCCAGCAGAGGCAGGAGGATCACGAGTTATTGGAGGCCAGCCTTCTTTACACAAGGAGTTCAAGTCTAGCCTGGACTATATTGTGAGACCTCTCTTAACAAAACAAAATCTCTCAAGTCTCTAAAATATTAACTCCGTATAAATTCATCAGGGCAACTTTACCTAAACTGGGAAGCTCTGTGCCCAGAAGAGGCTCCTTAAGGTTCATCACAGCTGTTCTGACTCGGTTAGCACAGCTCCCTGGCTTCAGTCTGGCCCCCTAGGTCTGAGCTAGTTTGGACACATAGTACAAAAGGGAAATTCTCTTAAATGTTTTGACAGGTGATAGGTACTTTGAGCAAGTTAAGGAAATGACCTGGAGGAGGAACAGTAACAACTCCCTTCAACCAACCAACCAGTCAGTCAGTCAACTAGCCAGCCTGCCAGCCAGCCAGCCAGCCAGCCAGCCAGCCAGCCAGCTGCCAGCCAGCCAGCCAGCCGGCCAACCAAGCAACCAGCCAACCAGACTATATAAAGTCTCTTCTATCTCACTACACTTCTTTCTTTAAATTCTCAGTCTCCCTTTGCGGATTATACTATTATTTTAAGAGTTCTCTAAGGAGCAGAACCTATAGGGCACATACACCTGTATGGATGTATGTTACATAATTCTTTATAAAAGACTGGCTCAGGAGAGTGTAAAAGGCATCCGAATTTCCCAGTCTGCCCTCTGCGAGCTAAAGACAAGGAAAACCAGTGCTGAGTCTTAGAAGGCAGAGCAGCAGACAGTGGACAGCCCAGATCTCTCACTGACCACAAGATACCTGATGAGTGGACTCCTTCTCTCAACAGCCTCTTTCCCCACTGGGGCTTCTGTGAGTAACATGAAGGTGTTCGATCAGGGGGCACTTTTCACATCTGTATCTCCTCTGAGATAACTGTACTGTTCAAGCTCTCAGGATAACTTGTCCTCTGGCTTCTGCGTGTGCAAGGCAGTATCTTACACCTGTACTTACACCAATGAGTGCACACACATGTGCATATGCATGTATGCATAAACACGCATGCACACACACACACACACACACACACACACACACACACAAGAAAGAAGGCAAAACACTTATAGCTTAGAGACTTTCCAGTTGTACGAAAGTCACATTGAGGGGACATCAAAGGTCCTGTGGGCCTTAGTCTGTAATACAGAAAGTGGAAAAGGCAGACCTTCAAAGGAGTTGCTACAAAGCGGACACATAACAATCTGAGTGAAAGCATCACACGGGTGAGCCACACGGAGCTGGACACCTGTCTACACACACCACACACTTCCAGACCCCGAGGATTTACTGGGCCTGGGAAACTGAGTTAGCCACGTCCTGAGTCTGTCTTGCAGAAGTGATGTACCTCAGTAGTACTGTTCCTCCTGCTCCAACCCTGATCTCTGCAGACTGGTTTCCTCCTACCCTCTATCACACATTGCCCATGCTGTGTGTCCTGTTTTCTGTTTTCTGGCCATTAGTTCAACTGTCTCAATGACATGGCTCAACTCTTCAGCCGCCATCTTCAAAGTCCAGCTTTGGAATGTCTGATTCTCAGCTACTTTACCAGGTAAGAGACATTGGTTGGTTGGCTAGTACTTGGCTTAGGAGCCTAAATCTAGTCTAATAGGCTATTGCCTCGAGGGTCGGATAGCACAGCCTATCACTGGCTGGGCAGTCAGAGCAGCGGGTAGGGCTGACTCCTGTAGTGGACATCTATTTCTGGTGTCAATATTACTTTTCCAGGGGTTTGTAAGCCTGCGATTCTGACAGGGGTGCCATGCTCACCTTCTGCAGGTCCTGGCCCCGGGATAGGCTTGTAAAACAAACAAAAACTTGAAGTCATAGATAATTCTTCTTGCATGAAACTCCCATGGCTACAGGGATACTCGCATCAGCAAGGAGCATCTCCCTTGCCATTGGGAAGACTGTAAGAGAAAATGAGTCCAATCCAAGCTATAAACAACAAAAATCACAACAACAATCAGTACGGAAGATGGGAGAGGACACATCTACACAGAATGCCCTTTCATGAGTATACTGTCTTCAAAATAGTAAACAAAACAAAATAACAAATCAAATAGAAACTGTCTTTGTTTGTGTGTGTGTGTGTGTGTGTGTGTGTGTGTGTGTGTGTGTGTGTGTGTGGACACGCGTGCGCGCCACGGTGCCTGTGTGGATGCCAGAGCAAACCCTATGGAAGGTGGTTCTCTCCTTCCACCATGTGTGTCCCAGGGTCAGACCAGTGCACACACTCCTTTCCCACTGAGGTATCTTGTTGGCCTGAGTACTGACTTCCCTTGCACTGGTGAAGCCTCTCAGTTCCATGGGTGGACATCTGTCTCTTTTACCTCTTCTAGTTCTGTTATTTCTGTCCCTTGCAATCAAGAGTTTTGGCTCGTGTGTCCTCTCCTAAGGGATGCTGGCACATAAGCAAAAGGCTAATACTGCATCCAGCTTGAAATCATGGGATTTGAGGTCCACTGATGGGTTTAGGGTCCCTGGTGAGAAAGTCCTCAGTAAGGAGTATTCCAAATGTCAGATGCCCGAGTGAAGTCTCTTAAATCCTACTTTAACATTTATGACCTTTTACTAAATAATGTTTTTCTAAGGTAGAGGGAAAAAAACCCTCAAGTCCAAAAATAAAAATCAAATAGCAAGTGGGTTTTGTTGCATGTATTAAAATAGCATAGATGGAAAAAAATGGAATAAAACTCAACACTTATTCTTGTGCTTGGTCCGAGACTTTGCACTAGACATGTTGGAGAATAAATAGGACAGGTCAGGACTGGAAGTGGGTATCTCTTTTTATCTCTCCTCTGAGGCATCAACTCGTAAGGTCCAGACTCAGCATTCTGAGAACCCAGGTTCCCAAGGTGCTTAACTCTCAGTCTGTGTGTGCCACCATCTTTAAGAGATGGCGTTCTTTCAGAGAAAGGTAAGTTGCTTAACAATACAGAGATTCTGCCTTTGCTCTGTAGGGTCCTGGTCTGGGAAGCTGGAAAGGGAAGCGACATTATGGCAGACTATGCCCATGGTGGGGAGGGATGGATCTAGAAACTTTGGGATTTCCCAGAATGCTTTTCCCATCAGTCATGCTTGCCAATGGTCTCATGGCTATATTTACAAAAGTCAGTCTTCTCAGTTTTGCCATACTCTTAAATTACCTTTGTAATTCTCTTTAATCAGAAACCCTTCTGAGTACAACCTCGGTTGAAATATAGACTCTAGGAAACCACAGGCTTAATGTTCTCTTTCAGCATCTTTCTTAATGGACAGTAAAATGAATTACAACTATTAACTTTTTTTCTCTGTGTTTTGGGTACGGTCGTCTTACATCTCATCTGTGGGAAAAAATTGCATTTTAGAAAATGCTTTTGGTACGTACGATTTCAAGACAAGATGTGTAACTGATGCATTACAAATGTGGGAGGCATTGCAGACAGTTCTTTGTATCTGGGTATCACTGGCAGACCAGAGAAGGCCAACTTGATAGAGCCTTGGATGTGAAAATATGGAGAACCTATGGATGCTGATGGAGAGAGGTTAGACAACCTCTCACTTCCTGTTTGTCCCTGCTGCAGTAGCAGTCCTATGGAGCTTTGGTCCACCTCTGTTTGTTACTCACCAGTGCAGTGACATACAGCCGAGAGTCCTGCACATAGTGGCTAAAGCAAATGACGAAAATGAAGAATCCATCTGAACCAGTGTGGCTGCTCTTGTATGTTCTTCGAGGTCAAGCATTATGAATCTCTTTCAAAGCTGCATCTCCAATGCTGTTCACACAAACAAAATCAGCTACTGTTTTTATAACCAAACTATGTATTCACTGGTGATCTATTAGATACAGGGGATCATATCTTGAAACTTCAGCTCTAAAAACTCGAGATTGGAAGTGGATGAGAGTAACTATACAGTCATTCTTAGTCATGGTAAAGTACATATATCATGAAATTTACCATGTAAGTGTGTTTAAGTGAACGACTGGGTGCACTCATATTTTGGGTCTGTCACCACCATAGAATGTCTCCTGGGATCTGTCCTCGAGTATGCTGGATGTCTCTGTCTGTAAACAGCAATGCTAGCATCTCCTCCTCATCTGGTCCTGGGCAACCAACAGTTTACCTTTTTATTTCGATGAATCTTTCTATTCTGGTTCATCATTATGGGAAATCACACTGTTTGTCTTTTTGTAGCTGGCTTATGTCCCTTCCCTTTCTGTCTTTGAGATTCATTCACTGCTATGTGTGTCAGAATCCCCCTCCTAATCAAGGCGGATACTAATGCTACTCGATTGTACAAGGTGTACAAACACACCGCACTTTACCGTTTGTCTGTTGAACAGATTGACTGTTTCTCACATTTCCTCCACGGTGAATCATGCTGCTCTAAACACAGGTATCCACACATCCCTTTGATAAGCAGGAATTCTAAATGAGCTAGTAAAAGGATCCATGAAATAAAGAATGACCGGCACCCCCAATCTTCAGTGTAGCTCAGAGGTGGGCAACCAACCTGGGAGATGTTGGGATAGAAGGGATGGGGAAGACAGGGCATTATTTCTTTGATGATTCCACACAAAGCTGGGCCATATCAGAATCTAGTTTGTATCTTTGTATGCAATGGCTCTCGTGTTATCTCTGAAAATGTGCTTTGCTGTGGGTTCATAAATCCCTCTTACACTAATTTGCCCTGAAGTGCTGCTCCTGTCCAAGACATGAATTATTGAAACCCTTGTGGTCAGCAAAGGGAACAGCAGCAAAACCCACCTGAGCCTTCCAGAGCAAATAGCCAGACACCTTGTCTGAGTTCCAGAAGTCTAAAACAAGTCTGCCCAAGCCATCCAAGGCAGGAAGTCATTAGCAACTGCATACCCTGGACTTCCTGAGAAAGGTGAGGGATTCCAGCCTTCGCCAGAGCAGCCTGATATCTTTTCCTCAGTGCAAGTTCCCTGGGCTTTCTCCCGGATCCGAGCTGTGGGGAAGCCATGGGAACAGATCTTGATTCATGTTCAGAAGTTTATTCTCAGGCAGGAGGGAGTTACCTATTCACATCTGGGCGAGGACGGCCAGGGCTGCTTCTTCCCACTGCATCCCGCCCCCCCCCCGCTGAGGGGTAATGCTCCCCCCTTTCTTACTACTTAGGTAAGGGGTGGGTCTCCTTTGTCTTGAAGAGCTGTCACCATGTGAGATACTGGTGTACGGTCAAAGTAGACAGTTCTAAGAAGCCTGACGTGTTTCCTCAGAGGGCACTGAAGAGCCGATCAGCCTGTCGGAAACAAAAAAATAAAAATACACCAGTCGTTTCATTTATCAAAGTGCTTATGGTTCCCAGTTTGAAGCGAGTGAATGCCAAGTAACTATCTAGTGAGCAAAGCGGACTTGAAAGTTTAAGGGCTGGAGTAAATAAAAAAGGTGGAAGACCGGCACTTTGAAGATTTCAAAGACCAATGCAACGCAGTAGACGCACGCTCTTTGCATTCTTGAAGCCTGCTTCATTTGTTTCTGCTTAGCCACGCTGGAGGCGCAGACTTTACAGTGACAGACTGGCCCAGGCCCATGGGCTGACTGCTTAACCTTTTTGGAGCTGGAGTTTTTCTACCTGTGGAATCGAAGCTGAACTAAGAGAAAGGTACTTTTCCAGAAGGTGAACGTGCTAGCCCCATAAAGCGCTTAGCATACTCAGTCACAGAGCTAGGATTAATATTGTTGTTATCATTATTAGTCCCCCAAGGGGAAAAATTATACTCAAAGTACATGAGCATTGCAAGAAACAGAATTTTAAATGAAAGCTTTACTTACTAATAGGCGGATTTGTGTGTTTGTGTATCTCAGGGCATGTGTGGAGGTCAGACGACAACCTTGGCTGTCAGGTTTCACCTCTCCCCTTGCACGAGACAAACCTTCGTGGCAAATGTTGCCCTACAAGCTTGATCTAGTCTCCTACCTTTACGTCTCACCTTTCTGGGGGAAGCCATGGAATCACAGATCCACGTACTACTGAGTCCAGCTTTTATGTTGGTCCCAGGGATCTGAACTCAGGACGTCAGGTTTGAGTGGCAAGGGCTTTACCCACGGAGCCATCTCCCCAGCCCTGATAATGGAGAGATCTTTATAGATAGGCCTAGGAGTGTCAGAATGTCCCGTCACAGACTGAGTCACAGGCCTGTGTATTAAAAACCAAGATTGGCCCAATAGTGCTCTCTGCCTGTTTTACAATGAGGAACGAGAAACATAAAGTTCAAACAACAGGAGTTCCTACAGGCGTAAGGGGAGTTTGTGAGCCTCCGTGTACAAATGCAAAAGCAAAAAAACAAACAAAAGACCTGTTGGCAAGACCTTCATTTGGTCTTACATAAAAAAAATAGTCTGACCCATTTTAATAACACAGACATTGATTGATTTTACATAACTTCAAGCGGTGCACAGTGGGTGGCAGGATAGAAGGAGGTGCCTACGAAATGAATGGCAAGGCTGCTTTCTTACGAGAGGACAACTGAGCCAATGCTGGTTACAGTCTTGGTTTAGATGCTTGTTTGGTAGGCCTTCTGTCCTTTAGATCTTAGCTGTCACCATGTCACAATGGCTTTACCGGGGCACACGATCTAAAAATTACAGCCACCACCATAGTTCTTGTGCTGATTCTTTTAGCACCTATTCTTTGCTCTGAATTTGCCTCTTTTATATACTGGTTGAATTGCTTACCGCCCAGCTATCCCCGTAACTGTAGACAGAAGTCGCGCCTGCTGGGTTGGTCATAGGATCCCAAAGCCTGGCACACAACATTGGATGACATGACGTTTGATAAGCAGCTGGGGGGGGGGAGAAATAATGACTCATTTAGCTCCCTCCCTCCCTGCATTTCTTACCTTTCCCTGCCAGTGATTTGGCCATCTAGCTCAGTTCCTAGGGGCGTTCTGCCTCTGACTCCTGCACGGGACATAGCGAGCGCATCCTTGGACATTTACCAGGGTGTCCTTCAACTGTGCCATCACAGGAACATGCAAGTTTGCAAGGGTTGCTCGTGGTTGAAAACACTCTTAGGGTGGTGACAATTTAATAGCGTGACTGACCCTACAAAGCCTCAATTTTGATAACGAAAGAGCCGAGGCTTGTCGCCGTTTAGCAATCAGGAAAACAACGTGACATGGCTTGTGTGTGCGTGTGCATGGCAGAGGCGTAGGAAGCAGGGGCAGGAGCCTGGGTGAGTTCAAGCAGCAGGGGAGAGAATGGAAATATTTGGATGGGACTGCGGTAGCATGGCGCATCATTTTAATTCAATGAAAAATAAAAGGACAGGGAGGGCTGTTAGCCAGTGGCAGAGGACAGCACACTGACAGAGAACAGTGATTTTTTTTCTTCAATCTGCATGCACGTAATAACCACATGGGGAATCTGGGTTTAAATGAAAATTCTGGTTCTAGGGCGGAGCCTGAAAGTCCGAAATTCTCGCCTGGTCTCAGAGAAAGCCTGTGTTTGCTAATCAGAGTCAAATGTAAGCTGTACTAGTAATGAATTCCAAATGGTCAGCAAATTCTTTAGCCTTTCTGCGCCTTAGTTTTCTCATCTGTACAATGGAGATCAGATAAGAGGATACTGTTTCAGTGCTGCTGGCTGTTAGGCACTTCTTGTGAGGGAGGAGGGGAAAGTGAGCTGGCAGGGCTGGAGAAAGGCATCAAAGAAGAACTGGGTTTTAGAGTCGCGATTCAGGTCAACCTCAAACTCGCTATGTCATCTAGGATGACCTTGAACCTCTGATCCTCCTGTTAGGGTCACAGATTGCATCACCGCCTTTGGTTTTATGTACTGCTGGTCTCTGTCATGCTTAGGCAATCAGCCCCATTAAAATAGTACTATTTTTTTTTAAAATTATTTAGCTATTAACATGTGTGTCAAGTTTTCTCTTTTCTCACGCAAAGCCAGTCATTACAAATGCAGTCAGATTGCTTTTGCACACGTTAGAGGATGCCTGCTCGCAGTCTGTAGTGGATCCTCTGTAGAGGAAATGGTTTCAACTGGGAGCTGAACCCCAAATTCTCCTACCTTATACAGGGCTTAACTTGCCTCTCAGGTGTTCAGAAGAATCAACACCTTTCCTCCAGCACCTGCAGAGTAGTGGCCACAGCGAGGCGCTCGGGAGAGGAGCACTCAGCAGTAGGGTGGGGAGGTGCGGGGAGGAGGATGGGGGGGGGGCAGAGGACAGGCCCACGTGGACCGCGGGGTTTGACAAGGGCGCGGGCAATCGGGCAGGCTGGCCAATCAGCGCTGTCAGCGGTCAGCCCGGCTCCTCCTGGTCAGCTAGCTCTGGGCTGGTTTCTGCACAGCTAGCCTGTAGCCACCCTGGACGGGGCGCACTTGCTGGGCGCGCAGGGCTGTCTGCACCTTCCGGGAGCTGGCTGGGACAATGTTGCTCCTTTAAAACACCGCGCTTCCCACGGTCTCTTCGGCTTCTCTTTGCAGCAGCACCGGAACTTTCCCCACTTTTGGCCGTACTAAGAGGGCGATGGGCTGTTCCAGAGGCTCTTGTGGGCAAGCGGCCAGCTGAGCATCCTTTGGCTTCAGTGCTGCGATCAGCGTTCGCTCTGGACTCCCGGATCTGACTCGGCTACTCTTTCTAGACTAGTAAGAATGGGCTGAGAAAGAGCTGGCGGGAGCAGGGGTTGGAGCAGCCTTGAAACACAGGCTTAAGCATGGTCTCAGAGGCAGGAATGGTCTTTGGGGGCTAATTTCAGTTTAACTAGGCTCGGTCACTCCGGCATTTAGCAGGAAGCAGGGGGAAGTACTTGAATCAGCCGCGTGCATCCTAAAGTTGGAAGAGACACTGAGAAGTAAGGATACGTGCAGCGAGGGGTTACGACAGTAGGGATGGCGGGTAGCAGCCGCTTCCAATTTGCGATTTCAGAGACTCTGGAGTCGCACTGATACTGACGCAGCCACTTGATGAATTGGAGTGAGTAGTCGCAGGGCGAACACTCCATGAGCTGGGGATCTGACTGGCCATGCTGGTCTCGAGGTCTCATCCTTTTGCGTTGGAGCAGGGGTCCTTACAAGTATTAGCAAGAGGAAGCAGGTGGGGTGGTTCCAGGACCTCTGCTAGCCAGGCTTGGGCTGACTGGGAGCACAAGTGGTTAACAGGGGGAGGATTTCAGAGTTCTGGTGAGGCATCTTGGCTTTGTCCACCAAAGCAGCAAGCGTCTCTCCTTGTTTCGACATTTATTTCCCTCTTGCTCCAGTCGCATGGCCACTTGTCTCGCACCACAGGGCGTCTTTAACCCAAGCTTGTCCTCAGGGAGTTGGGACTTGATAGCCTGCACCTTGGGAGGCAGCCCAAGCCACAAGCCTCTAGGTCGTGTGCTAGTGTGTTTTTCTCTTGAACGCCGAGGGCTCCACATGCCCTGTTGAGAAAGCTTAGTTGAGTTATGAATCAGTCAGAAATATGTATATGTACAAGTTCACAGACTCTCGGAGTAGCAGCCATGTGTCAACCCCCACCGGGATTGAAGTATCCCTTTTGGTGAAGCATACTGATCCCCGAACTCCTTTTCCTTTTAACTTTTTAATGGCCTTCCTTCCGAGAAGAGCAAAGTTAATATGATGTGACAGACAAAGCCCTGCTTGGCAGCAGCAGCAGTGGGAGAGGGGGTATTTCCATTGGCTCTTTAGTCTGGTGTTTTCTATAATACCCTTGATACAGGGTTAGCCCATCTGCTGACTCCAGCCGAAACCTGTGCGCTCAGTGACTAAGCTCTGTCGAAACATCCTTGCTACAAGCGAACAAATAAAAGACCAAACAGCAACTAAAACCCAGTATAATTTAGGAGTGGCAATCTGAGAACACAGTTAGTATTTACGGCTTGGTTATTTTAAAACAGACATTTGATTTGATTTGAAGAAGTCTACAACCGATTCTTGGATGAAGAGCATTTCTGCTAACTTGAGAGTCACAAGTCAGGGTTCAAGCCTGTGTCCTTTGGATTGGAAATACAGGTCTTATTAAGATGGTGAGAGTACTTTCCAGAATCTCTCCAACTGATGGTGACTTATGTTCTCTCCAAATGACTCAGAGATTTGGCTCTGTTCATTGGTGCACAGAGCTTTCTAGGTGCGGATGCTTTTTGATCAATAGTTTGTTTGAATAGCTTGATAGATAGCTCTGTTTCAAGGTTTCCTCCCTAGCTTCCTCTCTCATTCTGCTTTTTCTAGACTTTGCTCTCTTCGCTCAGTGCTAACTACCCTTTGACGTGTCACAGTGTGTTGGAAGACTTAAGTCATGATTTGACTGGCTTGTTTTCCCTGTTAGCGGTTGTAAAGTTCTCCAGAACAGCAGTTTGCCGGCTGTATTATTTCACCCCATTGCAAAATATACCTATGAATATCTCTTTGCTACTGAATATTCTTTATTGGACGCAGCCTCTGATATTTCTAGTACTGGACTGTTCTAGGTCACTTGGATTTCAATATTCATTTTGTGATCTTTTTTGAGGTGTGTATTGTTTGGTAACCTAGTTCCTGTTAGCAAAAAAGAACAGCTTTGTCCCCACACCCACCTCCTTTTCTGTGTCACAGAGCCTTTGTTAATAGTTTTTATCTGAACCTCTCACTTACTGTACACTTATTACAATACTTTGTTATGTAAATGATATATTAATGCATATGATATTAAAACTGTATTCACTGGGGAATTAACCAATGGGTATGATGTCATCAGTAGCCAATCCTCTGCCTGATTTGAGCTTGCATTGACCAAAATCACCCTATCATACTGAGTATACTGGGTTCGGAATCCTAGATTGCCTGTGGTAAGGCAATGGAGTCATTTTTGACACTTTCCAACTCTCCAATTAGTTGCCTGTTTGTAGAGTTTGGGGAAGTTTCTATGTTCCATGGCTTAGCCTAATGATAAAATTCTCCAGTTGGGGGTTCATGATCTCATTAGAACTTGCATATGTTCCCTTTATCTCTCCTTTCTCTTTGGGAGTTTCCAGCCCCTCTGTGGCTGTTTCCTTGCAAGGATGAGGAAACGTCACAGTAAACGGATGCTGCAGCAAGTGAATGGGCTGAGTTGTTTGCATACATGTGTTTGCATCACGGGAGTTGGTGCTAGGTCATCCAGGCTCACAAGATGACTTCAAGGCCTACATCTGATCATTCACACTTAAGTTATCTTCTCTGAAGATGACTCGGGACTGAGAATAGGAGACAAGCAAAGCCGTGTGCCATGCCATGTGCGACACTCTTGGTCCCCTTCCTCACTTCATAAGTATTTGGTTTGAAAATGTTATTTCGAAAAGCCAGTGTCAGAGCCTTAGGTGGTTCAGCCTTGGAGAACCGTCCCGTGGAATCGCATTTCTAATAGCCTGCTCAATTCTCGCTCTGCAGCATAACCACTTCTCCCAAGAGACCACTAACTCTGTCCTCCTGTCTATTTGATATTTGTGTAAAAATAAAAATAACTTGCAGCTTTATGGTCGACATTTAAGTTCAGTCCACTTTCCTCTATAAAGCCTGTCCAAGAGGTGTTTCCCCTCCCTTTTATTCAAATAGGAACTTAATTATGCATTCTGGTTTAAGGAAATATGCAAAGGCTGTAACTGCAAATCTGGAGAGTAGTTCTGAGCTCCGCTTTCAGAGGGAGGAGGTAGTAAGTCTTGATCCCAGTGTAGTATGTATACAGGGAGCATAGATTGGGATCCTGGAGTTTGACTCTCAGCCCGGTGTCTGCTCCAAGAAAGACTTACACAAAGAAGTTTCTATGCCGTGGCGGGACCCTTCTCTTGGCTCTCTGCTGAGAGATCCTTGTAGCTTTCTTTCACTAGCTCGCCTCAGTTGTTGGGACATTGATTTGGTAAAAACCAGGCACTGGGCTGTGACACCTGTGTGCACAACGTCAAGATCTTACCGTAGTAGGTTGTTAGTGTGAACACAAATGACTTTAATTCGGAAGCCTGGTGGCATCCGATATGGGGGCGGGGCTTGTTAACAACATGACAACCTGACAAATCCAAAGGAGGTGCTTTTACTCAACAGGCAATGGCGTCACGGGCAAACCATTTCCCTTTTTGAAATTGAGTACTGACTGCTAACGCATATGAAGAAAGTGTCCAGCTTAGAAAAAAATTAATGATTTAAAAATAATGAAGATAAAACATTGGAGGTTTTTTTTTGTTGTTGTTAAATAAAAAATGGCACTGAACAAGTGTGGCTCAGCTACGAAACCCTTGTGCACTTCTGCAGCAGTAACGATCTGAAGGTGGACAGCTGACAATATAACTCATATGGTAAATGTACCTACCTACTGCCAAACCTGACGGCTTGAGTTTGAGCTCTATGGGCCCACATGCTGGAAGGAGAGAGCAGACGCCTATAAGCTGTCTTCTGACCACACACGCACATGCACACACACACACATACATGTATGCGCGTGCACACACACCAACTTAAATACAATAAATATCATTTTAAAAATCTCAAGGTGGAATTCTCAGTGATTATTATTACATTTGCGGCCATTGCATCGGCTTGGATTCACTCTCTCATTTGTACTGTATGCCCTTAAGTGGTCTTTGAAATTTCAATCTCATTTCTTCACTTTTATGTCCTCCTTTGCCTGGACATCCACATTTCTTTTGTACAGCATAGTTGTTTGCCGGCGACTCATTGGACTTCAAATCACAGACTTTTACATTAATTAACTAGTTACTCAATTAATTACAGAAAGCGTCTCATTGTGTACCCCGGCTAGCCTGGGATTCTTTATGTAGGATGGGCTTGCCTTAAAGTCACAGGCGTCTCCCTGCCTCTGCCTCTCCAGTGCTGAGTTTAAAGATAGGAGATACAATGTATTTTCCTCATATGTATCCCTAATCCAACCACTCCCACAGTCTACCTCTACCATTTCCCCCTCCCAACCTCTTGTCTTTGACTTTGACTCACCGAGACCAATCAGTGTTGCCTGTACCTATGGAAGACCATCCACAGAAGCATGGACAAGCTACCAGGGCCACATTCCTGAAGAAAATGGATAGTCTGTCCTCCAGCAGCCAACAGCTACCAATAGCTCTTCAGCTAACGGTGGGGTTTCTCAGGGCTGGGACAGAGATCCCAGGGCTCTTACTGACTGGGCAAGTTTTATGTTTGGTTACCCCTGGCTTTAATTTAAAAAAAATATCTGTTCCATAAATTACAAAGGGCAATACATGCTTGGAGTTGAAAATTCAAATACTCTGGATGAATACAGAAAGGAAGGTTAAACGCCTACTTTGCCCTGCTAAGGACGGAGACGTGCACTTTTTTACATTTTGATGAATTTCTTTCCATTTCTCTCCTCAGTTTTGATCCACACGCAGCTGTTGAGACTCAACCATTTTACCTAGAGGGGTTCTCATCCCCCTCTCCACCTTGTTTATTCAGCAGTGCCCATTGGAGGGACGCTGGTGATGTCATGGCTGGGAGGGAGGACACATCATGCGGTCTGCAGGCCCCCTCTTGGCCATGGGAGCATTCTGTAAGGCTCAGAGATGCTCTGGATCTAGCTGAGGAAGGGTAGACAGTCAGCTGAGGGGAGGATAGCCATTCTCTTCCATGGCTGTAGCTGTGCTACCACAGTTAGTTATCCAATACCCAAAAGCTAAAAGGAAATTCGAAAGTCTTTTTCTAATTTATTATTATTGTTATTATTATTATTATTATTTTAATTTAATTTTGGATTTTGGGGTGGGGGAGGTAATGAGGCAGGGTAGGGCTAGGCATCCAAACCTAGGATCTCGTGCATGCTAGGCAAGCACTCTATCACTAGCCCACTCAACTTTTGGCTTTTCAAATAAGGTTCGCACAGTACAGCCCCGGCTGTTGTGAACTCACTATATAACCCAGGCAGGCTTTGAACGCACAGCACTCTTCCCGCCTCGGTCTCCTGAGTGCTGAGGTTGCAGGGGTGTGCCGCTGCCCCGACCTGTAGTACATGCATGTTTGCTGAAGAAGTCAAGTTTGGTATCAGAACTAGCCATGGTGTTTAAGACTATAAACAGCCCGAAGGCTGGATCTGGTACAGTGAGATGTTTCAGGGAATCTGCAGAAAATGTTATTGGGGTGCATTCCTTTCTGCATCTATCAGTGGGAGTAAGGAATCGTGGATGGGGCAGGGGGTTTGTAGTCTTCACTGCTGATGAAAGCAGGTGGCAGCTCTTCCTGTGGCCTGCGGGTTGTAATGCGAACATCTGTTGCCTTCTCTCTCTTTGCTTTCAGAGCCGATGATGCAAGCGCCTTGCAGGAGGGATAGGGCTCTCTTCATCTCTATTTTTGAATTAATGCCTTCTCAGTACACACAAACTGCCCCTCCCCACTCGCAAATATTCATGCACACACAAATCAAAATGCCCATAAAATTAGTTACTATAGGCCGGTTCCTCCCAGGATACCAAACTCGCACCTCTTTCAAATTCTTCCCTGTTCTTTGCAGACCATAGGGCCTGTCAGGAGCACGGAGCTGCATTAAGCAAGCTGGAAGATGGCCCTGCCTGTGTCCCTTGGTACCAATCTCATCTTTCTTATGTGCTCAATCCTCCCGGTCTCAAAACTTAGGCATTGATGTGCGGCTGAGGAGATTTAGGAAACTTGCTGGCTAACATTGTGACAGTTCCCTGCAGGGTTCAGAAGTCACTGCCAATGAGAGTGGGGAGAGCAGGTGGGTTCTCTCCCCACCCCCTTCTCTTATTTTTGAGTGTAATCACATCAGTTCCCTCTGCCATTTTCCCCTCCAGATCCTCCCACATGACCTCCCAACTCTCCAAATTCAAGACCTCCTTTGTTGCTAATTTTTGTTACATGCCTATGTATATACATATAGATTTCTAAATATAACCTGCTCAGTCTGGGCAATGTTACTTGTATGTATGTATGTTTTCAGGGCTAACCATCTGATATTGGGTGACAAATTGGTGTGCTCTTCCCTAGGGAAGACTTCTTCCTGTCTCAGCATTTCTTGGTCACCTGTAGTCCTTTGAGGAGGTCGGGGCCTCCTGTCTGTTGTTCTTGTTCAGCTCATGGCTAGGCAGTCATGTTGCTGATCCTTAGCCTTTGACATTGCTAAGAGGCACACTCTTGCCTCAACCCTGCTGGTGCTCTGGATGCTACGCCCCTTTCTCTGCAACAATCCCCAAGCCTCGGGCACTGAAGGCTGTGCTGGTTCATGTATTGGGACCGGGCTCCACGCCTCTGCATTTTGACTGGTTGTGGTTTTCTGGCGTGGTCTCTGCCTGTTATAAAGAGAAGTTTCCTTGTTGAAGGGTGAGACTTACACTTCCCCATGGATACAAGGACAAATACTTAGGAAGTAGTTGGAGATGACGCTATTTTAGTCAAGTAGTGGCTTGTAGGCTCTCCTCCAAGATCCATGGCATCACTAGTGCTGAGTGATTGGGTAGATTTCTAGTAGCAAGCATGAACTGTCTCCTGGTGAACAGGTCTTAAGTCCAGTAAGAGAGCGTTTGGTTGCCAGCAAGGTGTGTGTGCCACTATGGCACGCTTGGGGTTACCATGCCATGCTGGCTGTTGTTGCGGATCATAGCTGTCATAGCTGGGTAGGACTTTTGGCTGCTTCTCTCCTTTGGAAACTTGCATGGTGCTTTTTGGTACCACACAATCTATCTTCAGGGGAGAAGGCATTCAGGTTAGTTCCAGCTCAGGAGCCGCTAGGCCTTGCGTCTGAGGAACTTGGAGTCTCTCTCAGCAGGGACTTAAAGCAACATTTTGGTACTGGACTGCATAGGGCATGCCAAATGTCTTTTGTTTTCATGAGAGTTTTGGAAATAGGGTCGCACAGTGTAGCCTAGACTGTCCTGGAAGTCACTCTGTAGACCTGACTGGCCTCGAACATGGTCAGCTCATGGCAATCTTCCTGCCTTTGCTTCCCGACAGTTGGGGTTAAAGTTTGGGAGTATCATGTCTAGCTGAGTGTTTACTGTCTATATGTTAGGGGATGTGTGACAACTATTTGTCTACTGAGCTTTTAAAAGAAACAAGAGCAGTGACAATTGCTAGTGTTGAAGTTGTTGTCTGGAATATGCTGTTTTTTTTTTTTTTTTTTTTTTTGAAGGGGCTTTGAAAAAACAGAAATGACATAAAATTGACCATTTTAGCCATTCTCAAGGCCACATGTCAATTGCATTAAGTATCGTCACCGTGCTGGTGTATCACCGCCTCGTTCTATCCGAGGCATTCTTTGTATAAAACTGATGCATAGCATTGAGCCGCACTCCCTACCCAGGGCCATGATTGCTGCCATCCACCATTCTACTTTTGATGACCCTGAATTCTGCTCCACTTGGTACCTCCTGTAAGTGGGGCCGAACAATATTTGTCCTCCTGTGACTGGCTTATGTCACTTGGCACAATGGCTTCGAGGGTCATCGATGTTGCAGCAGGCACCAGAATTTGCTTCCCTGTTGGGGGTTTGACTCCTACATCCTCTGGGGTTGTCAGCGGACATTTAGGTTGGCCCCTACCTTTTTCTTGCTCACTATAAAGTATGTCTATTTTATTTCTTTCTAACATATATTTATATATTATAGTTCTTTAGTAGGATAAATCCCAGATATGAGATAGACGTACAATAATTAAAATGTGCATTGACTAGTAAGTATAAATATCCTTTTATATTTTTCTTCTTTCAAATTAAGATTATTTTTGTACAATATAGTTTGGTCATGCTCTTTCTCCTACCTCAGTTCATCTCAGATCCTCTCCATTTCCCTACCCATTCAACTTTGAATCCTGCCCCTGAGGAAAAAAGAAAAACAACCCAAATTGTGTGTTATTAAACTGTTGTTACAAATGCAATAGCCACTCGAGTCCCTGGTTCTAGTTGTTTCTGTTATGTATCCACAGTAGGGCTTCTGGATCTGATGGAATTCTGTGCTTAATTTTCCTTAGCGATAACATGCGACCACTCATAGTGGCTGTACCCTTTTACCACACTAGCCATTTTGTTCCCAGAGTCCTATAAAGCAGACACCATCATTAGTGTCCTCCATGCAAGAGGGAAGAAAGGCACGTGGGGATGAAGACACCCCAGTAGCCTGTGGCAGAGCAGAGCAGAGCAGAGGCAAAGCCTTTAAGAGGTCATTCATTCTTTCCCTGCACAAAATGGCCGACCTGGTGCATGGCCTAGGCCTGGGTGGGGATAGGACGACTAAGGAATGTGTTGTCTCCAGGATGAGTGTTGACTGCACTCGTCCCAACACACAAAAGCATTTCATGGTGATTTGGATCCTCCGGGCCAAATGCTTATTATGAAATTGTCATTTTACCCAGATAATAAGGGCCCACTGGATATACTCTGTGCTTGTTTAGTCTGTTAATAGCTGCTTCCAGACCTCTGACAATTAATAATCATGTAGCCCATGACTTTGTAAATGCCACAACAATTTCTGCCTCTCAGAGGTGGCATGGAGAGGTGGGCTGGGAGGGGAAGTAACCCAGATGAACCCAAGGTGGAATCCCAGGGATGATGGTGGGCTTACTTTCCAGAGGTACTGGAAATACGCGTACGGGCATGTTTCCCACCGTAATCATGGCTTGATGGAGTCGCTGCCAAGGAAGGCACGTTCTGTCACTTGGTAGAATTAACAATTGATCAGTTTGGCGGTGCTGGAGGCCTTTGTAAGCACCCCATGTTTATTCATTGTCCTGATTACACAGTGGAAGCAGCTCTGCTTGATGAGATGGGGGAAAGCAAGAGGCAACGGTATTTAAATACACTTGAAATTAACGTTTGCACAAATAGGTGTCTGACGAGATCCTAATTTGATTCTAAAGATTCAGAAATAAGCCTTTATCTGAGCAAGGGCATCGGGGAAGGTGGGGACCCGTGGAATCCTGCATCAGGTGTGTGAGGTTCATTTGTAAGTTCCCCGTGTCATTGAGAAGGAAGATGATAAGGGTTAGATTAGAGCACAGGGGTTCCATAGTTTTTGTTCAGGAGTCAGGAGCAGGGCACACCCATTTGTCTGTTGTCCACCTAGGACCTTCCTGCTAAAGTCACAGCTTTGAGAGCTCTGGAGAAAGCAGGTCATGAGTCGGGGTGTCCCTCTGTCTCCATGAACAAAGCCCACTAATCATCCCTTGAAGTATTAATCAGGAAAGGGGAAGATTCCTCAATCTGAAAGTTAAGGTCACCCTGAGAGAAAGGACTGGCAACATTCCTAGAAAACTGTTTCTTTAAGACATTTTGATTCTGAATTTACTCTCTCCACATTTACAAAAGACCCAGGGTCCCCAGTGTAAACTCAGATTCGGGTTTGATGTGCAAATATCTCCGAGCCACAGCATAAATAGACATGAACTCACACGCCGTTGTCGACATTCCCGTATGAGCTTCACGGTCTTCATTTACTTAGACGGAGTGGGGATGAAATAGGTTCAGGCTAATGGCATTTTACAAAATTCAGAAAGCTGGAGTTTTCAAATCTATTTTGTATTAATTTTATTGGTCTTCTGTTGTGCACTTGCTTCCAACTGAAGTATTATTGCCTCATTGTTTTATTGTTTTAAAGCCAGGGTCAGTGAGTCAATCAGTCTGTCTGTCTGCAGTAAATCTGTTTGTCTGCAGCATGTCTGTCTGTCTGTCTGTCTGTCTGTCTCATATTCTCTCCCTCCTTGCCATTCTCTGTATGTTTGTGTGGATATACATGTCCATGTATGCATGGAGACACAGAGGTTGACATTAGTATCTTTCTCAACTGCTGCCCACCTCAGTTTTTGAGATGACGTTTCCTACAGTACCTGGAGCATGCAGTCACCTAGTCTGGCTGGTTGGCAAGTCCCACCGTGTCCCTGCTTCTGCCACTCCAACACTGGGATTGCTGCTGGGACTGCCCGGCTTCTGCTTGGGTTCTGAGATTAGACTCATATTGTACGGCAAGCATTTTACTGACTGAACCATCTCCCCAGCTCAGGAGCCAGGCTCTCTCAAATGTAACCCCGCAATGGCTTTGACCTTCCTGTGTAACTCAGTCTGGTCTCTGACTCACAGTATTTCTATCTCATATTTTGGAGCTCTTTGATTACAGGCAAGTACCGGCATGTCCAGTTGCCGGTAAATAAGATTTACCTGGAGGGCTTGCTGAACCCACGGGGCTTGGGATCTAGCACATCTCTGGTGGAGCCTGTAAGTGTGCATGGGACTTCCATAGGGGTTAGCCTTGGATCGTACGCTGAGCAACACCTTGCAGGATTAGTGCATTTTTCAGAAGCGAAAGATCCGTTCCTAAAACGTGGCCATTTTGATTAGCATGGGAGTTAGTCAATTTTGTAATCCTCTGATAAGCTTGTCTAAATAGTATGGCTCTGAAGATTGATTCAAATTACTGAGCCCAAAGCATAAATTAATGTGAGTCAATCAGTGTCCTACGTGAGAAACCGATGTTGATAATGCCCTTCAGTTTGCACCAGATGCACTTGCTGGAGTGGAAGGTTTGGAAACAGCTGCGCAGTTGTTTGAACGAATATGGAAGTGGTTTGGCTGTACAGGGTACCCAGCCTTCTGCCACTTCGCTGATGTCTCTATTGGCAGGGGAAACACGCCTGCGAGATTTTTGGTTCTGAGCCTGCTAGACTCCTACACCCTTTTCGACTTTGATTTAAAATTATACTCTTACCAGCAGGTGGCGTATGGGGATTTTGCTTCGTTCTGTGTTGTTAAGACTCTGGCAGATGTTAAAAGCTGATGTGGATTTAAGATCTCATCCGTTCTGAGAATAACTGAGTTGCTGGGCAGGACCAGAAGATGGAGTAGTCGATAGCGTTATGGGACTTGAGGGGCTACAGAGTGTATCCGCATAGGTTGCTGCTTTCTCCTGCCACTTGAAGGAATCAATTACCTTCTGTTTGCTTAAGCGAGGAGCTTTGAGCGGGGTTTTACTTTGGGTCACATTGTTTAAAAAACGTATAAGTTTGCAAATGTGAGCCTCCCCTGAATAAGAAAAGAACTATAAAACACTCACCTCTTCTTCAATATATACATACAGCTCGAGGTAGTTTTGAATTTGCTATGTAGTTGAGGATGACCTTGAACTCCTGTCTTCCTTCCAAGTGCTGGGCCTATTGGTGCGTGCCAACACATGGAGCTGTACTTACTCATTAAGTAAAATGGGGACTGGTGAGGTCTTTCTCTCCTCTCTATTTTTTAAAGGGAGTCTGAGTTTCGGAAACACATGGGTGTAGGCAGGAAGGTTAGACTTTGCAAGCATTGAACTCCTGGGCCAGGGCAGTCATCTGATTTCCTTGCCCCACAGAGCTGGTTCTTTGTTCCATGGCTGGTGTCTGGAACCCTGGTTCTCTCTCACAGTTGTGTTCTGTGTGACTAGGCCAGCACTAACATTCCCTTAGGACCCCTCAGTCGTGGTTGTCCCCTTGGCAAGTTAAGTTTCACTTTGGCCATCTCTGTCCTACTGTCACTTGTGTGCATTTTGACCTGGCTGTCTGTCTTTAGGGCCTATGTCAGACCTGGACAGTCAGCAGATGAGGCTCCTGGCTCCAAGTTCAGTGGCTGAAAGGACAGAATTAGACATAGCTCCCATGGAGGCTAGACTTAGAAGCATCGAAACAGCTAGTTCTCGTTCTCTCTCTCTCTCTCTCCCTTCTTTCTTTCCTTTCTCCCTCCCCTCCTCATCTTCTTCCTCTTCCTCCTTTTAGAAAAACACCATTCCTCAAAAGCAAATATGCACTTTAAGGAACCATGGTTGGGTACAGCTGGTTCACATTGTCACAACTGTCACAGTGGTTCAAGCACCATCATGGTAGCAGTAAAGCCACCTGTCACAATGCAGGACCACAGTGACTCTGTAGGAGCCCGACTGATCACACAGAAGCTAAAAGAGTAGAAGTAAAAGGCGCCTGAGAGAAACTGTAGCTGTTGCCTTTCACGCTCCTCTCCATCTGCCAACACTGGAGAGCTCAACTCTTCTCCTTCTGAACACGGGGAGATGTGCATGTTCGTGTATGTCTGGTGTACATGTGCCCGTGCATGTGTGAAGGCCAGATGACAACCTTGGTGGTGTTCCTCAGACACCAGTCACTTTCTGATTTTGAGACAGGTTGTCTCACTGGCCGGGAGCTCTCCAGTAAGCTAGGCTGGCTGGCCAGCATGGGGTTCTCTTGTCTCTGATGCCCAAGCTCTGGCAGTAGACTGAGTGTCACTACACTGGGCTATTTTATCCATGTTCTGAGGACTGAACTCAGGCCTTTGTCTGAAGCAAGTACTTCACCAACTGAGCTATCTCTCCAGCTCCAAGAAATATCTATTCTACGTTATATCTCAAGTGACACTGAGCCTCGGGAGGAAGGATGGATGGGCAGGAGGCCTGGGTGGGCCTCTCTGAACATGTGAAGCAGATTTGTCAGTGTCAATAAATCGAAAGAATTAGGAAGCACATGCACCATTATACTTTAACATTAAAATGCCTCAGACTCTCCTGCTCATCATTTAAATTAAGTGTGCTCACCAAATCCAGCCCTGTTGGTGAACTTGTTCATTTAAATAGCGTCACGGCAGATATTTGGTTTCACAAGCATTTCACTTGCTGGTTTTGAGATCCATTTACACTGAGATACACATGGAGCCTCCTCAGTACTTTTAACGGCCACCCAATGTTCCACTGTGCATGTACATTTTCTTCACTGCTCTTTCCCCAATTCACGCTGAGATTTTCCTCATGTTCTCACGCTAGGGAGGAGGGTGCCTGGAGACCACTTGTGAGCAAGTTTGTGCATGGCGTTAACTGAGACGTGGTATTTATCAAGGGAAGGCCTCTCACGCTTACAGGTCCCTCATGTTAGGGGTTTTCTAGGGCAGAAGCGGAATTGCCTCATGAGAGGATGTGCTTTAGAGTGGGTAGATCTGGGAAATGAGAGGATGCACAAAGTCTTTCCATTGTATCTTCTCCTAGCATTAAGTTATGTAAACCCTGGAGGTCAGACTCTGGGCGTCAAAGGTTAAATCTGTCAACTACAATCTTTTTTGTGTGTATGTATGTGTATGTGTATGCACACATGTGCCTGTGTGTGTGTGTGTACACTCACGCATGTGTGTTTGATTGTACGTGGAGCTGATAGGTCAATGGTAGGAGGCTTCTACTCTTGTTCTTTTCCTTATCTGCTCACACAGTCTCTCAGGGAGCCTGGAACTCACTGATTGACCAGAGTGACTGTCCACTGTGCTACAGCGATATTCCTGCCTCTGTTCTGCAGGGTTGCAGATGTGCATGAACACATCTGGAGTTTTTGGATGGGCGCCAAGGAAACCAAACTCATGCTTGCTCCATTGAAGTCATCTCTAGCTCCCAGTCTTACATATTCTTGAACGCTCCAATTAAACTTGATGAGAATATATATACTAATGTCTCCACTGCTGGGCAGAGACTGGTGGACTCCAGAAATCACTGTCCTGCTGGCCTGGATTGGTGAGTTTCAGACCAGTGAGAGAACTTGTCTAAAAGAAAAAAGAAAGATCAAGGCTGGAAGAAGGAAATGAAGGAAAGAAGGGAGACAGAAAGGAAGGGAGGGTACGATGTGCCTGAGGAACGACACCTGAGGTTGTCTTCTTGCCTCCTCATGCAAACACATATGCCTGCTTGCACAAATGCATGTGTGCACTTATGCATAAACATGCATAAAACCCCAAATTCTTGCTGTCTGCTATTAAGCCACATTCCCTCATGGGCTCTGTAAGTGTGTCTATTATGAGTTAGAACTAGGTTACAAAAAAGAAAGAAAAGGAGGAGGACCTGACACCTCCTGAAGTACAGAGATTTTTTTTTTATTATAGGTATAAGGGAGAAAGCAGACAGAGGGAAGAGTCCAGGTAAACATGCCTGCAGGCAGACTAAACTAGACCACGAAAGGAGAGAGGGGGAGGGAGAGCAAGAAAGGAGCCTCTGACCACTAGGCTGCCTGGTCAAGAGACCAAGAGACTGTGTAGCCAAAATGGCTGTTATACAGGGATCAAACTGGGGGAAGGAAAACAGAGCCCAGACCCTTGGAGTGAGAGGTTTGGAGTAGGGGGCTGGATGAGAAGGGCTGGGAGGAGCCATAGGTTCTGAGGGATGCTGGGAGAGCTGGCCCGCATTTGCTTTGATATGTTAATAGGCACCACAGTTAGCCATTTATCCTGGGCTTCTGAGACCTAACCAGGACCTACATTTTAACCTTTATTTTATTTAGTTTAACTAATTTAGCTTTCATCAGCTGTGTCTGTGATGGCTACCATATCAGATAGTGCAGGTAGAAGGGGTGGGCGTACACTGTGATATAAGGCACAGTTTACAGTTACAGTTTACTAGTACCAGTGTGTTTTAGAATGATTTCTAAATGTGATGGACAGGTGGAAGGACAATCTGATTTGCTGAGCAGGAGGCCCAGGACTTTTAAACTATAAATGGGGAGCTAAACCGGGAAATGCAAACAAAATGGCGTCATTAGGGTTTATCAGGCACTGCCCCTCCTTGTCGGAGATGCTTGTCTGCTCTGCTCTGTCTGGGGCCTTGTCCTTTGCTATACAGTCCTAAGGGGCAGTTCTTTGTGAAAGTGAATTGATGGCTGTGTAAATACGGCCATTAACCTTCAGCACCTCAGACAGCTCCTTGGGCGGTGCAGTTTTCTTGACAGGGGGAGGGGATGATGCGTCATAGATAACAAGATATAGTACATCTCCCTCCACTCCCCGCCTCCCACCGCCATACTTCTTTAATTGGCTCAAGTAGCGGGTCTTTGCTGTTACAGGCCAAGGAATTTGAGAATCTCCTGTAGCACAGGCTGGCCTTGAACTCCCTATGTAGTCCAGAATGGCTTTCAACTACCGATCTTCCCACTCTACCTTCCAAGTGCTGGGATCGCAGGCACTCACCGTCACACTTATACAATTGAGGTTTGAAAGTACATGAATTGGTTTGTAATGTCAAAGGTGTGACTAAAGGAAGTCTGCGAGAAACCGGGTTTTAAATCGAAATTTATAATTCTGGAGTTCAGCATATCCTCTGCAATTATGCATATGAGACTGAGGAGACTGCCTAGTCAGTAAATTGACTGCTCTACGCGAGCTTGGATCCCTGGCACCCACGGGCAGAGGGCGCCTGTAATCCCAGTGCTGGGCTGAGGTCACGTAGCTGTGCTAAGGAAACGATAGCTCTGTCTAGGGTGCTGAAGGGCTGGGCTGTGGACGTGCTTGCTCTTGCGCAGGCAGCCTCAGCCGCTGTGAGCTCACCCGTGCGATAGTCACATCGTGTCTGGAGCACACTGATCCTTAGCGATCTTCCCAACCTCTGGATCGTACAAACGTTCTGCTACTTCCTCAGAGAGGTTTCTTGAGGTATGTGCATACCTCTTGCTGGCTGTGCCGTTTAAACCTAAACTTCACGTGGTACCCAAAGAAAGGTTGAGGTCACTAGATGCCTTCATTTTATTCAAACGTTTCCAGTGTGGCTACCCTGAATAAATCTCCTACCTCCGTTTTTCACCATTACTGTCTATTTAATTGCTATGCTGGGGTGGGTGGCCAACCTTAGTCTATTGGTGCTGCCAGAGCCCTGTCATAAATCTCTGGTTATGGGACTTAATTTTTGCGAGAAGCCATTTGTGTAGCCGCCTGTATTTCTTAGATCATTGTTATTTTCAGTGGGCTGAAGTGATGCAACAGAAGGATCAGTGGGGAAAGCCCCTGACCTACACAGACAACACAGGGTTGAGGGTTATGTGCACCTGACTGGAGTCCTGTAAAACCCAGGGTCTGGGGAAGGGAGGGGTACGGTGGGTTTGAAATTGGAGGGGAGGTTCGACACAGGAGTGAACTGGAACCATTTCTGGGGAGGCAAGAAGTGAAGAAAACTGGGTCTGGGGATGTAGGTCAGTGGCAGATCACTTGCCCAGCGTGCACAAGGACTGGGTTTGATCCCTGGCACTGAAAAAAAAAAGTCTTAAAGTAAAAATAAAACGGAAGAAAAGAGAACCGTCAAGGGTATTAAACACCATCAGAGATTTCTCCAAATTGCCAATCTGGAAGTTAGTTACAACTCATTCTCAAATAAATTGAAGCCTTCTCCGTTTGATGTGTTTTGACAGGAAATGTATATTTACTGCCTGAAATGACTCCAATTGCCCAGCTGTGAGCCACAGTATTTCATAAATGATTAACATTAAGTGGAGGAATCCTCGCCCCGTTTCTTCGCCAGCATTCCACGGGAAGGAACTCAAGGTGTTTACTCTATTTCCTAAAGTACACATTTGCCCTTGGAGATTTTGATCTTGTCTGTCAGAAACAGTTATTGCGATTGCAGAGAGAAATAGTCATGCTCGGAAGCAACGAGCGGGTAAATTCAGCATATTTTGGTTGATTCAATATTTATTAAAAGAGAATAGAAATTCTCTTACATGCATTTTTTCCCCTTTCCTCATATGTTCCTCAAGTGCTTGTTTTGTACGAGGTAGGAGGCTGAATATGATTCTTAACTCTAGTGTGGACTTTGATTCCTGTGAGCTTCCATCTGCTAAGGGAGGGAGAATTGACTCTAATGGAGATAGGATGTAGGGTGTTTCATAGGAAGAACTCCACCAATTGTTTGGAAGTAACACTGATCTCCCATTCTATCTGGAATTTAAACATTATTTTCTTAAATTGCTTTATAGATTTGTTTATTTTTATTTTATGTGCAGGAGGTTTTTGTTTTTGTTTTTTTGTTATTTTGTCTTTTGCCTGCTCATCTGTGTAATACATGTATGCAATACCTATGGAAGCCAGAAGAGGGCGCTGGGTCTAGCTGCCATTGAACCAGAGCTTGCCTTAAGTTTTCAGGGCCCAGACGTGCACTTTAGGCATTGTATACTTCATGTAGTGTCAGATGCCCACCAGAAGTGACTCAGAGCGACCTTTGAGAACTGATCCTCAGAAGAGGGATAAGGAGCATGGGGTGGCTCTGTGGAGGAACAACGCTGGCAAGGATGAACGTTCACATCAGCTCGGGCAGGGCTTGGTGAATCTTTTTAGGAAAGAGCTATGGTAACTATTTCCGGTTTGGCAGCCACATTCATCCGTTGGCCTAGAAAAGAAAGGAGCTAAGAATGAGATGCAAGTTAACCTGGCCACATTTTAATAGCATTTCATAAATAACAATTTATGAAAATTGATTTTCATATTATTTCTATATGCCAATAAATATTCCTTTGGTGAGTAACTTTGAGTACCTCATTATGTTTTAATGGTGAGCTATACCCTCAGCTCCTCCCCAATTGTTTGAAAATGGGAAAAACGATTCTTCCTTTGCAGATTGCTTAAAAGCAGGCAAAGAGCTGAACCGAGCTTGGCCTCTGAGCATAGTCTGTCCTATCCTGGACTAGAGTGAAGGCCTATTTGTCTCCTTGTACCAGTGACCAGGCTGATTCAAAGTCTACTGTTCCCACACTTCATTCACATCTCCTGCCTCTGTGTGTGTGTGTGTGTTCATGTGCATGTTCATGTATGAACATGTGTGTGTTCATGTGTGATTGTGTGTTCATGTGTGAACATGTGTATTTGTGTGTGGGGTATGTGTGTGTTCATGTGTGCACATATGTGTGTTCATATATGATTGTGTTCATGTATGAACATGGATGTATGTGTGTATGTGTGTTCATATGTGAATATGTATGTGTATTCATGTGCGAACATGTGTATATGTGTGTGGTATGTGTGTATTCATGTATGAACATGTGTGTGTTCATGTGTGACCATGTGTGTGTTCATGTGTGTGTTCATGTGTGACCATGTGTGTGTATGTGGAGGCCAGAGGCAACTTTGACTGTTATTCCTTGGGAGCTGTCCATCTGTTTTTGATACAAGGCCTCTCATGGGTCTGAAGCTCACAGGCTGGGCTGGCCGGCCAGCAAGCCTGTCTGTGTCTCTCTAGCACTGGGATTGTAATTATTAGCCACCACTCATAGCTTACATGGGTTCTAGTGGTTCTGGAGATTTGACTCAGGTACCTGTGCTCCCAAGGCAAGTACTTTACCTACAGATCCATCTTCCCAATCTTTGTAATCAAAGTCCAAAACCAAAACCACCCCTCCCCCCAAAAAAACCCAAAACTAAACAAACCCATCCCAGTTCATTTATTTCTTCAAGCAGCCTTTAAAACTGTGGATGGCCTGAAGTCACGAAACTGACTATATTGATGTAAAACTCCCTTAGAATCTTAAGAAACTGAGGCTTCGTGCACCATTAAGTGTTTCGGAACTTAGTGGATTTTTACATATGCTCATAGCCTGAATCCATGAAGTAGAAGTTTGAAGTTCCCCTATCCACATAGGTCCCTTGTTCCCCTCTCCTCCTCATACCCACTCCTCTCAGGTGACTTGACTAGCATTCTCTGAAGAGCTTGCTTCTTTCTCTGAAGCTGGATTTAAATGGAAACTCAGAGTGTGTATTCTTCTCCAAGGTTTAGGATCAAGTCTGTTGCCTGGGGCAGGTCTTCATGATCACTGTGTGGGCTTCTACAGAATGAAGAGTTCACTCCAACCCACCCTGTGGTAAGTGTGGGAGGGCTGTTGTTCCTTCTAGGTTTGGCTGCTGTGCATAAAGAAAGCTTCTATGAACACTCTCATGCTTGTTTGGTCGATGTGAGGATGCGTTTCTGTAGCATGGCTTTGCTTTTCAGGGTAATTATGAGTCAGGTCTACAACTTACCGGAAGTAATAAATGATAAAGAAAAGAGGACCACAGTAGCCATGGGCTTATTGTGTGTCAAGGATTGTTCCAGATCTTTCCATCTCTTCCCCTGTTCCATGGGGATGGGTGGGATTACTGTGCACACAGTGGGGGATGTGAGGTGAAGAAGCTTGCCAAGAGCATCTTTCAAACTTTGATCAGATTAGTAACAAGCAATTTCTCCAAGTGATTGCCACGCCACAGGACCTCGTGCCAGGAAGAGGGTACGGGAGGAGCAATCAGGAGTGGAGACTGCACTCTGGCAGCTCTTACCCTTTCAGCTGGGGTTGGAACCCAGGCAGCGTGGCTTCGAAGGCTCTGCTTTAACCCCTGGACTAAATGAATCTGCCTTTTGCAGACACCTCCAGCCCGTCGTATCCAGCAAGCCTGTCTCTGCCTCTCCAACGCTGAGGTTGTAGTTATGAACTGTCATCCCTTGCTTCCCAGGTTGGCAGTGTTGCCTTCTCCGTTTCCGCTTCCGGTTTCCAGCGGCCATCTTTATTTGGCTGCCCTGCCCCACTAACAGGTGTAAAGGGGGCAGAAAACTGGCTATGGAGAGGCCTGCCTGGATTGACAGGCTGGCTTCTGTCCCTGCAACTCTCGGCAGACAAGGAAGCTCCTTGGTCAGTCCTCATCCACAGGCAGAGATACCATCAGGTGGGAGTGAGGCAGGGAGGGACAGCATCCTACAGCACAGTGTTAGGTGCAGAAACCTTTTATTATATGCAGCTGGTCATTGTGTATGCTATCAGTTTTGGCTGTTGCTATAATCAGTGGGGGTTAGTGCTATTAAGTGAAAGATATCTGAAAGTCTTCCTTTGTTCATCCCTGTGGGAGTGACAGATCCTAAGTACCCAAGTCTCTCAGAGTTGAGGTTTTATAGTATACACTGGCTTCGGAAGTGCCCTGGAGGAAAGAGTTCCTACTTCTAGAGTCTTTCGTCACCATCCTCCCAGTTTTCTAGAACCCGGGGGGGGGGGACGGGACACCTTGCATCCCTCCGTAGGATCCACAGATGGTTTAACAGCCACTGATGTGTTTTCTTCCTTCCTTCTTATTCTCCCCTGGCTTTTCTGAAACCCCTGCCTAGGTTCTTAGGGCTCCCCGATGTTCAGGCTATCCCAGAAGGAGAATTGAATTTGACCTCTTGGGGTTTAAAAGACCAGCCATGGATCCTGGAGCACTTGAATAGGAGCCAGCTGCACCTTGGGCCTGGCAGTCTGCAACTGAACCCATTATTCATTCTCTTTGAATGCGGAGGTCCTTGCAGGCGCTGGGGAAGTGTTGATTAACAGCGCTGGTGGCTGCTCATCTGGTCCGAGGGTTGGAGTAGGGCTCTGCAGCAGGCTGGGGTGGAGGGAGATCAGAACATTTTATGGAGGGGGGGTGGGGACACATAGTTTTGCTCATCCTGTTTTACATTCATGCTCCTCACTGTTTTGCATTTAATTAGTGGGCAGTAGTTAAGTCCAGCAGCTTACACTTTGCTTGTGTCCTTGAGCTATGGCAGACTTTTAATCATGCCTTTCCCTCTTCTCACCCCAACCCTTTTGGCTTTTGATGTACCACTATTCTGCAAGCAAACAAAGAGCCCCCAATTCAACGGGACTGGTCAAAGTCAAAAGATATTTTGGTTTGGGTTTTTTTTTTCCTGTTGTTTTATGATTAAAGGGACCAATGCAGGTTTAGAAAAAGCAAAATTGGCTCTCCTACCCCTTAGGAGCGAGCTTCTCTTTAATGTTCTGGAAAGTGGGAAACAGACGGGGAAGGGATGGCTGGGTTCCTCCCAGCGCGTGCTGATGATTTCAGGTGAAAGAATGGGATAAAGGGTGCGGGAAACATTCTGTGAGCCTGGATCTGAAGAATGAATGAGAAGGATCAGCGATCCTCTCAAACGTGGCGGATGAAACATTGATCCGAGAGTGCTGACAGGAGGGGAGCTAGGGCCCCAGAGGAGCAGTGCAGAGAATTGAAATGATTTCACAGCGCTTGGGCTGATGATCTGGGCACCAGGGCCGACTGCATGGGTAAAAATGTATTACTACTAATAAGGGCTTTGAGCCCAGGCAGTGGCAACCTGCAGACGTGAACGGCCCACCTGTGTGCTCAGCCTGGAATGCTCCGTTCACATCCATTGTCTTCCTGTTCTGTCCTTGTGGAGTTACTGAACTGAGGCCCTTCCTTCTCATGCCAGATCTCATGCAAACTGGTAGCTGCGTGTCCCTCCTCTCTGTTGGTGCTCTGGTTAATTTTAAAATCCAGGTAGTGGGTGGTAGGGTTCTGTACAGAGAAGGGTTCTAAATATTTATTGAGCAAATGATGTGCGGATTTCACAATGCAGAGATGTGCTCTGTGTTGGGGAGGGGGGTCCCCATTTTGAGAGTGTAGCCAGTAGTTTCAGCTTAGAGGTGCACAGTTATGTGTGTGGCCATTGACAAACCAAATCCCTCAGTCTCTTTTTTAAAATTATTTATTTATTAATTATATATTAGAACACTGTAGCTGTCTTCAGACACACTAGGAGAGGGTATCAGATCTCATTACAGATGGTTGTGAGCCATCATGTGGTTTGAACTCAGGACCTCTGCAAGAGCAGTCAGTGCTCTTAACCACTGAGCCATCCCTCTAGCCCCCCTCAGCCTCTTTTACATGTTTATTTCTTCGTCTGTGACACTGTTGATCACGCCCATCACCTGAGAGGGGGTTTGAAAGGTGTCAGGGAAGCAGCCCAGGGACCCTGCTTACCATAATGCACTACACCAGTGGTTTGTTAGATCTCCTTCCCTTTGCCCTGTCAATCAAAATACACAGGGAATGTGTATGTCTCAGATAAGAGCGATTGATTCTAAATGACTATCACCAGTTTTATATTTGGCGTTTCTGTCTTAAACAAAGATGATTGTGATATGTGGAAAGGCTACTAAGAAACTCCATTGCAGTCCTCTACAGGAAGAAAATGGATTACGGAGGATTAATCGTTACAGTTCATTTTATTGATTGCCTTGGCATAATTGCTCTCTTCTAAAGCCTCAGTGGTGTCTGCTTTCGGCAGCGTGCTGTTCAGAATGTGAGCAGTGCCCTTAGCATTTTTTTGGGGGGGGTGTAGTTACTGAAGTGTGAATTCAGAAAATAAAGCTAGACTTAGACCCTCTTTGGAGGTATTAGGAATGAATTAGTTTTACTGACCAAGTCTTCCACAGGAAGTAGCGGTTATGTTTCCTAAACAGTTAAGTACCAAGCATTGCATCAGACTTTGAATGATGTTCGGAAACCTATGGCGGTGCCGTGATCTATGGCGGTATGTGGGATTTGTTTTGCTGAATTAAGTGTGTTGAATTAAGTGCTGAATTAAGAAAAATGAGGGTTGGGTGATGGTTCAGCTGGTCACAGTGTTTGCTGGACGAGTCTGAAGACTTGAATTGAAATCTCCAGCATCAATGTAGCAGACTGGGAATGGCTTTACAAATCCCTGTACCCCAATACTGTGCATGTGAGTACACATACACACAGGTACACACACAGACAGATGTGTTTGGGGGGTTTGGGGGGGAGAGAGACAGATAGAGAGAGAGACAGAGAGAGAGAGACACAGAGAGACAGAGAGACAGAGACACAGAGAGACAGAGAGAGACAGAGAGACCGAGAGACAGACAGAGAGGTGTAATTCAGTACTGACAATCCAGTAAAACATTTTATAATACACTCTACGGAAGACTTCTTAGTGCTAAAGTTTGAGAGTCACTGATCTCGTCCCCGAGGAGAAGCACAAGGAATTTCTACCCCATGCAGAAGTCTAGAAATGACAGGAAGTGAGTGGCTACTGAGTGAATTCTATTTCTAAGTATGAAAGCTCTATGATGTCTGTGATGGTTTGAGGGTTCTTCCAGTTCACCCAGCTTAACCTTAAGCCTTCTTAGCCGGATTTTATCAGATCTGTGGCGATGAGGTTTAAATGCTGCTGTGGAGACAAAGCCAAGCTCTGGTTCTACCCAAAACAGAGCTTGTAAGATAGTGAGTCTGGAATTCCCTTTTATGGATAAGGGATGAGAATACATGGGACTTACTGGAGTTACTGTCACAGGCACGTATTTAGGGTATCCCTGGTGACCGGCATATCCTAGCGCCAGTGCCCTGGTGCCCTGGGCATCCTGGTGCTTATGCCCTGGTGACCCACATATCTTAGTGTCCATACCCTGGTGACCTGCACGACCTAGCGCACATGCCCTGTGTAGTCTTCTCCTCTGCATTTGAGTGAAACCTACTTGCCTCTGCAGGGCCTTGTATGACTGGGCATCTCGCCCGTGTGTCACCAGCTGACTAGCTTCTTAGGTCTCTATGGTGGACTGCAGAGGTGAGTGACATGCCGGGAAATGGACGTCTGAAGGGACAGCTGTGATTCTTAGGTACTGATGTCAGCTTTTTCACCAGAACCAACTAAAAGACCTCAGTCCTGTGGTCACAAGGATGAAACACCAAATGCCACCAGATAGCCATGAGAGCCTGACAGTAGTCACTGTGCTGTGCCTCCAGCCCCGGCAGGAGACCGGGTTTTGACTTCAGGAATGCTCCTGAAACAACTTCTCTCTCTTTCCCTCCCCTCCCCCTCCTTTCCCTTCATATTTTTTCTTACATTGTGTTTTTAAGATAGTGTTTCCTATAGCCAAGGTTGACTTTGAACTTACAACCTAGCCAAGGATGATCTTGAACAATTGATCCATTTACCTTTACCTCCCTGGGGCTGGATTCCAGACAAGCACCACTGTTCTTTGTTTATGCAGCACTGGGGATCTAACCTAGGACTTCATGCATGGGAGGTGAGCAGTCTCCCAACTGGGCTCCATTTCCAGCTCAGGGTGTAGTTCCTGCGAGTCTTGAACTCAATCTTCCTGCCTCATTCTCTTCAGCATCCTAGCCTTGCTTCCGAACAATGCATCTGAGAACTTTGCCTGGCTTTGGTACGACACTTCCCGGCTGGTGACTGGCAGGATTTTGAGGTTTTGTTTCTTTTCAATTGCTGGGAGATCCCTGTTCTTCAGAACTTTTCAGAGTTTCACTGAAGTTTTGGTTGCCTGCTACAGAGTTTCTGCCCTGAGAAGTCTGGAGTTTAATTTATCAGGGCCGGGAGCCCTGCACTTATTTAGAGAGGGCAGACTCTCTCACTACTGAGGCATATAGTTTGAACCTCAATTCCCTCTCACCGGTGTCCCTTGTGCCCTCTGTGGAAGACATTGCACTCTTCTTGATGAACACAAATGAACAATGTGTACTGAGCTGTCTGACTGGCAGCTTCACACCGTCTTCTCCAGCCTTGAGACCCACGTGTTTCTGTTGTTCTCCTAGCCTGGAGCATAACAAAAATAGCCCCTTTGTCACTTCTCCCATTTGCTGCTGGGCTCAGCTCACCCGAGCCCTTTTCCCCTTCTTGACATGCATATCGGGAGACAGGCAATTTTTCATTTTAAGACTGAGGCATTGTCTCAAACAGATGACTTAGAGGGAGCCGGCTGCAAAGAAAGCTATTCTGTAGGGAGCGACACTGGGGACCTATGAGACTCCAGCTTCCCTTTGGACAAGGCACCGTCATTGCTTTGGCCATGTTGGGGATTAGAGGAAGGTCAATTTCTTCAAGATTTCTTTCATTCAGATTCCTGTCCTTCACTAGGCTGGAATCCCTTTAGTGAAACTCTTCCATATTGGGTGTAATGAAGTCTGGAAACTGGTTTTTTAGTGGGCAGTTAGGTTTCTGTTTAAGATCCAAGATCGTCTCTACAGTCAGGTTCCTAAGCTCCATCACCAAGGAGAGTTTGCTCTGGGTACCACCCAATTAACAAATCTCTACAGCTTGGGGTCCATAAAGGGATGCTGGCATTGGACCTTCACAAGTTTAAATCCCAGCTTTCTTATGCAGTCTGTCAGGACCTCTTGTGTTTGACTGAGCTTTAAGGGAGGCTTTATCTCAGATGGCTGCTGGAAGATTCACTTAAGTTAATGCATGTAACAAGTATTTGGTGTGATTTTGGTGGATAATGTTAAATTAAGAGCTCTTTGATAGCTGTTTTTATTTGCATATGGAATTTTCCAAAACTAAAAGGCTCCAATAATTGAAATTAGAGAGCACTCGACTGGTGAGATTCTTAGGTGCAATGTCCAGGGAAGGACTTGAGACACCAACACGTGTTTTTCTCACCCATGAATCAGTGTGCATGGCAGGGGTATGAGGGAGAGGGAGAGGGAGAGGGAGAGGGAGAGGGAGAGGGAGAGGGAGGGAGAGGGAGAGGAGAAGAGGGAGAGTGAGAGGGAGAGTGAGAAGAGGGAGAGGGAGAGGGAGAGGGAGAGGGAGAGGGAGAGTGAGAAGAGGGAGAGGGAGAGGGAGGGAGAAGAGAGAGAGGGAGGGAGAGGGAGGGGAGAGGGAGAGGAGGGAGAGGGAGAGGAGAGGGAGAGGAGAGGAGAGGGAGAGGGAGAGACCTGCAGTTGCTGTTCTGAGGAAGGACACTAGCTGCTTTGAGGAGCATCATGACTACATTGGCTTCTACATCTGACATACTGTGTGTCTAAACCTTATGTGACTTTACACATATATATTATACTTCCTGTTCCTTCTCTACTTCAGGTCCATACATTACCTTACTTACTTAAGCTTTGACCTTTTAAAAACACGCTGGATATAAGGGCAGCTTGTTTTAGGTCCTTCATCATAGAAAAAGATAGAGAAGAGGGACTGGGATGAGCTAGACGGTCTCCCAGCACGCTGGCCCATTCCTGCTTTGGCATCAGACCAGCTTCTTTCTGACCTTTTCCTTTGGTATTATAAAGCTTCCTTTTGGTTGAGCCTCTGCTCTGTTCTTTGGTGTCTGTAGCCATGGTTTGATGTACCACTGAGAAATCTGGACAGAGCGAGTGCCTTCTGCTGTCCCCGAGACACCACCAATTTATTGCAGGGATATTTAGTTTGGGGTTTTCACTTTGGGTAAGGCCTACTGAAATTCTGGGCTCAGCAATATGTAGATAATACACACACACACACACACACACACACACACACACACACACACACACACACACATACACACACACGGTTTGCTTAGAAGCCTGTTGGAAGAGAGGCCCCTGTGACCAGTACAGAGCACATTAGAGTCTAAACAGGAATTGCCACATAGGCTTGGGGTCTCCCGGTTGTAAGCTCTGGATGCCACAGTGACTCTATTTCCTCACCTTGTAGGAGTCTGCGTTGATATGCTCTTTGCACTGGGAACCTCAGGGTTTGGCTCTTCTGCCTCAGCATGCCTTTTCCTTGGGGCTCCAGGCTGTCTCATGCCATAGATTCCAGCTCCAGTGACATCCCCTGACTTCACTTGCCCAGTCACCCTCTCTGCCTGTCCCGTCTTTATCCCCCATTGTCGTTTATCTCCTGTGTTAACAATCAATATCTGAAATGCTAACATTTTTATCTATAGGGTCTACAGACACAGAGGACTAGCCAGAGTTATTCACTATGGCGTGCCAGTGTCCAGCATTCCTTGGGGTTAGGTAGTGAGTGAATGAATCTAAAAATTTAGTGAGGAGGAAGGTCCTCTAGAAGGAAAAGCTTAGGTTCCACATTTGTGGGTAGGAGAGACTTCTTTTACCTCATGGTACATCTCTATAGCGCTTTCTGATTTTTGACAAGCCACAAATGCCAGCGAGTCCCATTCTGGCCCTAGAAGTCACCAAGCACCTTCCTACTTCCTCAGGGGCCTCCTCGTATACAGTAGCACGTTAGTTCAGGTAGTCCGGAAGTTCACTTTCTTTAACCTGGAAGTGAATGCTCCCGAGGGAAGCCCTTCCTGTTAGGCGGGGCACAGCTGATGAATAAACGGCCTCTGGAATATCATTCTGCATCTCTGCTCTTGTCGGGAGGCTTGGTGGAATCCAGCCGCCTTGCTCATATCAACCTTACGAAGCATTTTTGTCTCACAGCCTTGTCTGAAGCTCTGCTTTGGGGAGACCTATACCAAGGCCCCATTGATGCTGATGGTTTGGCTTCATTGTCACCGGTCTTTCTTATCCTAGCCGTCGCCAGCAGTCACTTCCGAGCTTTTTGTGAATCTCTTTGTTAACATTTGCCTGCTTATTTTCTTTGCTTTTCTCAGGATGACAAGGGTCTCTTTGTTCTAGGACCTCTGACCCTTGTCATCCTGGAGATCTTAGAGACTTTAGCTCCCTTTCTCACCACTGTTCACTCAGCAGCCCGAGCTGGCCTCAGACTCTCCCGGTTTCCTCCTTGAAGAAACAGCCACAGAGTCAAGCTCATGTTGCTTTCCTGGGCCATGAGTATTTATAGCACCAGTTTTCCAACTGTGGGCTAACTTTCTGAGGTGCTCGCTTTGAAATAGACTTTCTGAAGGACCTTTGTGGGGATAACGAGGCCATTTCTGTACTTGCAAGTTGGAATATATTACAGAAAAGTGGCTGCCAGAGGCACTTGAAATGATGGGACTCTGTATAGGACAAAGTGTGTGTGTGTGTGTGTGTGTGTGTGTGTGTGTGTTTTCCAACAAAAAGGCATTCAGTAACAGTTTCCTGGTACTTTTATGACAAGTTGATGTCTTATATAGAAAAAATTACATCATCTGCTGGTCCACTTTGAGGCTTCTTACAGAATGCATGGGTGACAGGGTTAGTTTGTGTGGATAGGAGTGAGCAAGGCTTGCAATTCCTGAAGTGGGCGCTCTTTAACCCTTTCTGTGTGTGATTCCTGTGGCTCCTTCTGGAGAGTCAGCAAAGCAGAATTATGGTGATTTGTTTTTTTTTGTTCCTTAAAAGTTTTTCTTTAAATTACAATCTATCTATCTATCTATCTATCTATCTATCTATCTATCTATCTATCTATCTATCTATCTACCTCCCTCTCTTCTATCAATCTATCATCTATCTGTCTATCTATCTATCTATCTATCTATCTATCTTGTGTGTACATGTGTGTAGCTTAAAAGACAAGCTGTTGGACATGGGTTTCACCTTCTGTCACAAGGGTCCTGTGGATCAAACTTGGGTTTATCAGACTTAGTGGCAGGCACCTTCATTCACTGAGCTGTCTCACCAGCTCTATTCTTTTGTTTGTGCAACAAGGTTTTACCCTGCAGTGTAGACTGGTTGGGAACAAACCGTATAGCCAAGGCTGGCCTTAAACTTGTGACACCGCATCTGGCTTTCCAAATTTTGTGGGTGTGGGTATGAGTGTGTGTGTGTGTGTGTGTGTGTGTGTGTGTGTGTGTGTGTGTGTGTGTGTGTGTGTGTGTGTGTGTGTATGTGGGTCTGTATGTGAGTGTGTGTATGTGTGTGTGTTGGTGTACTTGTTCACGTGTGTCTGTATAAAGGTCACAAGTTGCTGCTGGGTATCTTTTTGCTCCACCATTTATTTATTTGCTTGTTTGTTTGTTTATTTGTCAGGGTCTTTCATGGAAACTGAGACTGTCAGTTTGGCTAGCCTGCTGGTCTGTCTCTGAGCCTATCACCTTCCAATTCTGGGATTACAGGTGTTTGCTGCCCTGCCTGGGTTTTACCTGAGTGCTGGATATCCAAACTCAAGTCCCCAAGTTTGTTCTGCAAGCACTTTGCCCACTGAGCCATCTCCCTGGCTCCCAAGAATAAGTTTTAAAACACATAACTGCATTAGATTCCAAAGAGAGCAGCCTGTACAGGGGCTCAGTGGTGTAAGCACCAGAGGACTGTGGGATATGAGCATGAGACTCAAGGTGTCCAGACCCCAGGCACCAACTGACGCAGGTCCATTCCTATGGAAGTGCCTGGTTGTTGGCAGACATGCATTTGAAGTTGTTATCAATAAACTATAAGACGATCAAAGATACCCAGGGTTCCTATTTGTGACCAGTTGTAGGAATAATACAATTCCCATAGGTGCTTACTGTTGGCGGCATTTACAATAGGAGGAGATAATGAACTTCAAAGAGAGATTTGGGAAGATACAATGCTACTTTTATATCCTTTCTCGTCCTGGTTCATGGATTTCTGAATTCTACTCAAAGACCTCAGATTCAGATCAAGCTAAGATTAATAGTTGTTTTCCCCATGGACACCTGCCCCTTCCCCTGCCCACATCTGCCTTCCTTCAAAGCCTGTGCTGAGCTCCTTTTTGGTGGAGGGTTTGTGACCTGCAGCATCCAGCATCCAGCAATCCAGGAAGGGCTGGAGAATGTGGACCGAGTGAATGTGTTGGGTCTGTCACAGTTTCAGGACAGATGTAAATAAGGAAGTGGGGAAGTTCTCTCAGGATTTCTGACCTTGGGTTTTCTCTTTTTCTTTTGTTCCTGTCATCTATTATAGAAATGACCATTGATTGGAAGAACCAATGGTGTCTGAAATTACTTATTAGATTGAAAAGACTTTGGAAAGCGATTTTCCTAACTTTGTTGTCAGGTTTTCTCAGGCAAGATCAGTTTGCTGATTGCCGTCCTGTGCATGGTGTTTGGGACGAACAAGTGGCCTCTGGTCTGTGCATGTAGTGTGTGAATGTTCAGGAAGTTTACAGTTGCTTCTCAGGCTCCTGTTCAAAGACCTATGCATACAGGTGGAGGTCAGCAGAGGCAGAAAGCCAGAAGACAGTGCCCGTTAGAGCAGAAGATCTCAACCTTTGGAGGTTGAACAACTCTTTCACAGGGGTCCTCTGAGACCATTGCAAGACACGGATATTTACATCACAATTCACGACAGCGGCAAAATTACAGTTATGAAATAGCAGTGAAAATAACCACAACACGAGGAACTGTATTAAGGGGTCACAGCATTAGGAAGGTTGAGAACCAGTCCACTAGCATGTGTGATTGGGGCATGAAATGGTTCAGGTACTGGAAACCAGTCCTGCTTGCAGTGAGAGGGAGGAGTAACTGTAGCTATTATAGAACACACACTTTGGGATTTGAGGAAGGTCGTATTCTCAGTGCTAAGCAGGTAGGTGCTGGAGGGTGGGTTTATAGCTCAGTTCCTCTTGATACCTCACCCTGGGCAAGCCATGACACCACTGTGCCCAACTCTCCTTTGTAACACAGGGATAATGGGACTACCCTTCTCAATGTTTGGGGATGATAAAATGAAGCAACTTGTCGAAGGCTCTTGGACAAGAGCCCGACCTTGTTTGTTTACTGAGCCAATTCTAGCTCCTAGTGGTACAGGTGCGTTTCATAGGGCACTGCTGTGTGACTGGCCATTGAGTGTGATCGTGTTACTACCTCATGGTTTTGAGCAGGTGACCCGAGACCCATGCATGCGATGAACTTCATCTAAATTCTATGTGAAGTTCAGCTGCTGAGGATACAGGGAGTTCTACAATTCCCACCTCTGCCCTCCAGCCTTGTACCCTTGTGACTGTGCTGAGGGAGATTCAGTGTCCATGGAAAGGGATACACCCATTTCATTCAGAGACATCCAGTCTAGCAAAGGCAGGGTTTTCCTTGTTTAATTAGCTAAAGAATTTCCCACAGAGTGGAGGGGAAGTGTGCAGATAGTTTGAGGGAAGTCTGGGAACTGCGAAGAGAATGGCCTTCTGGGACCCGGAGTCTGCTCTCCCATTTCACTTCCGGCTTTTGTGCATCTGAGGCCGTCTTGTCTCTGTAAAGTCTGTTTCTTTGCTGTCCTGCATGGAGGGGCTCCTCATCCTTCCGAAGTGTACTTCTCTCCTCCACAACTTAGTTCTCAGTCCCAACTCTGTGTTCCAGCAAGAAGAGTCGCTTGGCTCGTGCTGAATCTGCATGGCTGGCTGAAGCCCACAGCAGCCCTGCTGCCCCCTCTGATGAGCCTGCCGGGCCCCAGGTGTTTACAGCAAGATTTTAGTTGGGAACGAGGTCAAGGGCAAAGAAAGGGTCTCTGGATAAAAACCTGGCCATATGGCAGAATTTGTGAACTGTCGCCTTTGAGATGGAGAACAAGAGGAATGGGCCTCAAGTCTTAGACCGAAGCTACTGGTGTCATGCCCAAGGAGGGATTCTCGTAAGGGGTCCTCAGGGAATGCCAAAGGCCTTTTTCTAGTGCCAGCTCCATGGGCCCCCACTGTCTCAGAAGTATTTGATGTGCAGTTTACCTGTCCATAAAGGTTGCATATATAAAGCTAGAGGCACGTGATGGTTTTCCTCCATCATGGCGGCCAGGGACTCCAGTTGGAGCCAGGGGTTCCAGGCTGGACTTCTGGTGTGTTCCACACGTCTGACTCCCAAGGTCTTGGCCCAGCACCTCCTGTTCTGTGTCAATCATCTTTTCTTTCTCCCTACCTCGTTTCTATTTTTTCTTTCCCTTTCTTCCCATGTGGTGCACCCCCATCCTTGTTTGAAATCTTAAGTCTATTGTTTGCTTGTTTGGAATCCTTGCCTGACAAGTGGCTGTAATCTCTCTTTTCTCTCTGTTAAATAGGAATTTCAAGAAAACAAACAGTCAGACAGAAAAGCAAGAAACCACTGCCTTCTAGTGTTTGTTGTTCTGAGGACAAAATGCTACATGGTACGGTGTGTGAGTGGTCCTTACACCCCGTGGCTCTGTTATTATATTGGTGGATTCTTTGATTCCCTCCTCTTAAATAAGGTGTGAAGCCATCGGCCAGGGGTTCACGCTATTTTCTAGGGCCTGTGAACATTTTTCTGCATTGTACACAAAGCATTGATCTTAACCTTGAGGAAAGTGATTGGCTATTGATTACTGCTGGACAAGATTGATCTCTCTTGGGGCTGTCAAACGTGTGTCCTTGGGGTCCCTGTCCACCCAGTGTCCTGTTCCATGTGTCTTCTTCTTGCTCTTTACACAACAGACACTGGGTCTTCTTCCTCAATTCCTTATTTACCTTCCCCCAACCCCTACCAGCCCCTTGCCACAGTCTCGTCGTCCAGGACACCATCCCTGTATCCAGTGGGACCTGTTGCCTGCATGTCCTGTTCAGCATAGCTTTTGCAGCAGTTTTTCATTTGGAGATCGTTTTGTAAAACTGGTTTCGAACTTCCTAGCAGTAAAAGTGAAGGGAGAAAAGAATCCGTTCTGTGATAGAAAATCCCCACGAGATAAAAGCCACCCTGACCCAGGGCTTGAGCCCTGTGGGCATTTTACTAGCTTGCCCCTGCTTTGAGGGACCACGGTACTGAGCAGGCACATAAGAGGATGCTAGCATAGAGACCTTCATTCACTGGTATCCTGTGCTCAGACAGTTGGCCAAATGCATCTCCTTGTTCTTCTGTTGAGATCTTAATGTGTGCCTAAAAGTCATTCTGGCGGTAGTGGGGTTCATGTCTTGAGGTCATGGGTAGGTCTGCTGAGGTACTGTGAGATAAATTGTGGCCCTAGAGAGTTATTGAAGGGTTGGGGATAGGACCATGGAGGTGGGGGGGGAGGCAAACCAATAGTGAAGTCTAGCTTCTCCAGTCACCTAAATACTCACTCCATTTCTGACCCATAAAGTCCATCCACTTTCTATTTTCTCCTACTTCATATTCCCATGTCACATTTGGAACTGTTAGTCACTTGTTAGAGTCCTTGTCTAGACTGTACGGAGCCCTGAGTTTGACCCTCAGCACCACACAAACTGGAGGTGGTGGTACTTGTCTGTAATCCCAGCACTCAGGAGGTGGAGACGGACATCAAAAGTTCAGGGTCATTTTGGCTACCTAATGAGTTTGAGGCAAGCCTGGGCTAGCTGAGCTCCTGTGTATTGTTCCCATGAGCCTTTTCCTTGGGTGCTCCTGAACAAACCGTAGTTGTTGTCTCCTTCTTCCTTTGGTCACATGTCCATCCCGAGGCTGAGGTTCCTTCTCAGAGATGCTAGGCCATCCCAGAGTGCCAAGCCCAGCAGCCTCTTTCTACCCAGGCCCAGTCCCACTGTATATCCCCCTTTCTCTGCAATTCTCTGCCCAGTCCATAGTGGCCTTACTCAGCGTGTTTACGGGGGCATCTGTTTCCTTGTGCTGGGCTATAAGCCGCAGGGACTCCTGGGAACGAGTTTCTTGTTCTGTGCACAGGGCACAGGTTCGTAGAAGAAGAGCTACTTGGACATGCTGTGAAGGGACTCCTGTAGAAGTGGCCCGCTGACAGCACAGCTGAGCCGAAGATGACCCTGTGACTTGAATATAGCTTAGGCTACTTGTTTTGCCAATCTTTAACACCCCTCCTCGCCACCCCGGGAAACCCTGGGGCTTCCTGATGCTTCCTCTGCTGCCATCTTTCTTCTTGTCCTCTTCTCTGGATCTCTGGGGCCCCTGCTGATCATCTCAGGGCCCAGGTCTTAGTTTTCACTATCCGCAGACAGCACCACTTTAAAGGACTGTTCCCTCAGCTGCTCCGTGCGGGTGTGTGGGCTCCAGTTAGACGGCCACTCCCGGGGAGACGGGAATCGGTTTTGTTCCTAATCTTCCTAGCATGTCCTTGCACAGTTCGTGAATCAAACCAAATGCTACCATACACCTCAAGGGTGTCACGGGCAGGGTCCCTATCAAGGTACCCAAAGTTTGAATGCTTTGAGGCAGTTACAACCTCAGAGAAACCCAGACATTCCTGTGTTACCTTTTGAATTGTCAGTACGGATGGGCATTCTGAGCATCCTTAAGTAGCCTACGAGCCTTGATAGACTGTCACTGGGATTGTGTTTTAAAGTTACCATGGAGAAGCAGAAAAGATGGCATCATGTGACACTTGTGTTCGGTATGGGTAAACATTTGCTAGAGGTAATCGCCATTTTCTTTATAAGATATTGCTTACTGATTTAACTTTAAAATATTGAGCTTATTTACTGTGGAATTGTGATTTATTTATTGTTATTTATCTTATATTTATTCAATGATGCAAACATGGATTAAACACTAAAATGTATTATGATAAAAAGTTTGGATTGGCAGTTAACATTGGCAAGCATTACACTTCCTATCTTTGTCCACAAGAGGGCTCTCTTGTCTAACAAAAGATAATGTTAGCGTTGAGCATGTAATGGAGGTTTAGATTAAGCCTCTAAGAGGCGTTTATCCCCGTAATGGATTAAAGTGGCCAATATTGTCTGCAATGGGCTTTGTCTTGCTATGCCATTCAGCTGTGCCTCAGTTTAGTGTGAGGGTCCATCCAAGATTGTCTCTGAAGCGGAATCACACTGTACCGCCGTGAACAAATGCTCTATGCAGTCGCTGAGCCTGGGAGGCACTTGACTGGGCTCTTAGTCAAATTCTAGTTGACAGGACTGTGGAGAAGTCTCTTGGTCACATGCTGTTCATTTCTTTGTGGGGAGGTCTACCTGATAACTAATGCATACGTAAATCCTGTGACATACATGGCAGCTCCCTGGAGACTGGGGTTTGGGGGGGGGGCAGTAGCACATCATGCTGTCCTGGAGGGTCACATTAGCTTTGTCAGCAGACTGCCAGCCACCCCCAGGAAGGATTACAACAGCAGGGATACTGGTAAAGGTGCTATGTACCTTCCTTCAGTGTTGTGAATATTCCTGACTTTGAGGTTAGATCGTATCATCGTACCAAGCAGTCTCTGGATTAAGTTCAGAGCTTGGTGGCCCACGGGTCACCTACATGCTATGCTGATCTTTCAGGATGGTAGCTAAAATCCTTGTCACTCTGTTTTGGTTATTTGAAACATGAGAAATGAGAGGAACATTTCCAATTAAGGACTGGTCTAATTAAAAGGAATCAAGCCTCTGTTGTGAGGATAATTGGGCCTTGAGAGATTTATGGCTAAATTGGCATCACCGGTCATATTTGCTCAGCTCTGGACCTGGCTAATTTCACTCCGATGGCAAGCTGTGTAGCTGTGTTGGCGACACTGGATTTTGTGAGTGCGTTTTATTTTATGTAACTCTACGGACTCCTCTGTTTTGTGTGTTCTGGCCCCAACTGTAGCATCACTGCTTAGAGTAACTGCTTTGTGCTTTTCGTGGTCACCTGAAGGCTAAGTAGTGTTTTCTCAATGATGAAAAAGGGGTTGATCCTATCTCCTGTAGAAAGGAATATCACCAGGTGGGAATGAAGAGGTTGCCTAGTTAGAAGGAATTTCTCCGGTCTTAAAATCAGAGTGCAAGCCATACAAGGGGCATGGCATGTATATTTAATTAATTGAATTCAGCTCCCAATTAGGAGAGCCTTCTTCAAGAGCTCTACCCCATCATTCAGAACAGAAGGTATTGATAACATATGAAATTAAAATGCCATTTATAAAATTCTTTAATTTTTAATAGACACGGTTATTGTCTTTAATGGTTCATTTACAATGCACTTTAGTATGTTGTAAAATGATCCAGTAGTAAATTCTTCATTGATGTTTTTAAGGAAGCCATAAAAAGGCAATTTGTGGCGTGCCTTATTCCACACATTGGCAGGAAAGCAGGCCACTTTAATATAGCTGATGCCTACTCTCGAACGGTGAAGTAATTCCATGCATCATGTGATAATCATAACGAGAGGCTGGTGGACGCTTCAGCCATGAAGCACTGCTCGTAACACACTGGTCAACGTCACTGGTGACCCGTAACTTTCATAAGCGCATGCTTCAGCCCAAGGAGCTCATGAATTCCTGTTTTCTTTCAGAATAGATTTGCCGGACAAGGGTTCCACTGGCCATGTATTCTTAGGTGGAAAAGCTGGTTGCAAATCAGCAAGAACAACCAATGCACTTGTCTTTTCTTAAGCAACTGTAAATGGAAATATCCGTCCTTGTTTCTGTCTGGAGGCCTGATGGGTCCTTCTGGGTACACAGGTTCCCTTCCAGAGTGTCTAGTGGTTACTGGTGAGGTGGTTCCTCACAAGACTCTCTCCCCTCCCCCCTCTTTCACTCATATGATCCCTTTGGGCTCTCCAAACCGAGGTATTTATGAACTATTTTTTCCACCCCATCATCTTCTGTCTTGAGTGGGAACACGAGCAGAAAGGTGATTCATCACACTGGAGACTGCAGCTTCTTGCCTCCTAACAACAGTGGCTAACATTGTCCCGCCTCGCACCTGGTAGCCAGGGGCTGTGAATAGAAGCCACCTGGCCATCCCAGTAGACACCAGCCTTGGAGGTCAGAGCGGACCTGGTAGTGATTCTGTAAACAGCTAATGATTGTGTCCTCACCACTCTGGTGCTGATGCAAGAGGCCCTTGGAGACCTTCCCCACCAGTGGCCAGCAGGAGAGGAGGCTCAAATGGATGTCTTGTAAATAAGCAAGATTCTGCCTTGCTAGATTCCTGTGAAAATGCTTCGGAAGGAGACTGTAGCAGGTAACTAATGTAAGTGCATGGTAAAACCTCATTAGCTACTTCTTTAACTTTGCCTTGTTCTGGTGCTGGATTCCTTTACAGAGGCCAACAGAAGTCATCCAGTCTCCATACATGCCACTCGGCTCTGATGTTTTCCCAATGAAATGTTGTAGAGTTCTGTTCAGAAGTGCAGCCGGCTGCTTTCGTTAAGTTTGATGAAATGGTGACGCAGAGCATGTCATCCTCATAGGTTTCACCTTCTTTTGGGGTGTGGAGCTGGGTGCCTTTTGGCGAATCTGTTGCACATCAGAGCCCGGATTCACTGTCTTCCAGTAGCCTTTAAGACAAAGCAGAACTAATCTGGAGAGATCTGTGTAAACCACTGTAGACATAAACCAGGGACTGCAGACCGAGTCCCGGAGCTTGTGGGTCCATGTCTTCAGGGGCCAAGGAAACCTGGCTTGATTTTCAGTGGACTTGAAGCGCATGGGGAGAACTGCACATGTTTGGGGAATGTATTAATAAGTGTAGAGTCTAGTAGAGTTCAGATGTTCGTATCTTGGTGCCAGGTGGCTAGAATGGGAATCCTAGCTCATGTGCTTTCTAGCTGAGTGATGTTGTACAAGTTTCTTGTCCTTTTTGTGCCATGAGGAGACAGAAATAAGCCCTAATTTTAAATGAATGCCCACTCATTCGTTTGTTTGTTTTGCAGGACAGGGGGCTTCTTCATGCCAGGAAAGTAGTCTGCCACTGAACCGGCCCCAAGTCCATTCTAATTCTACTTTAACACAGTCTTGTGTAGTCCAGGCTAGCCTGGAACCTTAGCTCCTTCTGTCTTATTCTGCCAAGTAGCTGGAAGTAAAGGTATGCACCACTGTATTCCGTGGGAGTTAGCACTTTAAAGTGTGCAACACAATGTTTGTTTGTTTGGCCTATGTTATATCCCATGTAAGAGTCTGTTTTTTATGGGAGGTCAGGGACAGGCTGTCATGTAGCCCAGGCTGGCTTGGAGTTCATTATGTGGTGAGGATGCCCTTGAATCTTGACTCCATTTCCTCATTGCTGGTACTACAGGCATATGTATGTTCCCATGCCTAGCAGTAAAGTTATTTATTTAATCAAGTACTATTCTGTTGATTTAGTAATATATAAAGAATATATGTGTATATTTGTATGAATGTATGTTTATAGCATTATGTAGCATATATCCAGCATGTATGTAGCATGTACGCATGCACCACAGCTCATACATGGGGGTCTGAAGACAAGTCAGTTCTCTCCTTCCATGTGGTTCCAGAGATCAAACTCAGGTCATCAGATTTGGCTGTAAGTGTCTTTGCCCACTGAGCCATCTTGCTGGCCCAGTAAGAGTTTTAAACAATAAAGCCAGAAGGCCTCCTTCGGGGTTTGAAGGATTAACTGTAGTGTTCAAGCTATGAGCTCATTGCTTAGAAAGGATAATCACAGTGTCAGTCATGTTTAACATATCTGATAAATGGAAGCCTTTTAACTGCAAGCCTTATTTTGATGTTTCTGATAATGGAAATCAGAAAGAAATAGTACAAAGCACTCCCATGTGCTCGCTCCCCATCATTCAATTCGTTCATTCAACTCACTCATTCATTCATTCGTTCACTCCTTATTTCTCCTTCTTATCTTCCCTCAGACCCCACCCTCTTCCTCCTGTTTCCATCTTCTCTCCTTTTTCTTTCTTTTTCCTTGGATTCACCCAAAATGAGCTCAATGTGTTTATCTCTTTACTTTTTAACAGTTCAGAGTGTAGTTTCTGTAAAAATGACATTTCCGAACTACAATATCATCAAGATAAGGAGTTTGATCGGAGAGTTTGGAGGCTTATCAACATGGACTTTATATCCTCTGTTCAGATTTAGTGGTTGTCATTTAATCCTTACCTATTTGTATGGGTCCAGCTCACCCTGGGAATGACGAGGAATTCATTCAATGAATTATACAGCTTTCTCAGAATAATTCTCACTCTCTCTTTAGGTGTGTGTGGGGTTGGTCGTTATGACCCAGATAATGTCCTTAAGCAATGCCAAGTATTTATGTTCCAAATGCCCCGGATGCCCGAGTTTGTCTGAGTTTTCTTTCTGGATAGGATCCAGGAGGTATCAGGCCTCTCTGCGTGCCCATTTGAAAAAGGAGCTGATTCACGTCCTCTGTGTAGGGGTTTAGAATGGGAAAAACAAAACAAAACAAAACAAAACAAAACTCAGGATGCATTAGGGATTGACATGTGGGTTGGAGGAGGTGCCGCACAAGCGTTTCTGATGGTGCTGCCATCTTCCAAAAGAATCATTCCCCTGGGAGCTCACCCCCATTAACAGGGAAGGCAGGTAGATCAAGAGAAAGGAAAGGCGCAGCCTCTCTATTTCCTTGATAAGAAATCAAGGGCAGGCGGCATTCTTTGCTGTGTAACACGGAAATAAATTAAACATCTGAGGAATAGTCTCTTCCGCCTGGAAACCTCAAAGGTTCTCAGTATTGGGAAACATGAATAGACTTTCTCCTCTCTGGTCGTGAACAAGCGCCTGTCTCTGTATAATGCCACCGTGTCAGGTGAGAGATGAAAAGCACAGCCCAGCATCCAAATGCTGTCTGTGTCTTTTCAGTGCATTCTGGGAATGACCAGACACTGCAAAACATTTTTAAACATCTTAGCCTCGATGTGGGCAGCTCTCATCACTGAGGATTCTGAAAACTCTTTAAAAATAAATGAGTTTTGAGGCTGACTGATGGCAGTCGTGGTGTTAGGCGGGGGTGTGGCTTGGCCAGTAGAGTGCTTACTTAGCAAGCGTAGAAGCTCTGGGTTTGGGCCCTAGCACTACATAAAACTGGCTTTGATGATGTGTGTTTGTGGTGCACTGGGGAGGTGAAGACAGGAAGATCAGAAGTTAAAGGCTATCATTGACTCCATAGCAAGTGTGAGGCTAGCCTAAATTACAAAAAGACCTGTGTCATAGTTGGTTGATGTGGTAAGGCTATCTGATGGTCTTGATCACAGTGAGGTTTGCAAAGAGGTCCATCATTTTCAGAACCTGCCCAAAGTACAGAAAATCTGACTGAATGAGTCACCTCTCATCCTAAAATTGAACTCAGGGTACTTTGCCCGGCATGTGAACTATTTGATCACATGGTATCTTCACGGACAGTATATTGTTTTTAGTGAATTGAAAACAGAATGCTCAGTGGTTTTGCGTGAAGAAAACAACATGAATATTAGCCAGGAAAGGTCACCTTTGTTTCTGGTACGAGAAGGAGTTGGCTCTGATAGATTATGTGATATATTGCTTTCCAATAGCAGGAGGTCACGTCATGCCCTTGGGTGGCCATGGCAACAAAGATGCTCTCACAAAGTTGGACGAGCTGGGACATGAACGTCCTGAGTAACTCATATTTATGCAGCTGTTCAAAGCCATTTTCCTTTTGTGGTGTGGATTGTTCCTGGCACTCTCTCTCTGTTTCCCATGACCCTTAAAGGAGTTGGTCTTGAAGTCCACCACTTGAAAGGTTCTCCCATCAAACTGGGGGAATTATCTAAAGAAAAGATCTATCTACCTTGGGCCTGGTGGTGCAACAGGTTCATGAGGGTCCCAAAGTAGTGAGGTGGCATTTTGAAAATCATCTTTATAATTTCATTATTTATTAAATGTCAAATCCAATAATTTATTAGTATGGGTGATTGTTTTTCTCTGTACCATGAGGAGGGGTGTATTCCACTCAGCAGGGTGCATATCGGTACAGTCTAGGGCCCATTTTGTTTTTCAGATGACTTTATTTTAGAAATGTATTTTTTATTTTATACAGTGCTGGAGAGCGAACCCAGAGCTTGAACGTGTTTGGCAAGCACTGACCACTGGATTTTTCCTGGCTCTTGAATCATTCAGATCTATTTTTCTTTCTTTCTTTCTTTCTTTCTTTCTTTCTTTCTTTCTTTCTTTCTTTCTTCCTTCCTTCCTTCCTTCCTTCCTTCCTTCCTTCCTTCCTTCCTTCCTTTCTTTCTTTCTTTCTCTCTCTCTCTCTCTCTCTCTTCCTCTCTTTCTTTCTTTCTCCCTTTCTTCCTTTCTTCCGATTTCATTAGGTGGAAGAGTTCTGGTGCATTTGGGGTGTTGAGTGTCAACTACGGACTTACTTGAACTCTTTATAACTTGGTATAATGAATTATGTTGAAAAGACCTTTTTTGTGTTTCCCATTAACACTTTTTCATAAGGAGCCTTGAAGATGGTTGCAGATGTCCCTTTTGTCCAGTGGTCAGTGAAGTGAAGACTGTGAAACTGTGTATCTCAGATGCCAAAAGCTGCCGTTGAGAACAGTTCTATTTTAAATTTGTATTGCGTTGGGCTTAGAAGATTGCTCAGTTCATCAGGAAGGGACTTGAAATAGTTCTCTAGAACACACACTACAAAAGTAAAAGCTTCACCAGGTGGTGGTGGTGCATGCCTTTAGTCCTAGAACTTTGGAAGCAGAGAGAGAACTCTTTGTGAGTTCAAGGCCAGCCTGCTCTACAGAGAGAGGGGGGTGTTTAGCTTCAGGACAGCCATGGCTACACAGGGAAACCCTGTTTCAACAAAACAAAACAATAAAATAAAATAAAAAGCCTTGTGTGGTAGCATGGTATTTGTCGTTCTAACTTTGGGGAGGGGAAAAGAGATGGATTCCTGGGGTTCACTGCCTAGCCAGGCTAAGCTATTTAGGGAAATCCAGGCCAGCAAGAGACCTTGTCGTAAACAAACGAACAAACAACAACAAAAGAAACTAAACCCAGAAAGATGGTGGTGCCCAAGGAACAGCACCTGAGCTTGTCCCCTGGCACACATATGGGCATGCGCACACATTCCTGCACACCTCTTTACACACATACATACCTGCTTACATGAATGCACAAATATGAACATATGTATTTGTATACAGAAACAAACAGAAAATTGTCTATATTGTGTGAACTAGCTTGTGGCTAGGTAATCAATATTGGATCGTCCTTGCTCCCTGGCCAGCATTACTGATAGAGAAGAGTTTGTTTATTTGTGGGCTGCTGACGTCATGGTAGAAAGCATTCTTTTACTCCTAGAAACCTTATATGCTAATTGATCCCTGTTTTTTCTTCCTTTTGTCTTCTTTGAAGACAGGTCTTCCAAGTCCCAGTAGTTTTGTGGAGCTGCAGATATGGTTGGTCCCAGCTACAAACGGACATTCACGGTCACTCTCCAGGATCTTCTTGAGTAACAGTGTTTGACTGGAACCACGGACTGTGAACTCTCCAAGGTAAAATGATTTTAATAGACACCAGGATGCTAAGAGTTGATGAAGCATTCTGAAAGCCTTTAAAAATGCATTATTATTATTATTATTATTATTATTATTATTATTTGTGTGTGTGTGTGTGTGTGTGTGTGTGTGTGTGTGTGTGTGTGTATAAAGTTGTCAAGTCAGGCAGTGGTGGTTCAGTCCTTTAATCCCAGCACTCAGGAGGCAGAAGCTGGAGGATCTCTGAGTTGAGGCTAGCCTTGTCTACAGAAAGACTTTCAGGACAGCCAGGGCTGTTACACAGAGGAAACCCTTTCTTGGAAAAAAAAATCAAAATAAGGGAGAATTGTCATTCTTTTCATGTTAGCACTGTCTTTGAAATGACTTCATCTCAATGAGTGAAGCCCTCTGGAACATTCCACTGGGAGAAGATAAGGAGACACAGAAGTATGTCTGAATAACGGACCCACCCTCCCGTTCCACCCTCGCTACACAACCCTGACACTTGAATAGGGAATGAGGTCGGGACAGTGTCTCACTAAGTAGACCAGGCTAGCCCTGAATCCATATAGAGCTACCTGCCTCTGCTTCCCCAGCGCTGTCGCCATGCCCAGAAGTCACAGCTGTTGTTTAGCAAACATTTGTTTTAGGAGAAACATGCTATCTAGAACTGTTGCCATGAGAATCTGGCTCAGAGATCATGGCCTGGGATTTGGAACGTCTGTTCTCAGCGATTTAGGGACTTGTTTGGATTTAACAGGATACTTTCCTGTTAAACATGAAACCATTTTCATCAACATGAAACCATTCAGGATGATGAGAAACAGAGGGAAGCGAACACAAGAGACTGGTTACACCTATGCTGGGATCAGAGAAGCTGACCAGAAGATGGGGGCAGCCCAGCATTGGTCCCTTTGGAAGCCAGTTTGGTGCAGTTCCCTCCTGACTGTGGAAGGTACTATGGTTACCATGGAGCTCTCTCTCCTTTGAGAAGATTCCAAGCACAGGGCAAAGGCAAAGGTATTTGGCAGGTGTAATTAAGATCCCAGCCAACTGACTTAGAGTTCAATGCAGTGCATGTCCTCTGTCCAACTTAGTTGTTCAGGTAAACTCTACAATGGGACTGTGATTCCTTTAGAAGAGTAGTTTAGAACTAAGACAGGGCCAGGACTGCACACATCAAACCTCTAGGGGCTGAGAGTCCTTGGCCAATACTATATCGTGTCGACCTCAATTACAAAGCCCAAGGACAAGCTTTCCATCATCCCAAGGGTTGATTTCCCAGTTGGGCCTCTAGGTGAGGACGTGCCCAGCTAACTCCTTTTGTGTTCCCCCTTCCTGTTCAAGGGTGGTGGGGAATTAAACCCAGTACTCTAATCACTGTGGACCATGTTCTCTGGCCTTCAGCAATGACCAGAAGACCCATGCTAGACTCCCAACTTGCAAAAAACCAAGCTTATATTTTTGGTGTACTATTGCCTGCCAACTTTAGCCATTTACTTAGAAGTCCTCAGTGCTCTGCCTTTCTGCTTTGGAGGGTTGGCATGAAAACAGAACTAATTCCCATCTCCTCTGCCTCACTGCACATTGTAAAGGGACCTAAGCCCTAGAGCGACCACTTGAAAGGCTATGAAGAAACCACTATGTGGACTTCATACTAAATTAAGATGCTATGATTTACCATTTATGTATAACTTAAAGGGAGGCAAAGAGATTGAAATATTCATATTCGATCCCTTTTTCTTTTTTGAGACAGCATCTTTTGTGATCTGGGATAGCCTTGAACTCACTATTTAGCTGAGGATAATAAAAAACTTCTGATCCTCTTGCCTTTGTGTCTCTGGTGCTAGGCTAACAGGCGTGCAGCATCCTGGGATTTTACTGGGCTTTGTGCACGCCAAGCAAGCACTTTCCCAACTGCAACATACTTCAGCCCCTTGATTAATTTTTAGTGGAATATTCTGTCTTGTACATGGTGATTTAAGTCCCAACTGTGAACCCCAACATCAGTTACTGATCTAATGACTCCAAGGTATTTTTCTTCTTATTCTAGGGTTAAGAATTGAGAGTGCTATAACTTGGGTTGGCAGGGCCTTAGACACCAGCTAGTGGTGGGGGCATTTCCATGGAGCTGCTGTTACACACCCTGGTCCACAGAAATGTGAGCTTCAGAGTTCCAGGAGCAATTTTTTAAGGAAATAGATTCAAGGTCAGCCAGGGCTACATTTGGAGACTCTGTCTCGATGATGATGATGATGGTGGTGGTGGTGGTGGTGGTGGTGGTGGTGGTGGTGGTGGTGGTGGTGGAGAAAACAAATGAAACACTTGTAGGCAGGATCCTTGGTTTCTAATTTGTAGCAATCCATGATTCAAACAGAGAATACTTGAACATATTTGTTCCCTATGGCTGCAGAACAAATCGCCTCATTTAGCAGTTCAAAAGGGCTTTTCAACAGCTTAAAAGGGCAAGAAGAAGTCAATGCTGTGTGTCACCTCTAACTTGGAGATGATCTTAGACTCTCATCTCGGCCTGACTGCTTCAAAGGTGGGCTCAGATGCAGGTCCACGAGCAGTGTGGCGTTTCTCTAAAAGATGCATCTGGCTGAAATATGAGAGTCTTAATAGGGAGGGATGGGGCAGATCCTGTGCCTGGGAGTATTTGCTGGGGCCTCTGCCTGAGATGTTGCTGTCCCAAGGAATGGAATGGCAGCTCTGGTTGAGGCACCTGTGGGTGGGCTGGCAGCTGACGTCCTGCTGGCCTTTTGACTCTTCCCAAGGGTTACCCTAATAGTAACCCAATCCCACCTGCCCGGTTTATCCTCTGCCCTATAGTCTTTGTTTTTCATAGAGTTGGCCCACTGACCCATGGACCCTGTATTCTTGGATTGACCAACTATTTGTAAAGAACCGCATCTGCATCAACATACGCAGACTTTTAAAGTCCTCGGCATTTCCCAGACATTGCAGAAGAACAGCTATTTCTGTAGCTTTTATATCTCCTGAGGAATCACGAGTAGTCTAGGGATGATTTTTAAAGTGTGCAGGAGGTGTGCGCCATCCAGGAGGTATATGGCTTCACAGGAGGGGTGTGTGTGTGTGTGTGTGTGTGTGTGTGTGTGTGTGTGTGTGTTATATAGAGGCTATTGCACAGGAGGTATGCACATATAAAGAGGGTTGAAGTTATAGAGGGGGTGCATGGTTGTCTAGGTTTGTGGTTAAAGACTATGTGTAGCTATACTGGAGGTGTGCAGTAATTGAGTCAGTGTGAGGTTATACAAGGTGGGTGAGCTTGTGGAAGTGTGCAGAAGGTATGCAGAGGTATACAGAGGAGATATACTGAAGGTATAGAGAAGGTACGCAGAGGTATACAGAGGAGATATACTGAAGGTATAGAGAAGGTATGCAGAGGTATACAGAGGAGATATACTGAAGGTATAGAGAAGGTATGCAGAGGTATACAGAGGAGGTATACTGAAGGTATAGAGGAGGTACACAGAGGTATACAGAGGAGGTATACAGAAGGTATAGAGAAGGTACGCAGAGGTATATAGAGGAGGTATACAGAAGGTGTACAGAGGTGTACAGAGGAGGTGGGAGGTTGTAGGAGGGGTGTGGTTATGGAGGAAATATGTGGTTGTACAGGAGGGGTGCATTACATAAGGGGTGTGCTGTTCGTTACAGAGGAAGTGTGTGCTCGTTCAAGTGGTGTGTGGTGAAGAGCCATAGAGTTATACAGGAAATACACTGCTAGATTGGAAGTGTGTAGGTTGTAGGCAAACACTACCCTGACTTTTGGGAGGGACTTAGACATCCACTTGTTTGGGCAGAGTTCTAAGGCAGGGGCTGTGTTTGGACTTTTGCTGTACGAGCCAATTGAGGGGCTGGGGAAAAGAGAGGGCTTGCTAGTCTTGCAGAGGACATGTGCTCGGTTTCCAGTACTTATATAGAAGGTCACAACTGCCTGTAATGTCAGCACCAGTGGATACAACTCATACCACACACACACACACACACACGCACACACACACACACACACACACACACACACACACTCACACACACCTTTTTTTCCAAAATGTCATTTTAAAAGTAAAAGTAGAATAAGTGAATTGTAGATTGTTGTCTGTAAGTAGGTGAGGGTAGGCACAAGGTAAGGCAAGAGCCTGTGATTGGGCAGTGTAAACGAAAGGCAGGCTGGGAATTTCAGGACAGAGTGTGGAGAGGGGAGGAGGAAGGAAAATGGAGGGAGAGAAGCAAGACCCAGACCTGTGTGGCTTTAAATAGCCACAGGTAGCTATGAATATCATGTAAGGAGTGGATTATTACAGGACAATTTGTCCAATCAAAGTGGGCAGCTTATATCGATATCACCTGGCTCTGAGTTCTGTGTTTGGGCGTTTTGTGGGTTGAGAATTTACTGATATAAATCTGACTGATAAGTTACAAGCCTCGAGAGTTTTGATTTTACCGGGTGACAGGGATTTTGTGACCGCTAACCCTGAGATGGGCGGCGGATGCTGCATGGGGCTGGTGTGAGCCACCATGGGAACTTAGCAAACCCGGTGGAGAGATTTCAGAGCAAAGGGTCAGAGAGTCTGCCAAGAACACCTCATCGGTGCCATGCGGCCCACCGGTGCCCGGTGCAGTGTGGGATGGCGCATCATGTTTTATTATTTAATGCAACAGTGAGTCAACTTTCCTTTCCTTACAATATTTATAAGTCATAAAACTAGGAGCTTTTTGATATGTGTGTGTGTGTGTGTGTATGTGTGTGTGTGTGTGTGTGTCTCTGTGTGTGTGTGTGTGTGTGTGTGTGTGTGTGTGTGTATCTGTGTGTGTGTGCGTATGTGTGTCTGTGTGTGTCTCTCTCTCTCTCTCTGTGTGTGTGTGTGTGTGTGTGTGTGTGTGTGTGTGTGTGTCCACATCTGGCTTTTCTGTTTCTTCGATGCTGTGATACCAACTCAGGTCCTCATCTTCACACTTACCGGCCTCCCTGCTGAGCCATCTCTTTAGCCCCTGGTGGTCTTTTCATTTGTTCATTTATTTTGAATGAAGGGTGTAGCTAATTGTGAATGGAATTGCTTTGGAGAACTCTTTAAAAAAAAAAAAACCTTCCATCCATATGATGACAATTTATTTTTATTTCCATTTGTTCCAGTTTTTGATAACGGGCACTCTCTCTGTAGCCCAGGCTAGTTTGGACATTAAAGGGCCAATGCTGACTCTGAACTCAGTGATACTCTTATCTCAGCCTCTTGAGTCCTGGAATTAAGGTATGAGTCTCCATACCTGAATTTTTAGACCGTCGGTTTTCCCTACCTAATTCTGAGGTTTGTGTAGTGAACTGGAAATCATATCTTCAGGAATAGAGGTTCTTAATATAAAGGCACAGAACCCCAGATCTCTTGGGCTACATGTGCCCAAATTTTGTGGGGGCATTGACATAGAGAGCCTGTCTATTTGAGAAGGGCTCTTGTTCTCAAGTAGCGTGTTCTGTCTACACTTTGAGATATAATAGAATATGTCCCCAGCTTTAGCTGTTCCGTGGGGACTCCTAAGCAGACTCTTAGGATGGTGTGGCGTTAACTGAGAACACCCTTTATTATGAAAGACATTTGCTGAAACCCAAGTCAATGCTCGGGGCCAACTGAAGTTTGATGGGTTTGCTGTTTTCCTGGGGGAGGGAGGATGAAGGACAGACATGTTGAGGTTCTTCATCAGCCTCTCTCTGCTTCCCTGCCTGGGGAGTGGCCAGAGAGCTTGGCCTTCCTTGTCCTCACTGACTGGGATCCTGTTTCTCCCCAGGATGAGAGTCTGCACTAAGTGGGTGCTGCTGTCTCACTGGCTGATTCTGGCCTACATGTTAACGGTCTGCTGTAAGCTGATGTCCGCCTCGAGCCAGCACCTCCGGGGACATGCAGGTAAGCCGTTTAAGCTCATTATGCACTGCTGAGATCGATTAATAAAACACTTGGGCACACCAGAGTCCACACGTTAGACACAGGTGATTGACAAGCGCTTTGGCTGGCGAGGCAGAGCCATGGACAGACGGGGGCTGATGGCTTTCTCTGGAGCAGGGCTGTTCTGGGCTTCTTTACAAGGTGTTACCTGGCATCTCTTTGGGGTTTTAGCTTTTACTCTGCTGGTGCTTCTGTATTAGTAGTGTTTTTTTCTCCGAATGTCAGGAAGTCAATAGTACTCTGTGTTGAGTGTAGACATTCCTGTAGTTCCCTGGAAATCAGGGTCAAGTTTGGATCTCAGCTGACTCAGGGCTATCCTGAGAGGACCTTCCCGGTAACTTAGGACCCTTTCTGAATGACAGGCATAACTGAGGAGAGAAGAGAAGAAATGACAAAGTAAAGAGACAGCAGGGGTAACCTGTGCATTTTCATGAGCCTCAGAGGGAAGTGTGTTGAAACCTGGAGAGATAGTTGTTCTGGTAATTTCTAGTGAAATTCATGTCTGTATACTGCTTTTTTTCTATTTAATTTTTTTAAAAAATTTTATTTTTCTTGAGTATTTTATGTATTTACATTTCAAATGTTCTCCCCTTTCTCCCCTTCTCCATGCCCCCTCCCCCCTGCTTCCATGAAGATGCTCCTACTCCCAGCCAACCACTCCCACCTCAGTGCCCTGGCATTCCCCTACACTGGGGAAAGGAGCCTTCACAGGACCAAGGGCTTCTCTTCCCTGATGCCAGATGATGCCATCCTCTGCTACATATGTGTCTGGAGCCATGGGTCCCTCCATGTGTACTCGTTGGTTGGTGGTTTAGTCCCTGGGAGTTCTGGGGGCTCTGGTTGGTTGATATTGTTGTTCTTCCTATGGGGTTACAAACCCCTTCAGCTCCTTCAGTCTTTTCTCTAACTTCTCCATTGGGGTCCCGTTATTCAGTGCAATGGTACATAGCCCTTTAAAGTTAAGGTTATAGCATTGTGCAAAACAACAGGTCTCATGATGTAATTGTCATTGTGCTTTGTTCATAATTGCCACTCTACTACCCTTTGGTGACCCTTTCACCTTCTCTTGTTATGCCCTTTCTTCCCTGCAAATAGCCCCTCTTGCTTTCAAGTCCTATCTGCGTCTGTGCAGGTGCACAGGCGTACTTAAGTTCATTCTGCACACGAGAGGAAATGTAATGTTTATCTTTGTTTCTCCTGAGTTCCCCATCATCCCTGGAAGTCGTTTCCCTTCTGGCCTTTTGTCTGTCTCCACACACCATGAAGAAGCCCTCGATCTCCACCATCCATAGTGCTGTGTGTCACAACAGGCCCAGAAAGCTGGAACCTAATCACTATGGCCTGACCGTGCTGGTGCGTCTAGGAGTTCTATGATGCTGAAAGATTTTAGTTCCTGACCAAAGGCAGGTTGGTGAAGTCCTGGTGTGGTGACTGGAGGCCACAGCATACGTGGATGGAGGTGCTCATTGGAGCCAGATGTAGCATGAGATTTTGAGCTCAGGAAGAGGATGTGACCAACTACGATATTGGCAAATGTTCAACATTGCCTTTTTCCTTTTTTCTCTAGTACTGGGGATCGAAGCTGTCACCTCATGCCCTCTACCACTGAGCTCTAGCCCCAGCGTTTTCATCTTTATTTATAAACCACAGGATACGGTTTGTTATCCAGATAACTCTCCAAACTGCCAGATCACATACTGAAAACCGTATGCTGGACAAATAAAACCACACATGTCTGATAAGGAACCAAGACTCTAGCTGGCTCACAACTTCCTTTGGTGATTTAGCGGGGAGTATTTATTTTCTCACTGTCTTTGGGTGTTTTCCAAGTCAGTCCGGTTCAGTAGTATAATACACTTAGCCTAGCACCATATACTCATAGTCTCACAACCGATGATAAAAATATCCCCCAGAAAAGTATTTGCTCCTTTGTGTCATGGATATGTTGCCACATGTGGGCATCTATTTAAATGTAGGGTCTGCATGTAGGGCAGTTCTTATTTTGAGTAGGGATTTTGATATGTGTTCTATTGCTTCATTAATTACTCTCTTCTCATTGATGTGATAGAATATTGCCCAAAAGCAACTTAAGGGAGGGAGAACTGGGAGGTGTAGTTTATCAGGTATGGGAAGGGGGCAGTGGGGCATCGCTGTGGTAGGCAAACAGCAGGGCATCGTGTCGGTGGGAACACGAGGCAGCTGTTTGCTTGCATCTCAGTGGCTCAGGAAGCAGAGAGAAAAAGGACTGGAACCAAGAAAGGGCCATAAACCCTATGCCCCGCCTAAAGTGATCCACTTTCCCCCAGCTCAGTGCCATCCTCCAGTGGTCCCACAAGTGTCCCAAAGAGTGCCACCGAGCTGGGGATCAGGCATCCAAACACTCAGTCTGTGAAGTACCTTTCAATCCAAGCCACAGTGTTCCCCATATTAGCCCCAAACATTTGAGGCTCAAGAGGTCATCTTGCCTCAGCCCTCAGAGTAGCTTGGACTATAGTCATAATATCCTATTGTACTTGACTATAGCAGAAAGATCGTGAGCTCAAAGCCAGCCTACATGGTATAGAGAGACCCTGTGTCTCCCCTGGCCCCAAGAAAGTAAAGTTTGAACTTTACACTAGGCACATGTCAGAAATGTAAATCCTCCTGTCCACAGGCCTCTATGTGTGAGAAATTTGATTGATGGGATAGCCCGCCCCCAAGACAGATATGCCATGCTCTCTGTTCCCTTACTCTGGCGTGCTAAGGGTTGCTGCAGTTTTAGGCTCAAGATAATTTCTTAAGTCTCTCACAACTCAATTTTCTCCCCTCAAGTGACAGTTTGAAGATGAGAAAAATAATGACCGAAGTTTTGGGGAATCAGAATAAAATCAATAGCACTCGGCTGTTCTGGAGCAGCTATAGGTAGCTGGTTATTGTGCTGTGTCTTTTGATGAGTTCATTTAGGGGGCCTGGGCACTTGAAGTCATTAATCTCATCTGTTTAATGCTCATCTGTTTTCTAGGGTAGAGCTTGGTAAAGTGTAGCAAAGTGTGTATTATCAGCAGATTTCCAGGCATCGGGCTGGAGAGGGGTGGGTGGTAAAGAGAAATTAAAACTTTAAGGAAGAGGGCCGGGGAGATGGCTCAGTTGATAAATAGGCCAACCTTCCCATGTTATCGGTGATAATCCTTGTTTCCTATGTAACTCCAAAGTCAGGAGCTGGAGAATTCTATAGCTAACTCTGAAGAACAGAATTGTTCCCAAGAAAGGCAGTGTCTTATATTCCAGCAAAAGTTGGACTATCAGAAGGGATGGTAAGGGCGTTGAGTGTGACCATGGGTAAGCCTGCTGAAGAACAGACACTAACCTGGAATTTCTATACAGATGAGTTCCTTTGGTTTCCTGGCACACGTGCCCCACCTGTGGCATCCTCTGGCTCTTGGAAGCCCTCGGTTTTTAATCTCTGGAATTTTTAATGCCCATCACTCTCTAACTGACCACCAATTGAATCAGGGTTTATCTTTATCTCACAGTGACTCTGTTTTAGAGTTGATGTTTTGTGCTCCCTGAAGAGCCATCTTTTATAGAGGTCACATGCCTAGCCACGAAGACCTCCACATTCCTTTTTTGATCTTCATGCTGCATTTCACCTGTCCAGAGTGAGGACGTCTGAATCCCAAGTAAGTTTTAGTCTTCTGGAGGTCACATAAGCTGTGCCCCCATTCCTGTAAAGCCCACTGGCACTAAACTATTTATGAACGGGCCGACTAATTTTGTTCATTCGTCACCATGTGGTCTGCTGTAAAGTTTTACACTGGCAGTAAAAATCCCAAATAATTTAGGTAAGCATGAAAAAGGTATCCTCCTTTTGTTGGCTATTCTGCAAAAAGCAGCATGTGTACACACAGACATATTCTATCATGTTGCATACCAACTTTTGTAACTTGATCTTTTCCACTTAACAAAAGAGTTTGGAGGTCTTCAGATGGTAAATGCTTGCTGGCATCTGTTCCTCTCTGGTGTGCTTTATGTTCATCTACCGTATGGGCGTACCATCAGTCATTTGGTGATTTATGTTCATCTACTGTATGGGCGTACCATCAGTCATTTGGTGATTTATGTTCATCTACTGTATGGGCGTACCATCAGTTATTTGGTGATTTATGTTCATCTGCTGTATGGGCGTACCATCAGTTATTTGGTGATTTATGTTTATTTACTGTATGGGTGTACCATCAGTCATTTGGTGATTTATGTTCATCTACCGTATGGGTGTACCATCAGTTATTTGGTGATTTATGTTTATTTACTGTATGGGTGTACCATCAGTCACTTGGCCACCCCAGTGCTGGCTAATTTGTTATCAGACATGTACAAGGACACACATCCTGATGGAAAAGAAATGTTAGTGGAATGTAAGTTAGTACATGTGAAGATGCTAATTGCTGGGGCAAATGTACAAACCAGAACAAATATGGTTCAAACAAAAATGTCATTTCTTGCTCACGAGCAGCAGCTGATTATCTCAGGCACCTCCGTTAGCAGTGTTTCAGGGCCCATATGGGTGGGAACTCTTCTGTTCTCAGCTACAGCTGGCTTCTGGGAGACCAGGGAAGCCCGGAAGTGTTGACTTGATTCATGGTAATGAGGCAGGCTGGGGTGTGGATAGCAGCAGCCCTTTACTTCCTTGCCACCGGCTAGGGCACAGATGCCCTACCACATCTGCCATAAAGGGAGGGTGGGCGTGTACTGTAGCTGCAGACTCAGGAAGAAGATGTGAGTCTGTGCTGAGCCCCAGAGTGCCTTTTAGGTCATTCCAATGTATGCACACCTCCAGCACAGCACCGGAGTTAGAGCTAATGCTAATGTTTACGACTCTGGGCACTGTTGTCTTGGATTTTCCAGCACTGTATTGGGACCTGGTATCTCTCCACCCACCCTCCGTCTGTCTTTGCTTCTGTCTCTCTGTCTACCCAAGATGTAAGAGGTTAAAATTTTATTTTTATCCTGTGTCTGTTTTCCTTTCGGTTACATTCCTTGTTTACTTGTTGATTAGTGGAAGCTCTTTATAAGTTGAGGACCCAGTCCCAGGGGATTGGGATGATACTCATCCTTGCTTCTTTTCCAATTCCTATTCCTTTTCGGACATTTTTTCTTAATGACCATCGGGGTTAATGACTTTCAGTGGCTCTATGGCATTGGCTTTTTATTTATTTTTATTTTATGTATATGGTACTTTGCTTACATGTACGTCTGTGTACCACGAGTATGCACTGCCCTCAGAAGTCAGAATCCTCTGGAACTGGAGTTACAGGTGTCTGTGAGCTGCCATGTGGGGTCTGGGAACAAAACTTGGATCCTCCGGAAGAGTAGCCAATGCTCTTAACCACTGACCCATCTCCTGGATCTGAGTGCCATTTTTCTTATCAACCCCTAGGTGATGGGAAACTCTGGGGCCAGGAGAGGGGAAGTCTGTGACCTGTGATGATGTGGAACTAAATCATCTTCACCCCACTGCGCCTGTGTAAAGGGACATGGGGCAGTGGAATACAATTGTAAAGTAAACCACAGGGACCCGGCTATGATGGTCCAGAAAGGCTCCTGACTATCCCAGGGATATTGGCTGACATTGGGGTGCCAGGTTATTCTGTCTCGGAACAAAGGATTGATCAGACATGTAATTGCAGCAGGAAGAAGCAGTTTATGAAGAGATGGTGTACTTCTGAGTGTGGGGATGTGGGCTGATAATAGAAAGGGTTTAGCTTTCTGAGGGCCCATGGGCAAGGGATCGTGGCCTTTATGTCAGGGGCAGAGGTACTTTTTCGCTCATTCGCATACTGCAAGCTTTTCCATGTATGGCTTTGTTCCGTGTAATTCTACACGTACCACCACGTGCCCCACATCTTATTAGCATCCTAAATCTCTACAGAGTGGTGTATGCTTTAGTTTCATAGGGAGGCACAGGCGGCTTTTGGACCAGGATTGCCTGTGTAACGATGCCCGTGGACCATGCTGGTTTTACTTACCACCTTGGCTGTGTCTCTGTAAGTGAGGGCTTTCTCTGAGCTAGCCTGTTTGTCCCGTACACTTATTTCACCATCTTGAATGAAGCTTTCCAGAGCTCACTCTCCACCCTGGCCTTTCCTTGCCCTTTCTGCTAAAGCTTGCCAGTGAGAAGAGTTGTCTCATCCAAACCCTCTACCTAACTAAGCTCATGGCTTGTTGGTCATTGTGTATAACAAAGGAGGTGTTTTCTAAACCCTGTCCACTCAGCAGGCTAAGACAGGAGCAGAGGAAGAAGGTGGGGGGTGTATGAATGCCTTTGGAAGAAGACATTGTTAATTGTTCAATTTTTTTTTTTTTTTTTAGTTCAAGCATTGAAAGCATGTATGTAATGGGGCTTGGGGGTGAGTATGGGCAAAGTATAAAAGAGCTATCATTTAGGATAATAAATATATGATGATAATTAAATAAGAATACTCACCTGATATTCAGAGTCAGCCATTAGGACTCTTTTCTTAAGGCAAATGACTTTCGCAAGAGTCTGGGAGTTGTGTTTTGAAGAAATAAAAACCACAAAAGGTCCTGGTCCCCCTGGTGATTCAGTTGGCCATCTTGATTGGCAAGAGAACACACACAGATCTCTGGTTGCCTGGAGGAAGGAGGGAGTCAGTTCTCAGGGTGAGTCCTCTTAATCGGAAAGTAGCCCCCTCCCCCCTCCGCCAGTTCCCCTTCTCAATTTTTTAATCCACTATTTTTGCTTTTTCCTGGTCAGTAACCTCTTTTCTCCACAAGAGGGCAGCAAACAACGTCTTGGGAAGGCTGTAGGCTGGGAGTGTTTAAAGGCCCCTGTGAAAGTTTGGCCCTTGGTAACCATGGTAATGTACAGACACAAAGCTTCCTAAGTCCATAGGAATTGTCTCTAGGGGATGTCTGTGCATTTTTTTCACCTTTAAAAACAGGCAGTTACTTTTCTGACTGAAGGGAGGCAGTTGAAGATTTGGGTGCTATGGGTTTCTTTGCTCATTTTTAATAGTTCCATTTCCCCAGTGCTATGTCTGACATGCGTGCGCTGTCTGACTGAATGCGGTGGTGCCTGTCTGGTGTCTACTCAGTATACTCTCCACAGAAAGACCCAGAAAAACTAGAGGACACCCAGCAACCAGACAGTACAGGAAACCAAATACTGGGGGCTGGGGTCAAACACGGCTCTAGCTCTGGCCCATCTTGGCTGTGTGACCCTATCCAGGCCACACAACCCTTCTGGATGTTTCGTCATCTGTACAATGGGACAGTGGTTGCACTTACCATCCATCAGGTTATGGGAACGAGGAAATGAGGACAAACAGGTGGGAAGTCTAGCGCACAGCAAATGCACCAGAAGCAGAGGCCGTTTTCCTAGTTAGAAGTATGCAGATGACAGACTCTGTGAGGTCCTGCACCAGAGGGGTGGCTGGAAGCTGTGGGTTCCCTGGGGGAGATGTGTGAGGCATCTTCAGAGGTTGAAGCTTTATGGTCTATAAGGAAATAAAAACACGCCTGTTTATCATTGTCTTGGGAAAACTGATGAAAGGAAGAAAGTAGCTTTCCGTTTGTATAAACACCGAGCTTCTGCTCAGACTTTAGAAAGAGGCCTCACTCTGCTGGGGAGCGGAGTGGCTCAGGCTAACCTTGGGTGACTGACTGCGAGCTTAGAAGCTGGTGCCTAGAGCCGGGTAGATACGGAGAACCACGGAAGGTCTGCGGTGCCTTTCTACTTGGGAGCTGGCACGTGCTGCTCGCCTCTGCTGGGTGCAGGGCCACACTGGCAGCAGATCTCTCGCTTCAGTTGTTTCAATCTTAGGGGAACCCGAAACCTCTTTGAGGTTCAGGCGGCCCATCTTCTGAAGGTTGGGGATAGTGAAAGAGGCTGAAACTACTGTCCTGGGGTCGAAAGAGGGAGCCAGTCAGCTGATGCCTGAGAGTACAGAGGGTTTCCTCGGTTTAGGGAGCTCACAGGACATGCTGGTGATCTTCATTGAGCACTACCTTCCTTCTCTGTTTCAATGACATCGGTTTCCTGGTGGCTCTGTGCTCTTTATGTGGATGGAGGACTTCCAATTTTTTTGTTGTTTTATCTATTATAAATGTCAATACAGAGCACAAGGTAATGTTGGCTTGGTGCTTTTCGTTATTTTTAACTTTTTGATTTCTTTGACGAGTACTGCTTGCTTTGTGATAGTGCCCTGTGCTTCAGTCAGTCACTCTGCGGATCTTCTGTGACCTGGCTCATTTACACTTCATCATTTTTATGGAAATTGTAATTTCCGTAATTGTATGTAACTCTTCGTTTTAATTTTCCCAATGATAAGGCTGCATATTTCAGCTGCTGTCATTTCCGTTTCAAAAAGATTTTCTTGCATTGCTCAAGTTTTGACACTAGGGGGCAGGAGAGGCTTAGAATAACTAATAGCGCTCCACCTCCCTCCCCCTTTCTTTTATGGGTACTTTAAAACAACAAAGAAACCAGTAGATTTAATTTTGCTAATATGTTTTTAAATACCATACATTTAAAATGAACACGTGACCCTTGTCTCCTGAAAAATCGATAATAGGATGTGACTACCAATGACTACAGACAATAATGGAAGTTGATGAAATTTTTTGTTGTTGTTATTGTTTTCGAGACTGTATCTTACTGTGTACTCCTGGCTAGCCTGGAGTTTGCTACTTAGACCACACTGGCCTTGAGCTCCCTTGAGCTCACAGAGATCTGCGCCTCTGTTTCCTGAGTGCTGGGATTAAAGGCTTGGGCCACCACACGTGGCTAGTGAATTGATTCTTAGCATTGTATTCTTAAGTGTTAGAATTTAAGGTATTGATATTTTCCTGGTTTATGGAGTGCATTACCCATGCACCTTCATCTCACTAGTTCCTCTTACATATTATATGTATTTATTCTTCTTTCTTCTTTATCTTTTTTTCTTCTTAAAAGTATCTGCTAGATTTTAGTGCCAGATAAGCAGGGCTTCCACCACACCTTATGGAGAACAGGAAGAGGTTCGGGTCCTAATGAGTTGTGTGTGAATTTTCTGTGACAGCAGATCACATTTTTTACATTAATTAGTTGATCAATTCATTCATTGTGTGTGTGGCAGCATTTGTGTGGAGGTCAGAGAACAACTTGTGTGAGTTGGTTCTCTCCTTCCACCCTGTGGGTCCCAAGGACTGCACTCTGGTCATCAGGCTTGGTGGAAAGTAACTTTACCCACAAAGGCATCACACTGGCCTGTGCGACAACATGTTTCTAAGGAAAGAGTCAAGGTAAAATAATTTGAAATGGAATGTGCCGAAATGTGTGTATGAGAGAGAGAGAGAGAGAGAGAGAGAGAGAGAGAGAGAGAGAGAGAGAGAGAGAAAAGAGAGAAAGAGGGAGAAGAGAGAGATTGAGATTGCCTGGATAGGACCAAGATATTGTAAAGAGTTCCTCATTTTGCTATCATTCTGAGACAATTGTCCTGAAGGAACTGAAATCCCCCAAGAACCTCAAGCCAGGACAACAGAAGGTCTAAAGAGAATGCCCCCTTCATCCCCCATGCAAACAGATTTACAATGAATCAGACCCACCTTCCAGGAGACCCTTGGTGGATCAGTGGAGGGCAGGATATGCCTTGACCAGGATTGCCTATGTACTGTGACTCTGCCCTTTATCAAAACTGTAAGTAACTTCCAGTCAGGGCCTCAAGGATGCCATTGTGGGGGAGGCGGGGCACTGGATCTCTGCCCTTCTTCTCAGTGTGGTCACATTGAATAGATCTGCTTTTCCTGTTTTTTTTTTTTTTTTTTGCGCTTGAATTGTTTGAGACTGTGACCCAAAGTTCAGGTACAACTCTAAAACTTGTCTACAGGAAGCTTACTTTGACCTATATGGCTTTTGTCCCTGGAGTGAAGCCCAATGATGCAGTTTTATTTATTTAATTTATTTGAGACAGGGACTCACTCTGGAGCCCCAGCTGGTGTGGAACTTGCTGTGTAGACCATGTTAGCTTTAAACTCAGAGGTTCAATTGCCCTCCTGTCCTCAGTGCTGACATTGAGGGCCCTGCCTTACAATGATACAGTTTTAAAGGGACTTCTCCTCCGTGTGCCCCATAGATAACTTCTTGTCTAATGAACGGGTATCTATAGCAACATATTCTATAACATTGCTAGGTATTAAGAGCATCATTCTGCAGTCTGCTAGTCAGGGTCTCAGGTCCAAGGTAATCTCCATGTATCTCTAAAATTATCTCCATGGCTCACCTAACCTGGCAGTCAATCCCAAGAACATAGCATTTTATAGTTAACTCTATGCAATCAAATTTAATCTCCAGGAACAAATCAAGAGTTCAGAGACTAAAATCCAAAAGAACCCTGACTTACTGGGATGTGGCTGGTCACCAGCATTTGTTCTTTTTTTTTTTTTGGTTCTTTTTTTCCGGAGCTGGGGACCGAACCCAGGGCCTTGCGCTTCCTAGGCAAGCGCTCTACCACTGAACTAAATCCCCAACCCCAAGCACTTGTTCTTTTATGCCCTTGGTTTGCTCCTCCCCCCTGGGCCTTTGTTGAACTTTTGGGGTAGGATTTTTCTGAGTTAGCACTTTCCCTTCCCATCCTTTGACCAATCAGAATCCTTCATATGCATTCAAATTAACCAATCAGGTTCATCCCAACTTAATTTACGTACTGGTGGTACCAAATCGACCCATTTCCAGGATACAAAATATCCTTCAGAGGGCTGCTTGCCAACTGGCTTTCAAGGACCTGCTAGCCTACTTCTCAATAGAACTTACTTGTCCTCTGTTGTCCCCTCATGTTGTGCTACCCCACGACGAGACAAGTTCAACCCTGAGCCAGGGGACTGGTAAAAATGAGGCCAGAGCAACGGAAGCATGGAGGGCTGGGGATTAATGGAAAAGCATTCATGAGACGGTGCTTGTTTGTTTGTTTATTGGTCTGAGGGGGATGGCACCATCATACCGGAAAATGGCAAAACAACACCATGGCTGTATTGTGTCTGAATCTTGCAAGGTGGAGCCTAGGGAGTCTTTGATTTAGCAGATGAATCAGTTACCTTTTGGCCCTGTGGTAAGAGACAGAGAACTACTTGTTTAGAGAAAAAGGAAAGTAGGGATTCTATTTTGACCCATGTTAAGTTACTGTTATGGTCCATGAAGTGATGAGTCTCCATCTCAGTGGTTCTGAGTTCTGATGACCAGAGGAGAGTAGGACTCAGTGGTGACCACTGTCTCTGGAAGGACTGTGAAGACCTTTCTCTGTTTTGCACCAATCAGGTTCCTCCTGGCTGCTAACCATTTCTGGTGTGAGATTCTGCCAACTGTGCCTGGGCCCTGTGTGATTCTTCTCAGTTGGCCTCTTGAGGTGTTCATCATGAGCTCAGTGCTTGTTAGGAGGAGGAAGGAACAGGTTTTAGTGGTTCTCCACCTTCCAAGTGCTGCAACCCTTTAATACAGTTCCTCATGTTGTTGTGACCCCCAATCATAAAATCATTTCATTGCTACTTCCTAATTGTAATTTTACTACTGTCATGAATGATAATGTAACCATCTGATATACATAGTTATCTGATATTCAAACCTATAGGGGTAGAGACGCACAGGTTGAGACACTGTGTTAGAGTGCAGACCCACTGTGTTAGAGTGCAGACCCACTGTGTTAGAGTGCACTGAAGCTAATTTTCTTTTGTGTTCTCAGCTGCACGTTCATGCCCTTGGTATGGTGGGTGGGGTGAAGTACCTGATAATCGAACATGGTTTATTTGTGTCCTTTCTCCCATGGCAATCAAGAAAGATTTTTCTCTCTATACTTTCTGTAGGGACGTATACGTTCTATACTTTCCCTAACCTTTCTTATTGGAAAGTCCCTATACCTTTCTATAATGTTTTTAAAATCTTATTTATTTATTTAATATTTATTTATTATAGGAAAATCATACTGTCTTTAGGGGAGAGGAAGCTTTTGAACTTCCTACTGGGCAGGGTGTGTTCCCCCTCCCTTTGATCTTGGAGGCAGAACAGACTTTCAGCCTTTGAGCAGTTCTCTGGTAGTTAGAACATTCTCCTTCCTGATGAAGAGTCCTCATCTTTCTTCTTTCAAGCCATACATGGAAACTCGTCTCGGCAAAGCTTGCAATTTGGGGTTTGAAAAGCCACAGGTCATTCCCTCATCTGTATGTCAGAGCTCTACAAGGAAATCAGAGTCCTTTGTTCCCTGTAAGGAAACTAAAACCATTGGTAAAGGCACGAAGGGAGGGGACTACGGAGGGGGCAGGAAGGAAGAATGAGCTTTGTGTTTTCCTAGGTGTTGCTTGAATGTTTTAAATATTTTTGGCCCATATGGTGGTCTCAGAATAGGATGCTAGAAATAGTGGTATTGAAGAGGCATCTAATAACACATTTGAAATGATTAATTGGCTGTGGGAAGATAGTGTTTGCGATAGTTAAAAACAACTCCCAGTGACAGGTGACATCTTTGAGGTGAGGGAGCGTCTGAATGTTGGTAGCCAGAGGCAAGTGCACTTGACCAAGCAGGGCTAGTTCAGCTGGGCAGCTGGCCTGTTTCTCACTTGTAGCAGAGGGAGCCAGAGGTGGAAACAATAGGGAAGTTTGTTTTAGGAAAAATAGGATTAGAACATAGGGGGGAAATGAAGCAAATGGCTGTGCAGAGAGCCTTTCAGTGAGAAACTCTGCCGAGGGCATCGCTGACTTTGCATAGCTACTGGATCAAGTGGTAGAAGGGTGAGTGGGATCTGAGTAACTTAAACTGTTTGAAAGCCAAAAGCACAGGGTTAAGGTGCTTGGCCAGGGTTTCTGTGCCCCTTCCACGGAGTCCAGCTTTAGACACTGTACTGTCTAGTGATTTTAGCTTAGGAAAGGAACACAGGGGCATGTTGCTTCTTTCTGTGTCCCAACTCTACAGTTTTACCAATTCATAAGCTTTCAAGTAAGTATGAGCCAGTTTCAGGTAATAAATACTAAGAAGGGATGGTCTTAGGGATCGAGTTATTGCCATTCAGAAAATCTCATGGGAAATAAACCCTACGTAAGAGGAGAGAATGGTTTACAACTTTGGGACTCCTTCCGTATGTTGGAAGTATCTGCATAACTGAGGCAGCGAATGGGGTCTAGGAGAGCCTCATGCAGAGGCTGTAAAATTGTATGAAAGAAACAAGCTGGCAAGGAGAAGGCTGGGGCACCCCACGCCCCCCCACTGCCTGCACAAGGCGGGTGCAGTGGCACTCCAAGTGTGGGAAGATGATCCTAGGTGGAGGTTGAAGATGCTGAGGAGAAATGTGATGGGTGGGAATGTGTGGGGCATCACTGAGTGGACAGCGTTTCTGAGCGAGCCTCTGCCCAGCAAATGACTCAAAAAGCCAGAGACATGTGCATTGAAAATACACCAAAACCCAAGCTATCGGAACCCTCAATTTTCTGCACGGTGGTGCCATGTTGATCTGCTAAGCAATTCCCTTGAGCTATTCTGCTTCTCCCTCCTTGGAAGTGTACTCTCTCTTATACAGACTTTAGTTTTAAAATTTTATGCGTATGGCTGTTTTGCCTGAATGTATGTCTGAGCAGCACATGCCTGCAGAGGCCAGAAGAGGGCACTGGATCAGATGGAACTGGAGTTACAAGTGGTTGTGAGCTGCCAGATGGGCTTTGGGAATTGAACCCTTAACCACCTCTCTCTGCTCATTTCTTGTTCAAGGACTTAACCCAGAAACCCTCCTGAGGGATTGTCTGGGCCATGCTGTTCTCCGATGTCAGAATGGCAATGAACAACGGTTTATTCTTCTGATAGTGTGCATGTAGCATGCATACATTTGCATGTCTGTCTGTGCGTCTGTGTTTCTGTCTTCTGCTTGATTTCTCCAGGCAGAAGCAAGGTCACCAGACTTGCTTTTTGTCTCATGGTGTCCTGATCTTGACAGCGAGCCTGACTCCAGACTCAGTGTGTAACAGCAGAACTGAGTGAAGCTATTGAAACCTGAATTCAAACTCTATTAATTTCAGAATTTGAGATGATCCTGGAATGATAAGGCTGACATTTACCCATGTATTGTCTATGAAAAACAGATCTGCTGAGCAAATATATAGAATAAATATGTTTACCTAGCAGCGTCATTGATCTCAGGGAACTAGCTGATTCGCCCAGCAAACATTCATTTAATCCAACATTAAAATGTTTGTGTCTTTTCTACACAGGGACCTGGCCTTATGACTTTGAGCAAAGTTATCCAACTCTGAGACACAGATTATCATTACTGGGTGTCTCCTGTATCTCAGAGGGTCTTAGTGAGGTGAGATTGTCACAGCCTGAGTGGAAGAGAGACAGACGCCTGTGCTATTCTTGCTATCAGACTGCTGAAATGGGGACCTCAAAACAATGAACCCCAAAGAATCCTACCAAGGAGAGGTGGGGACTGACCAGCCCTGGGCCAGGACAGAGAATGGAGGAGAGGAAGCTCCTGCCTCAGGAGAAGTTTCCTTTACACAGCCCCCAGGGGTCACTTGGTGACAGTGGCACCTGCATGTGCCTGGCCATGGCTTCTTCCTTTCTATACAGTTGTCACACTACTCCAGGGTGAAAGGGGGTAAGAGAGACTGTGGCTGCCTGGTTTGGCCAAACCAAAAAGAAATACCTTTCCTTTACGAATTTCTGTTTCCTAATTTCTTTAAAGCACTGGGAAACTAGGCAATGGATTTAGATACCCAAGACTTAATTTTAGGTTTATTTATTTATTTTTAAATAAAAATAGTTAAGTTTTAACTTACAAAATAAACTCTATCCCTTTAGTGTTTATAAATTTTAACACATGCAGATATCCTGAAACCATGTCCACAATCAACATAACAAGTATTTATCCCTCACAAAGTTTCTTGCATTAAAAAAAATTGTGTGTTGTTGGGGGTGGTGGTGCACACCTTTAATCCCAGCACGAGGGGAGCAGAGGCAGGCAGATCACTGAGTTCGAGGCCAGCCTGGTCTACAGAGTGAGTTCTAGAACAGTCATGGCTACACAGAGAAATCCTGTCCCCAAAAGCCCACAAATAAAAAATATAAATAAATAAATATATTTAATGAGGGGTTTGGGGGAGACAGAGACAGATACAGAGAGAAATAGAGACAGAGAAAGTATATTGTAGCATGAGACATGTGTCATGTGTCATGTGTGTACCATGTGCCATGGAACATGTGTCTTCTGTATGATATGTTTTTCCGTCTCTCCCTTCCATCTCCCTGTGGGAGTGATGGCTTGTAGGTGTGCACTACACGTCAGGTTTAAGTTGGTTCTGGGGTCTGAACCTGTGCACTTGCCCTTGCACAGCAAGCATGTTACCCACCGAGCCCTCTCCCCAGACATCTGACCTTCTTTTACAATGTCACTGTTGACCCTTCCCCAGTTAGGTCCCTACAGATCTTTGTGACCTTTGGGTAAATATTCATTTTCTAGAATTGTGTTTAAGTGGAATCAGATAGAATGTATTTTTTTTTGCCCGATTCCTTTCTGCACAATTATTCTACAATTTATCCATGCCACTTCAAATATTAATAGCTCATTTAACTTTCTAATAAAAATTATAATAGACATATTAGTTTTTATTTTTATTTTTTGGTGAGTATTATTCCATTATTTGCCTACCGGACATATCTGATTGATTATTTAATCCCTTGATAGATATTTTGGGTTTTCTCAGGTTGGGCTCTTACAAATAAGTTAGCGGTAAATTTTCTAAGCATTTATGAGGATTTGCTTCTTATTTCTCTTGGATAAAGCTATGACCAAGGGGGCCAAATGGCTGGTCCATCGCCAGGAGCTAGAATTGAGGCACTAGACAGAGTCCTGGTCATTCTGTCAGGAAGATCTGTCTCTCCTGAACTCGGTTTTTACAAGCCATGCCTGTGAAGGAATGGACACTTTTTTCTAAGTTAGAAGTACATTTATTCATTTAGAGTGTGTGTGTGTGGATATGGGTGCACATGTGCTGTGGTGTAGCTGTGGACATTGTGGAGTCTGTTCACCGTGTGCATACTGTGGATTAAGCTCAGGTTGTCAGTCCTGGGGGGCAAGTGTCTTTACCTGCTGAGCCCTTTTCTTGGCCCTAAACTTGTTGTTTTAAACAGTGGCAGCAGCAGCAGCAAAGTTGTTCAGTATAAAAATTCTCTTTTTGTTATTTTGGTGAAGTGATTGACAGTATTTGAAAGCGATATAATAGACTTATGTTACTCTTTAGTTTTTTTTTTTTTATCTTGTGTGTGGGTGTTTTGCCCGTATGTGTTCTATATACCAAGTGCATACCTCGTGCCCAAAGATGCCAGGAGATGTCATTGCATCCCCTGAATTGGAATTATAGATAGTTGAGAGTCACTGTGTGAGTGCTGGGAATCGAACCCATGTCCTCTGGACAACCAACGAGTGCTCACAATCTCTGTACAGTCTCTCCAGCCCCTAGACCTACCACGAAATGAACAAAGCATTCTAAGAAGTCCACATTAAATGGTCTGAGTAGATGGATTAAAGAGTACACTACTTTTTTGATAAGAGTATTTTAATAGCTCTGTGTGGCTCTGCACAAGGAGGTTGTCAGTCTGGAAGCTGCTTTCTCTTCCGTACCTTGGAACAGCCAGATTGTGGAGAGATGACCTGAGAAGCTGCTCACTCTCTCAGGTGCAGATCCTACCACGGAGCGAAGCAAAGCAGTTAATGAGTGGATAGATTTACTATTGGAACACTAGGGAAATGCCTACGAGTAAAGGTCCACATGGCTGTATTAGTACGAATCACTGACTAGATTGAATTAAATGGCTTTTATCTGTATAATATAATTTCCAAGTGCCTATTAATGGCATTTTGATGGGAAAAATATTAAGTGACTTAAAAAGAACTTTTGACTTCCTATTGATACTGTGGTCATTTATGCCTGATCATGTGATAACATGGCTATGTTTGATTGTTGCTTTCCTATGGATTTTATTCTTTCTACTCAAATGTATTGCTCCTCTGAGCAGACAAAATGCTGGCTTTGTTAATCACTAAGGTTCAGTGAGGCCATGATGGAACTGTCTGAAGCCAGCAATGATACTGGTACACTGAAAAGCTAGTTGAGTCTGACAGTTCTACCCAAAGGGTTAAATGGCTTAATCTTTCTCCCAGGTCACTGACAATGGACCTTATTCAGATTGTAAGGGTTCATAAAATGACACAGGCTATGGGTAGAGTATTGTCTGTCACAGTTAGAAATTTGTAGCTCAGGTTATTTTGGAATGGCGGAGCGTGACTCTTTCTCTAGGATGTTCTATTTTATCTGGCACCCCAGAACCTCCAGAATCATGTCAATAAGTTGGCGAGTTACCATAAAAACAAATAAACTGTAGCCTATCCTGTGTCCCTTGTGTTGTAAAAAGTGTTTTGAGCCAGCAGCAACATGTGTTAGTGACATTTACCAACTGTCTGGTTCCTCACTCAGAGTATTTTAATATAACTAATTCCCCTTTTAATCCTACAATATTTTATTTTGTACACCTATAGAGTATGTCCTGAGAACATTGTAGGCGTTAAAATAGGTAGAGAATTGATTTACAGATAAGTGCTTGGTTCCTGCCCTTAGCAAGTCCCCTGGTGTGGTAGGTAATGCCAGTGTCCCCAGCAGTCAGTGGCATCTCTGCAATGAGTTCCTTACAGGGAAGCAGTGATCACTGAAGACACTGCTCTGTCCTGACCTCAAATGTCAGCCCTATTGAACTTACTCCATGATAGCTGCCCAAAGGAAGAACAACGGTCAATCATTCACAGGCCCACAGGAAACGAGGTATCCAGTTTTGCAGTGATGGGACTTGTGCTTGCACACGGACAATTTGGGCACCTTAGTGAAGTTCTGGGGGCAGCCTCTTCATGCTTCACATGTGGGCCCAGAAAGGTGGGCTCCTAGGACCATCTTCATCTCAGCCTGCATTTCCAACAAAGCTTCCGACCGAAGTCACAGGCTTGGCTCGCTGCTTGCTACTCACTCCTCACCCTCTTTTCTCTGCGTACATCAAGAGGGGAGGACGTGAGTATCTGCTAGCTTCCAGGGCTGTGATGCTGTCTCTGATCCTTGATCTGGGGGACTCTCTGCTTCCTCCCCACAAGAGCACTCACACAGAACGTCTTTCATTCCCTGTATTCTTTGGCAGGACTGTTGGTGCCTTGGGCATCCTTACTAGTAGGCTGTGTGCTTCTTCGGTAGCCTGTATCACCGTGTGTGAGAGTTGACTTTTGTTTTGGTTTCTTTGTGCCAAAGAGAAGGGCGCAAACATCTCTCTTCAGAACATCTTTTTGACAGATGGGAGGGTGTGCCTTTAATCACAGCACTCGGTGGAGCAGAGGCAGGAAGGTCTCTGTGAACTCAAGTCCAGCCTGGCTTACATAGCAAGTTCCAGACCCACAGGCTGAGGAATGCTGGCCTAGAGTCACTGTGTGAGATTTATCATTTGAAAGAAAGGACTTACAATACAAACATTTTTGAAAATAATTCCTAGGTTTCACTTAGCTTTATAGTCACAGTGCAATGGACAGCATATGCAATTAGCATGCCAATGTAGAGATCTGGGTGATGGACAAATCTCGTTGACTTTCACTCTTTTCCAGAAAGTTTTCTACCACTGTGGGATGCAGGTATCTTATATATGTATCAAGCAACAAGTTTTCCTAGAAATACTGATGCCAGGCACTAAAAGTAGATTGTGTGTGTGTGTGTGTGTGTGTGTGTGTGTGTGTGTGTGTGTATGTGTTCATGTATATAGGTACATGTGCATATGCACATGTATGTACATGTGTGTGGAGGCATGAAGATAACCTTGGTTGCTATTCACCTTGTATATTGAGTTGGGTTATTTCATGACTTGGCACTTACTAAATTGGCTAGCCTGGCTGCCCACTGAACCCAAGAGGCTCCCCAATCTCCACTGCCCCAACGGTGGGGTTATAATAAAACACCCTCATGTCTGGTTTTACAAATGGGTTTTAGGGGATCGAACTCAGGCCCTCATGCTTGCAATGCAAGCATTCTACTGACCGAGTTATCTCCCCAGATAGCTATTTGCTACATGTGTTTCAAATACTAGCCTCTGCTTTTAGGAGCATTTAGTGTGTCCACACTGGACAGTCACTCTCTCCACTAGACTTGTTCCAAGGGCCACAGTCTTGGGGCCACTGTCACTGCAGCCATTTGATTTCCTCCAAGGTTGACATGTGGTTTGTAACTCCTCAGCCTAAATTATTTCCTGAGTCTCAGTCCATTAACCAACTTGGTCAGAAGGCCAGGAAGAGAAATGGCATTCTGGAAATATTATTAGCATTTTCTGGCGAATGCTAACTATTGTACATTTACGGCCGATTAAGCTTTGCTCTCTCTGTTTTATTATGGATTATGACAGGGATTTCAAGACTGAGTTCTGTTAAATAATAAATAGAACCAGCAAGGTCATTTTCTACCTGACCAAAGAAATGCTTTGCAGTCACAGGCGTGGATTCAGGAGTAGGTGAAGTGTCTCTGGGGGCTAGGGCTGGGGCTGGGGCTGGGGCTGGGGCTGGGGCTGGGGCTGGGGCTGGGGTTAACGTTTCCACAGGTGCTCAGGATGTTTGGAATGAAATATATTACTTTTTATTCTAGGGATGTATTTCCTCCCCAAACTCTAAGGCATAGCTTGGGCAGAGGTCTCAGAGTGGGTGCTCATGGGTAATTTGGACCTATGAATGAACTTTGTCAGGTTTGGATTATGCTCATGGTGTGTATGTGTGTTTGTGTGCATGTATATGAATGTCTCTGTGTGTGACTATACATGCGTGTCTGTATATGCGTTTATGTGTGTGTCTCTTTGTGTGTATGTCTCTGTGTGTGATTGTGTATGTCTGTCTGTATGTTTGTGTATGTGTGTGTATGTGTTTGTATGCATGTGCTGATACATGCATGTTTATGTGTCTGTCTCTCTGTGTGATTGTATATGTATATATATGTGCATGTTTGATACATGCATGTCTATATGTCTGTCTCTGTCTGTGTGTTTGTATATGTATATTATGTATGTGTGTGTTGATACATGCATGTCTATGTGTCTGTCTTTCTGTGTGTGTGATTGTGTATGTATTTGCGTGTGTGTGTCTCACATGTGTAGGTGGCAGAGGGGAGAGAAAGAGGACACTGAGTACCTGTCTGTCAATCTCTTGCTCCCTGGAGGCAGTCTCTCACTGAACCTGGAGCTAGGCTGGGGGCAACAAGCCCCAGAGAATTAGGACCTCCAGTTTCTGCCTCACAGGGCACCTGTGTTGCAGGCTCAGGTGTGCAAATGCCTGGCTTCGTACCTGGCTGCTGGGGATTTAAACTCAGATCCTCATGGTTGTGCAACGGAGTCATCTCTTCAGTCCCCGTGTTCATGGTTTTTAAAGTAGATTTTCATTAGAGAACATTGTTTCAAATAATGAGCTTCTGTGTGACATTTTCACATGTGCATATAATAGATTTTGTTCAGAGCTGGTTTTTTAAGTTGGTCGCATTGCTTGAAGAATCATAGAATTTCACATAAAAGTCTAGATGTGGGCCGACTCTAGGCTCTTCGGTTTCCCAACCTCTGCCACAGCAGAGGCTCCCACCCTAGGAAGGGGCTGTTTTCATTCTCTGTGTCTCCATCTGGCTTGCTTCCCTTATTTTGTTGACCTCCTTGACCTAACAGTAGAGGCAACTGAGTTGAGAGCTTTGAGTGAAGGTAAAAATAACTGGAAGATTTTGATCCTAGTTTCAGGTATCTTTCTTACTTTATGTCAAGGACGGTTACAATGGCGGGCTCCTGGATCAAGCTTAGGATTCAAGCACTGCTTCTGCCCGGGTTGGCTGCATGATTATGGTCCTGCCTTCCCTCCCAATGAATGGTTCCCAGCACTGATGCTTCCTTGGCTTGTTTGTCGAGGAGAATCCATTGGCATCTGAATGACTTCATATCTGCTTGCACTGACACACATGAACACACACTGCTTTGAACAGATGACAAATCTTTTCTCAGATCACAAATGCGTTTTCATTGGTTAGAAACAAAACTTCTGCTGGTAAATGTGACAGTCAGTCAGTTTTGAATGATGGCAGGACTTAGGATCATCTAGAAGACACACTGTAGTGGTTTGTATATGTTTGACCCAGGGAGTGCTACTATTAGAGGGTGTGGTCCTGTTGGAGTAGGTGTGGCCTTGTTGGAGTATGTGTGTCACTGTGGGTGTGGGCTTGAAGACCCTCATCCTAGCAGCCTGGAAGTCATTATTCTGCTAGCAGCCTTCAGATGAAGATGTAGAACTCTCAATTCTGCCTGCACCATGACTGCCTAGATGCCACCATGCTCCCACCTTGATAATAATGGACAGACCTCTGAACCTGTAAGCCAGCCCTAATTAAATGTTGTCCTTATGAGTTGCCTTGGTCATGGTGTCTGTTTTAAAACCCTAACTAAGACACATACCTTTTGCTATGAGGGTGTTTCCAGAGAGCTTTAATTGAGGATAGAAGATGCACCCTGAATGTGGGCAGGACTACTCTGTGAGTTAGAATTGGAGAAGGAATACAAAATACAAAATAAAACAACAGCAACAACAACCACACAACAACAACAACAACAACCACCTATGGAGGAGGAAACCAGCTGAGGACCAGCGTCCTTCTCAGTCTACTTCCTGACTGTGAATCCCATATGATAGCTACCTCTTGTTTGTACGGCCATGATAGATTGTGATCCCACAAACCCTTCTTTAAGATGCTTTTGTCAAACACATTGTTACAGAAATAGGAAAAGCAACAAGCACAGAAAGTAAGAAGGGTGCTTTCTCTTCTTTTATTGCCCATCAACTGAGAAAGGCAAAAAAATAACACTTTTGTCTAATAGAGAGGCAGTCATTAAGATAGCTCACGCATTACCTTGATAGTGCAATTAGTAATTATTTTAGCATTAATAACAACACAAGGAAAAATGTGAAAGCCAATAGAAATTGTCCTGCCTTGATACTTTTCAAAATGAGGAGACTCGAGGAGACAGAGTGCACGTAAAGTGTGCCAAATGTTTCCCCCAACACCCTGCTCACTTAAGTGCCCCTCTTAATCTTTAACATGAAACAGATCACAGAGTAAAGATTCCTTCTTTTGACAGAGTGAGGGAAAATGGACCCACTCTCATTGGTGACAGTGGCTTATTGGAGGTGCTGCTTGGTATTTGATGAACAAATGGAGAATTAGGAATCAGATAGAAATGAATGGGTGATGGAGGGAGACAGGTTGGTGTGTAGTCATTACATTGCCTTAGCTAGAATCAGAGCTTAAAGTATTCTTCTTTAGCTAAGAAGACTCTCCCCTACTCTTTCTTTTCTTCTTTTAAAGGACATTAGTTTGAGGTGCTATTTAATGCTGACACAGAATGGTATTTCAGAGGGCCCTTCATCCCAGGAGCGTGCATGCAGTGAACACTAACATTAACTACAGAAGGAGAGCTTGCTTTCCACAATGCATCTTTGGTTAACATACAGTTCGGTGATGATAAGTCAGCAAAACAGTTACGTTGTTTTTAGAGCCATTTCTAATTCCAGTGACTTGAAATGATTTTGATGGCAATTAAGAAGAGCATTATCAGAGTGACTCAAGGTTGCCAGCCATGGCTCCTCATTAGCTGGCATCTAACCTCATTTCCTGCTTCTCTTCCCAAATTAGCTTTACATCTTAGTGAACAAGCATTGTTTTTCCATGTCTGCAGAGCTCCCTGTGTGCTTGTTGTGCTCAGTGAATCCATCCTTAGTAGAAGAGAGTGTGGTTCTCTGACCCTGTAATGCTGTTTGATATTAGTGCCGCCCAGATGGCTTTGCATCTCCCCTGTGCCCATCAATTTCCACAGACTGGCAGAAGTCTCTGGATGCTGCTAAGGAGGGTCAGATTGTCACCCTGCAAACACATGACGGTAACTATGATGCTCAGGAAAAAAAAATCTGATTCAAGCAGAAGTCTAGTTCAGGAAAACGTGACAATGTATTTAATAACTTAATACAGGCATGGAGGAGGTCCTTCACCTTCCATGTGGTCTCATCTGACTCCCTGTCCAATCCCAAAGGACTGTTGTTTCCTTATGTTTGTCCTGAGGTCTAGACAACTGAGCCTGTGTTGCAACCAAGGATGCTCATCCAGCATGTTCCAGCATGTTCCAGCATGTTCCAGCATGTTCCGGATTCAGCAGCGTCTTCCCAGATCTCGTCCTCCAGACTCAGCAGCTTCCTCCCAGAGCTCATCGACTTCTGTTTTGTGTACCACGATGCTTCTCCTGCAATGAGCTTCTTTCAGTGTTGCTTCCTTCCTGCATTTTACCATGTATGAGTAAGAAGTCATCATTGTTCTTGCTTGGTCCATTGATTGTGGAAGTTTTGACTCAGTCTAGTGACTTTCTCTGTAATGACTGGTTCCCGCAGTGGATGTGGCACCTACAAAATGGCTTTTCCTGTTGAGTGTATCTTCCCTCAGCACCACTGTTTGGAGATTCATTTAATGACTGCTACACATGTAGTCTACAGAAGTCATAAAGTCTGTTACTTAAGGAGAGTGTAGTCCAAATGTAGGGCAAGAGAAATTTCTGGGAGACACCTGGATTTTTTTTTCTTAGAGGGAAGAGTTAGATAAGGTACATGTGTTTAGGAATGGTGCTATTGTGAAGGCCTATCATGATTCTTTTATTTTGTTTATTTGTGTCTTACTGGCATGCCTTTGCCATCAGGATGGACTGAGTGCTCTGAAACCGTGAGGCAGAATAAATCCTTCTGTCTTGAGGTTGCTTCCAGGAAGTATTTTGTCATAGTGATAAGAAGAGTAACTAACTCAATGGTATGTAAGACATTGATCCTCCTTTGTGAATTAAAACATGATGGATTATCGCAATACATTCTTAGTTAAAACATATTTTAAGGACAGATAAAGCCACCTTAAGTCTACACCTACTTTCTCCCCAGATATCCCCACAGCTCTTAGTCTGGTGTATTAATTAGGATTTCTTCCATTTCTCCAGGATAGCCTTTTCTCCCTTAGAACAAGAAGTTTGGAGACATATAATATGGAACTGGCCCAACTGTTCAAGGAACCATATCTTGGCTTCTTTCTGCCTCATCATCCTAGTTGAAGACCTGTGTTCTACAAGTGGCAGGATGGCAGCTCTGGCTCTAGATCTTATATCTGTTCTCCAGGCAAGAAAGATAGAAGCAGACAGAGGGGGAAAGACCATGTTAGGTGAGTCTGGTCCTTTGTGTCAAGGAAACAAGTGTTATGGAAGCCCTGTTCGCTAACACCAGTTAATATTCATTGCTTAAAATGGAGTCACAAAAGTCTTATTTCTGGTAATAAGATATGTTGGGATAAGGAATGTTGAGTGGGCACTTTTTAGTTTATGGCCCACAACTCATTACTTCTCCATAAACTTACAAACATTTATCTGCACATGAGGAAATTGCAGTGACCTTCAATAGAAATGAAGTAACTCCAGTTACTTTTATGCCACGGTGGCAACATACTTGATAAAAACAAGTTGAGAAAGAAATATTTCCTTTGTTTTGCTGTTTCAGAGGGTTCATGCCATGTTGGACAGAGAATCATGGTGATAGGAATGTGTGGCAGAGGCTTGGTGGACAAGAAGAAGAGAGGCCAGATTCACCTCTATGGGCATGTACCCTGTTTTGGACTTTCTCCCACCAGGCTCTAGCTGCTACCCTGTCCCATTTCCCAACAATGTTATCATATTATGAATCTATTAAGGGATTAATTTATCCAGTAGTTTGGAGCCCTTGGGATCTTATTGACACTGGAGACAACCTCACAGACCCGCGGTGATACATCATTTCCTCATTGCCTGGACTGTTCTCAATTCAATCATACTGACATTATCGAGCATCAGAACTCGAGACGTTGGTTGGCAGTTTATTTCTTTCCATCAGTGTGACTTGGTAATTCTTTTTTCTGTCAGTTATATGTTTGTTAATTTACTCTGTTCAGTTCCTGTCTGTTTCCCTAGAGCTCACAGGTACTGCAACATTAAACCTTCTTTTCTTGGTACATTAGGCATTTAGGTTATATATTTTCACTCTGACATCGGATGTTTAAATGTGCACTATTGTAATGCTTATGTAATGATGTGAAAAGTTGTTTTTTTGAACATAGGGCATGTTCTATGTGAGCAATTGCTGGGGTTTCATTGTGGAAATCCATTTTTCCCCTCCTAGTATCTCCAGAGCATTAAATAACACATTTCTGTTATAACACAAAAACTTTGTTGGATTTTGACTGTTATGCATCGAAATCAACCTATGTCATACTGTTGCTTTTGTCACTAAAGCAGAGGATGCAGAAGATAGTTGAATTGGTTGGTAGGCTGCCTGTGGGCTTTGCGATGACTTAGTCCTGTTGTGACATGGATCCTTCTGCTTTTGCTTGGCTCTCACCCAGTCTTTTGTTATTTATCATTGTCAGCGTTCTGGCTGCTGACCACTCTGCTATCTCCTGTAATGATTTTAATTGCACCATCTATCCGGGACCCATGGGTATTAGAACTGTATCTTCACTAAGAGTGAACTGGTGTGCATCCAGACAGTTACAAGGGAAATGTGGAGCTTTCGTGTTGGGAAGCCATGACTCATCCTTGGAGCGCTCAGTGGGGTGAATTTTGCTCCTCTTTTCAAGACTGCATTCCAGAAACTTCAGATTGTTTGAGATGGAGTTTGGTATAGATGGAGTTGTTGGTCAATTTGCTTTGAGTATTAAAGAAAGAAACAAGCAAAACCATAGCATTCAAACAATAGTAGAAACCATGTTAGGCAATACACATTGACCGTTTTAGAGAAGGGAGACTCAAGAACCTGACGTCATTCATCGAGCTGGTGAGGCCTTGGGATGTGTTTGCTCCTCATCCCACGTATATCACATGAGATTTTAACAGTCATAAAACCCAGCACCTGCCCACAAGGGTACGGAAAGCACACAAGAGCTACTAGCAAGCAAACATCACTTGATACCTATAAACACGCCCTTCCTTGAAGTGTCTTCTCAGTGCTGCAGGGCTCCCTGATCGCTTCCTTCTGATGGCTTCCCAGTAGACTGTGTGCTAAAGTTAATACTTATTGCCAGGACTCCATACCCTTATTCCACCTGGTCCACAGCATTATCTCTTACCATATTCCTTCCTCCCTCTGTTGGTTACAATGCCATTCTTACAGTTCCTCAAGGAAAGTTCCCACCTCTGTTTTGTGGTCTCCTCTGTCTGAGACACTCTTTCTTGGTGGAACTCTTCTATTTCATGGGGTGTGGCTTCAATGCCTCGTTTCCAAGCACCCTCTCCCATTACACACGTCTCTCTATGTATACTGCTTTGTCATTCTTACCTGCATTCAAGATTATCCAGCTTTTTGGTTATACTTTTATACTGTTTATTGTTTCATATGGAGCATTCTCACAGTTACAGCCCCCGAATGATGATGTTTACCGCACAGTACATACTAAGAGAATATTTATTAAACCAGTGAATGGGCTCTACATATGAGATGAGTATGGAATCTATTTGTTTTATATTACCAGGCAGGACTTTGATCTTCAGTAATAATGACAGGTGTGCCTCGTATCAATTGCTACCTTACACCCTGAGCCTTGTTTCAAGTGCACTGCCAACATTAATTCATTATTTAAGGTGCCTTTGAGGTGTAGGCGCTGCTATTTTCCTCTCTGTTCATAGGCTAGGAAACAGAGACACAGTGGTTGGGCAGCTAGCTCAATGACATGTAGGTAGAGCCTAGAGGAGCCAGAATGTCTCAACCTTGAATAGTCTTGTATCAGATTAGTCATTGTATAAGCTGTTTTTCCCCAGTTGGGCACTGAATAATACTGTCCCAATGAAATGAGTAGTTCATAAAAGGTTATAGAGTGGGGCTGGGGAGATGCCCAGTTTGTTCTGTGTTTGCCATATAAGCATGCATATAGGCATGAAGACCCACCCACCTACCTACCCACCTGTCCACCCTTCCACCCAAACAAACAAACAAGCAACAAGAGAAAACTATGTTAGAAGAAGCACATCTCTAATTCCAAGAAGAGAGGAGTCCTGGTGCTGGCTGGCCAGCCAGTCCAGCAGAGTAAGCAAGCCAAGGTTTAGTGAGTGAATTTGTCTCAAAAAATAGTATGGAATGATCAGGGAAGATGCCTGGCGCTAATCTGGGTTTTGTATGCATGTGTACCTGTCAACACAGACACATACACACATGTCTGTGCTGGGAAAAATGGTTAGAGAGTGGAGGAGCATGATGAGGGGTACTCGTTGTATTACACAAATTAGAAGTAGAATAGGAAATTCCCAGTCTGAGCCATCTCAGGGAGGGAGAGGTTGGGTTCCCCATCCTCCAGTCCCATATCTAAGGAGAGATGGAATTAACTGAGGTCTTGGAATAGTTTTTCCAGTAGGCAAGGAGGAGGGAAAAGTGGCACATTCTGAGGACTGAACAGAGTAGGATAAGTCACGTGTATGTGTATCAAACATGGCTTTAAACCGACTAGAACATGAAGGAGGCGAATGCCATGGCTGCACCTTTGTGTAGTGAGAGCATTAGAGGCTCACGCCTGCTAACACGTAGAGATATATTTTTAGGAGGGTAGCAGAGTAGAGTTTTTTTCCTTTCCTTTTGCTTAATTCTGTAGTAGATAATAATAATAATTAAAGCTAATGGAGATAAAAACATTGTGACACTCCAGCTTCATATCTATTTGACATTGTAAATTAGAGTATTACTCACTTGGAAATCGTGTCGCCTTGTATATTATTACCATGTTCTTACAAAGGGCTCACATGAATCACAATTGGACCTTTGTGTTTTCCTTGAAGAACTCTTGGTTTTCCTGAGAAGGGAGCAGAGTTTATTAAGGAGGAATTACTTCAGAATACTACTGGGAAGCAAGCTGGAGTTTTAGATCCAAGAGGCTTAGCTAGGCTAATCTTGAATATGAGATGAAGTACAGTGGGGTTTTTTTGTTTTTTCTTTTGTTCTCTTTTTCTTCTCAGTGCTCACAGGAACTGAAGGTCTCAGTAGTGGTGGTTTGTCTACTGTGTGTGTGTGTGTGTGTGCACGCGCTCGTGCACGCGCACGCAGCTATTCCCATGTGGGTACATATCAGTGTGTGTGTATGTAGCTACTCACACGTGGATCTCTCTCTCTCTCTCTCTCTCTCTCTCTCTCTCTCTCTCTCTCTTTCTGTATATATAGGTGACAGAGCAACATTGACTGTCAATCTTTAGAAATTGTTCAGTGCCCCAGGGTCTCATGGCTTGGTATTCACTGATTAGGTTAAGCTGGCTGGTATAGAGTCCCAGGAACCAGTCTCTACCTCCCCAGTGCTGGGATTATGAGTGAATACTATCATACCTGGCTTGTTTACATAGTTTCTGGGGATTGAGCTCCATTTCTCACCCTTGGAAGGCGAGTACTTCACTGCCGCATGAGTTCCCTCAGGTTTGTTTCCATTTTAATAGATGGCGATGCAAATCTCAGAAAGGAAAATGTTCATGAACTACATTAATGAATTTAGAATGAAGGAATCAGGTCTAGTAAACCTGAAACTTGATAATGGGTGTATACTGATTTTAATGCCAATCCAAAGTTCTCATAGCAATTCTGAACCATAACCTGGGGGTCTGGGTAGCTTTGTAAGTTACACCCTTTATCCCAGCTCTGAGGGGAGCAACCACTGGGAGCCTCAAGAGGAAAGATGCAAATCACCTTGGGAGCCTAGAAAAGGGTCCTTTGACTCTGCAGCTATGAAGGTTCACTTCTGGTTTTCTATGAATTAATTACTAACCAAAAGGTCAGTTCCAGTAAGAAAGGAACAGAGAAGTGGCCCAAGAGTCAAAGGTGTGAGAACCATTAGAACCAGGCCTGGGAACCAGCACAGCGTCACCATGCCATGTTAAATTATTTAAAGCTGTCATAGAGCCAGTTCAGATGCAAAGGGAGGGGACACTAGACCCCTCATGCCACAAGAGAATTTTCGAGGCTTGTGTGACTGTCTGTCTTTAGTCTGCCACAGGGAGTTAACATCCTTCAGATCAATATATGGATCAAAAGGAATTTAAGAGATTGGAGGAGGAAATATGGGTTTTAAGCACAGTCTTCCTTCCCATAATAACTGGAGAAAGACATGCAATAGAAACTATACATGTACTGCATTTATCAGCAGGACTGTCCACGACTCGATTTCCGTGGAATCTTAGGCCAGGGCTGGAAAGTCCATTTAGTTAAGGGAGAAAATTTGTTTTTATCTTTTTCCTAGGTATTTTTTTTTTAAATTTGATTTTCTCCTTGGTAAATCTTTCCAATGAATCATGTTGATTTTTGTTGGGTGAGTTAATGAGGTGGAAAGGGGCAGTCTGCCTCCCTCCATGCTTTATGAGGGATGAAGGTTTCTACCCCAAATCTGTCATGCCTCAGGACAAAGTAGATAGGCTAGGGACCTGCTCTATGGCCGGGGTGTAACACAGCATGGCCTTCATTTCCTCTGGGGATGACAACACAGGTTATTGTCTCAGTCACTAATGTTAAATGTAAGAAATTGTTAAAGGGCACCAGGAATGTAGCCTGAGGGGTGTGTGTGTGTGTGTGTGTGTGTGTGTGTGTGTGTGTGTGTTAGGAGGAAGATGAGGAGAAGAGGAGGAGGAGGAGGAGAAGGAGGGAGGAGGAGGAGGAGGAGGAGGAGGAATAGGAGGAGATTAGATACACATCCATTTTGACTTCTAATCCATGTGTAGTATCATTGATAGGAAAGTGAGTTGACCTGCCAAGACCCACAGTGAAAAGACCCCTGCATGTGTCTTTGTTACTGATTCAAGATATCTGTGTCCTGCTGAGCCAGCCATGTAGGTCACAGAGAACTCCAGCTGCTTGTTTCTAAAGGTCTGAAAAAGGCAGGAGTGAGACCATTGTTTTGTATTGGCTGATACCTAGTTGTCTGGGAGCAGAGAGAAAGCATTGTTTGGTGTTTTCTCCTATCTCATTCATGCCTAGCCTTAGAGCAGCATGTGGGTCAGGACCTCAGAATAGGCGGGAAAGGTTAACTCTGCACATGTCCCACTTAACTATGGAGATGATGCATCCTGACAGATGTGGCCTGCAGTGGTGGGGCAGCTAATGGCACAGGCAATGAAGTCAGACTCGATATGTGGAAATCTTGGCTCTCCTGCTCGATTGCTGTGGAGACGTCTCAACTGTGCAACGGAGGTAATAAGAGTTAGCATTATGAGCATGAAGTGCATATTGTAGCTTCTGAGAGATAGTGAGTGCTGCAGTGTGACAGTGGTTAGCAGCATCTGAGTTTATATTCCTGAGGGCTGTTCCTAGTGAGCTCTTCACAAAACCACAAGGAATGTCAGATGAATGATTTCTGCGTGGATTTCACTTAACCTTTGGAGGACAAACACAGGTATTGCTCACATGGATGCTGAGTGTTCCCAAAACATTCAGCACGCATGGGAGATCATGCAGGCTTTCATGAGTGGATAACTTCCCTCTGTAGAGTACTCAGAGCTCCAGCTTTGGGGCTGGTGGCATTGGAGATGGCTGGTTGTTCCCAAACTCCTCTAGTAAATCAATTGGAGGTGACATGGCATGCATTGTGAAGGATGATAATCAGGTGTTTGTGATTTAGCTCTGGGGCAGGTGGCCTTGTGCTGTCAGAGAAGAAGAAGGTAAAGACAATGACAGAGGATGGCGAAATTGCAGAGTCCTCATGCACATTCAGAGTCCTGTGGGCCAGTGAGAGTGTAGCTCAGTTGATAGGGGGCTTTTCTGGTTTGCATGAGGCCGGGGGCTTGATTCTCGGCAAAGTGCACACACACACACACACACACACACACACACACACACACACACACACAAGAGAGAGAAAGACAGACATACAGAGACACACATACAGAGAGAGGCAGAGAGACACACAGAGAGCACTCCTTATGTGCAGTGTGAGTCACAGCAAATCACAGGTTGCAAAAGTTGAGGCAACAGGCCCAGTGTGGAACATGGCAGGCTTAGTGGCTCCCAAGAGCAAATCACAAAGGTTCCTCATTGGCTATTAAATGGGCACACCCCCTCTGGGTAGACAAACTTTGCTACCTACTTCAACTTTTCTACAGGAATAATCCGTAGAACTCATTTTCCCCTTTCTGTCTCCACACCACATATGTATGTCATCTATGACTAGATATTGATGTATACAATGGGCAAAGTCTTAATATTTTGTAAGGGCCGGTAAGTAGCACACATTTTGGCTTAGCCACTGATTTAAACTCGTAAATATGTATTCTAAACCCAGTGAGTGTCAAGACCTTACTAGGTAGTTGAGGAATTCTCACCCATCCAGCATATCAGTAGAAGAAGCAATGTCCTCCTCCTCAGTGTTACCGCCATCTTTTTCCTCCTTGTTGATGTAAATGAGTGTATATGTGCAGGTCAGATGCCAACCTCAGTTGCCTTCCAATTTTTAAAGTGTGAGACAGGGTCTCACATTAGCCCACCACTTCAACAAGTAGTCTAGACTAGTTTGCTAGCCCAGTATAGTTGATCTACTTGTCTCTGTCTCCCATCTCCACATAGCTCTGATGACAAGCATGTGTCAACTATGCTTGGCTTTTCATATGAGCTTTTGTGATCAAACACGGGTCCTCATTCTTTTGAAGTGAGTGCATTACCAACTCAGCCTCAGGAGGGACCTTCTTTCCTACCATCTCCATCTTTTCTTGAGACTCTTGGCTAGAGGGAACGAAGCTGCCTTGAGTGAAAGGAGCATGGTTGATAATAGACTCTCTGAAAGCCGTAGGAGCTTCAGAAGAATGTCTAAGGTAACTCTGCTTTCTTTCTGCAGCTTCCCACTTATAGAACAAATCTCTCTGTGGCTGTGCTACACTTCCATGATGGGTCTCACAAGGGTCTCTTATCCCCGACACCCTGAGTCCAGTGTCTTGTGTCTACTGTAGCTGATGGTCTGTCTGACCTTTGGAACTTCTCGCCTTACACAGTCTCTCTCTTGAGAGGTCCCCTTTGATGCTTCTCCCAAGACCCTGAACCTTCTTTACGACAGACTTTCTGTAGTGAGGATCAGGTGAATTTCAAAGCCAACTGAGCTACAGGATAAATGGAGGTGGGAGAGCAGAGCTGCTGGTTCGTGAGGTGATGGCTCATACAAGAGGCAAGGGAACACTTCTCCCTATGAAAAGGTTGCCAAGCCTACTTGGGTGTTAATGAACTTTCATAACTGCTGGCTTTTCAAGGACCTGCCTGTGGGAAGGAAGTATTTGTATTTAACTGTATTTTAAATGCTTAGTATCTGCTTATCTATTACAATTTGGTAGCCTTTGCTGTCCATTTCCTCGCATATTACTTTTGTTTGTTAAGGGTTACTTCCTGTGTTCCTGCCATCTCCACAGAGAATACTTGCTCTGTCTCTACTCAGGCCTCTCATTAAACCTACTTCTGGGCCCTGCCCCACCCTTTTCTTCTGTCACTTAAAACAGTTTGGTTGTGCTTTTGAAGCATGGTCTCCTGTATCTCAGGCTGGTCTTGAATTTATACTATGTTGCTTAAGATGAGCTTGATCTTCCTTTTTGTATCTGTGAGTATTGGGATGACAGGCTTTGGCGCCATGCCTGGTTTATACAGTGCTGGGGACTGAACTTGGGGCTTGTGCATGCTGGTCAAGTGCTCTGCCCACTGATATGTCCCCAGCTACACTCCTCTCTTTTATGGCGTTACTTTTCTTCACATGATTTCATTGCGGTCTATATTTTCCTGCATCTATCTGTTTACTCTGTGTGTTCCTCTACTAGAATCTTTTGTTCTATGAGAACACACTGTCTTTTCTCTTTTAGATGGGGTACAGCCATATTTCTCTGGCTGGTTTTGAACCCTTCGGAACAATGATTCTTTGACCTCAGGTCCTCGGAATGCTGAGACTCCAAGGCCTGTGCCACTGTTTCAAGCAGTGGGCAAAGCTTTGTCTGTTTTCTTTTCACTGCTGGAACCACATCATCTAAAATAGAGGTGGGCAGACTATGGCCCAAAGACCACATCTGATGGGTGACTAATCCTCATCCAACCTGAGAATGAAGCATGAGTTTTACATTATTAAAGGGTTAAAAGAAAAGGTGGGTTAGGCAAATTCCCTGAAGTCTGGCTGGGGTATAACTGAGCTAGGAGAGTGCTTTCCTAGCACACATAAGGTTTCATGCCCAACACCATGAAAACCAGGCATGGAGACACATGCCTGTGGTCCCAGCATTTGGGAGGTAGAAGTGGAGGTGGAGGGGGGGAATCAGATCTTCAAGGCATACTTTCTAGGGGGAATGTGAGGTCAGCTTGCACTGGAAATTCTATCTTTCAAAACCAAACCAAACCCAAAGTAAAAGCATATGACAAAAACTACATGGCCATGAATCATCAAATATCATCTGCTTACAGTTGACTGGGACAGTGGGTGGCCATTATTCAGAGCCTTTCCAAATGAGTAAATGCTTCTTGGGTCATTCAGTTTTAGATTCTCTAAGGGTTGTTTTTCATTTCTTAGGTCCTTGCTCTAACCTAGAATAATGCCTTGTAAACATTTGGTGTTCAGTATATTTCCTTGAGTAAGGCCCTGGTATTGTTTGGAATATTTTTGACCTAAGGAGCGGCATTATTTGGAGATGTGGCATTGTTGGAAAAAGTGTGTCACTCTGGGCGTGGCCTATAAGACCCTTGTCCTAGATGTCTGTAAGCCAGTCTTCTTCCAGCTGCCTTTGGAACAAGTGGTGGAACTCTTGGCTGTTCTAGCTCTACTTCTGTCTGGATGCTGCCACCTTGATGGTCATGGAATGAACCTCTGAACCTGTAAGCCAGCCCCAATGAAATGCCCTTTATAAGAGTTGCTTTGGTCATGGCATCCTGTTCACAGCAATGAAACCCTAACTAACACAGTCCTAAAAACATAAACATCCATTCTTGACCCTGAGCACAATAATTGTGGTGAAGTATTTGCTCATTGTGCAGAGTCACAGCACTTAACCCATGTATACCCATGGAGGCATCTAGACCCATCACTCCATGAAATGAGGCTGGAGGAGGAAAGTGTGAGAGATCTAGAGTGCGACATGGTGACTATAGCTAACAGAGCCATGATGCACCTCTAAAATGTCCTAAGAAAACAAATATATTTCTCCACCCCCAATACGACAATTATGTGAGGTAATAAATATTGGGTTCCTTGGTTTAGTCATCCCACAATGTATAATTATTAGAAAATATCATGTCATATACCATAATTATATATAATTTCTTTTTATTAATTAAAAAACAATTCAAAGGGACAGAGAGATGGTTCCATTGGTAAAGGATCTAAATTTCATCCCCAGCACCTATGTGAAAAAGCCAGCTACAGTGGCAAGTATCTGTAATTGCAGCCCTAGGGATTTAGAGACAGGAGAATCTCTGGCCCTGGCTGGCCAGCCAACCTATGAATTAGAGGGCTCTGGTTCAGTAAGCAGCCCTGTGTCAAAAGACAGGGTGGTGAGTGATTGAGGAAGACACCTGACCTTGACATCTGGCCTCCATACATAGGTATACACATACATACACACACACACACACACACACACACACACACACACACACACACACACACACATTGCAATAAACAAATAATAAAACCCCAAATGGTATCTGAGAAAAAACTATTACTGTAAAAAGATTATTTTTTTTTTTTCTTACAATGTCTAAGACAAAATCATCTTACATAAAACAACATGAGCAAGGTTTTACTTATTTACACTCACAGGTTTCAAACCATCCATCTATTATGGTGGGGAAAGTCGGGCAGAACAGTCACACATGGTGGCCAGAAAGAAGAACAAAGCAGGAAGGGGCCAGAACACGATATAGCTCCCAAGTACACATCCGCCATGACTTACTTCCGGCAACTCCATCCCACCTCCTGCATCTCACCACCTGTCAATAATCTCAGATTATAAATTGTCAAGGATTCAAGCCTTTTATTAGGCCAGAGCCCCATGAGCTCTGTTTTTGGAAGTACATGTTCAGAGGTCTGTGTTACCAATTTCCCAACAGGTTCTCAATCAAATCCAATCATTCTTTTGTGCTACTTTAAGTATTCAAAAGAAAATAACCAGGCTGAGAATGTAGCACAGTTGGTAGGGTACTGGACTAGCATCTATGAAGCACTGGATTTGACCCCTAGCATCAAATAGAACTGGAATTGGTGGCATATGCACTTGAGAGGCAAAGGCAGGAGGGTCAGAAGTTGAAGATCTTTCATGATTATGTAGTGAGGCCAATCTAAGATACATGAGATTCCTGTCTTATAATATAAATGAAGGAAATAATTGGTAGTGTGGACATGAAGGTGGCATCTTGATTTTTACCTCAACTCTACAGGATATACAGTGTACTCTTGCAAAATATTGTTTCTGAAGCTCCTTGAGGTATTTGTTTGAAAAGTATGGGCTCTGACTTTCTAGCTCAGATTCAGTTGGCCAGAGTTGCTACAGGGAGACCCAGGAGTTTGTGTTTCTAAGAAATTTCACTTGACATAACGATATCCACTGAGTTGGAGAAATCATTGTTCTGAATTCAGCTATTGGGTGGAAGGAAGGAAGGAAGGAAGGAAGGAAGGACGAAAGGAAGGAAGGAAGGGCAAAGTTGAAGCCCACCATATCTGTGCAGTGTGAGACTCTGACCCATCATGGACTCACTCCAGTCTACAGCTTCTCTAGCTCCGGAGTCACTTGAACCATATCCAAGGGTCTTGTTAAAATATCCATTCAGGAGTAGTTCTCAGTTGCTATTTCTAGCAGGCTGCTGGGTGAACCTGATGGGAGGTATTTTGGGAGTAGCACAGAAAGGATTAGTCCTAGGAACTTGCCTTTATCTCAAAGGGTCAGATAGTAAAACTATTTGACTTTGTGGGTCACCCAACCTCTACAGTAATGATTTGACTCTGCCATAGTGATGAGAAGGTAGCCATAGCCAATATGTATATGAGTGGATGCACAGGCATTCCAATAAAACTTAACATATATCCAGCTGGATCTGGCTTATTGGTCATAATTTTCTGACCACAGTTCTTTAGTCACTCATCAGTTCCATGTGACAGGTTCCTCCATTTGTTTGTGTTAGTATGTAATGTCCAAGACTAATGATCTAGAAGACCGAAGACTGTCTAAACAATACACAGCTATCAAATGGCAGAGTCAGGAACCCTGGCCTCTGGGCTACAATCTGAGTGTTTCTTCTGTGCACATGGCAGGATACATGGTAATTGTGATGGCTGGTGTTGACTGTTGAGTCGACAGAATCTAGAATAACGCTGGAGACATATCTCTGGGTGTGTCTGTGAGAGATTTTCTATATTAGATTAATTTAGGTGTGATTTCGGACCAAGTGCAGGGCCAATCCATGTCCAGAGGTCCTGGAATGCGTAGGAAGGAGAAAGCAAGCTGGGCAGGATCATTCACATCTCTGTGTTTACTGTGAATGTGACCAGCAGGTTTCCTGCTCCTGTCTCCATGCTGTCCTTTCCTGCTCCCACCATGATGGGCTGTACCCCCCTTGAACTGTGATCCAGGGTAGACCTTCCTGTGGTGGTTTGTATATGCTTGCCACAGGGAGTGAAACTATTAGAAGGTGTGACCTTGTTGGAGGAAGTGTGTCACCAGAAGGGTGGATTTTGAAACCTTTCTCCTAGCTGCCTAGAAGCCAGTCTTTTCCTGTTTGCCTTTGGAAAAAGATGCAGAATTCTCAGCTCTTCCTGTGCCATGCCTGGTTGCTGCCATGCTCCCACCATGATGATAATGGACTGAACCTCTGAGGCTATAAACCAACCCCAATTAAATGTTGTCCTGTATAAGAGTTGCCTTGGTCGTGGTGTGTCTTCATAGCAGTAAACCCCAACCAAGACACTTCCCTTCCTTCAGTTGTTTTCATCAGGTGTTTTGTTATGTTAGGGTCCAAGAATCACTGAGGAAAGGCCCCAGACTCGAATAGTTTACAAAGGCAAAGAGTGTTTATTCTGTAGAAATTACCAGCATGTAGTGGTCAACCATTCATCAAAATGGTGACCCCAAACAAAGGCATGCAAGCCTTTTATAGAAAACTAGGGGAATTTTAGCAAAGGTTGGGCAATCAAAAACTTCATCGGTGGGGGTTAGGGAAGTTACATGGGTCAGTTTTTGATTGGCTGCTGTGTTAGTTTACTATAGTTGGTGAGGCCTTGAGGAATCTCCAGGAACAGGCTCAGCTCCAGCCTTGTTATTTCCTTTGGCCAGATGTCCCAGGAACTGACTAAACTCTGAGCTTTCCTTTGGCAGACCCTTTGGTGATTATCAGCCCATTGTCAGTAGCTCCCCCTGAGGAGCCCTGTCTGCTTCTCTGGGAAACAGAGACTTTCCATTCCCCAGGTTTTTGTTTTTTAGGGGACCTCTCATTTACAATCTAGATCTTTCTTTGGAAATAGCCTTCCTTTTGAGTGATGAATGGTCTAGAGCCTCCAGAAACTTTTGCTCGGTCCTCTCTGTTTGCACTGCATGATGGGAAAGTGCCTGCTATGTGGTAGGTACTTAGTAAAATCACAAAACCAAAAACCCAACGCTGTGGTGAAAGATTGAACCTAGGTGTAATACATGTGTAAATATTTGTTGATCGAATGGTTATTTCATGGTTGTTTATAAGCAAGGGGCATTTTGTGGTATTTCACTTCCAATGTCAGTATTTTTATATGAAAAGATTTGAGAGCTAAAGTATACAACCAATGAGATATCCAGTAAAACTTAGAGTAAGTCCTCGAGCCCAGACTTCTCTATGACTATGCTTTTCCTCACCTAGTAGTTTTCTGACATACTTGAGAAGTTCATGGCAGGGATCTGAATGTTTTACTCAAAATATTCCTCCCTAGTAACTTTGAGCCTTCACATTATTGGGAATAGAGCAGTGTGTGGAAAACCATCCTGGTGTCTAGTGTAATGGGGACAATGCCTATAGCGGGACACCATTGACACAGCACCTATGGTGTAGTGGAGAATTGTTCCTTAAACCCACTTGTCAGTCAATTTGAATTTCATTAACATCTGGAAATGGGGGGATAGTTAGAGGTTTTGTGTGTGTGTGTTTTGTGTGTGTGTGTATGTGTGTGTACATGTGTATGTGTGTATGTGTGTGTGTGTTATGTGCATTGTTCTCTGTAGTTTCTTACTTTAGAACATCTGATGCAATTCATAAAATGAAATTCTCAGATTTCTTGTTAAAAATGTGTCCTGAGGAGAGAAAACACACTATAATTTGGAAGCAATGTGGATGTCTCCTGACATCCAGCAAAAGGGCAATTCAGACGATCTATTGAGGGCACTGCAACTAATTCTGAAGAGAGTAATGCGGGGAATGAACAAGATGGCAGCCCTGAAGTGAAATTTCCTGAGGTGAAGAAGCCGAAGAATGGTGGAGCTGGCCTTGATCCAGAGGATGCTCTGAGGCAGCGGCTGCAGCAACAGGTAACTGCAGTCAGGTAGATCACCTTAGCGTTTCTAAGCACACTTGCCCCTAGTGACCTAATTGTGTCACTTACAAGCTGCTCAGCCCTGTACCCTCCTGAGACTGTCACAGGGCATCTGGGCTTTGTAGTGACTTCACACCAGCTTGTTTCTCTCTCTGGTCTAGTGAAGCAGCTAACTTGGCTAGTTTGTCTCCAAACAAGAAAATGTAACTGTACAGTTCTGAGGTTTATGTATTCATAGTATTTATTATTTATCACTCCTCCTAGAAGCCTGCCAGCAGGAGAGAAGTGCATTTATTTCTAAGGTGTACATCTACCGCGGCCATCCACACATTCAGCAGTTAGGCGAATACTGCCTGCACGTCAGGCATGTTCTCAGTAGAAAGAGACAGTGGAACAATGAAACTCTGGATAGAGAGGAGAAAAACAACCAAATCAAGGACTTGGAAGGGTGTGGGGTAAGTAATCTTTTCAAATAGGATCACCAAGGAAGGATTTGCCAGGCAGGGTTCATTTGTATGAAGCTCTGAACATACCAGGAGCCCAGACGGCAGCCTCTTCAGACTCTAGGGAGCAGGGGAGAGGTGGTAAGGATGAAGGTTAAGGGCACAGACACTACATCGCAGCCCTTGTGGTGCTTCGCCTTCTGTGGTGGGTGACGTGCAAGAGGCAGGCCTGGGGAGAATTATCAGGAAGAGCAGCGGGAGGACGGTTGAAATCAAGATGGCAAAGATGGTGGGTGGCTTGGATGGGGAAGTAGCCATAGCTGAAATAAGACCCCAGTAGGGTTGTGCAGTTAAGTTGGTAACATTTTTTCTCTGACAGCTGGAAGTAGACTGTTAGAGAACGAGAGGGTGTCCACAATCTTGAAAGGGCTGTTGGTCTGAAATAGGGAGGTAAATGGGAGAAAGTCTTTCCCTCTCCTCTCCTCCCCTCAACTTTCCTCCTTTCTCCTCCCTACTTCCCACCTGTGTATATGTTTTGACAGTGAAAGTAGAAATTATGACTTTATTTTAGAGGTATATGCAATGAAATGTCTATTAGCTAACCCAAATGATGTGTCAGGAAGGATACATTGTGGCAAAGACCAGGTTAAGAATGAGGATGACAGTACTAACCATCAGGGCTGCATGCTTACTGTTGAGGTTGCGTGAGCACAATAACCTTCTTTTACCTCTGACTGAATTTAAAACCAGTGGATAACCACACAGTCACGCAGGCAGAAAACTGAAGTTTCTTATTCTTACTGTTAATACCCTTACAGCTATTAGATAATATGGCTTTGGGTCTTTGGCAAAGGGGGCTTGATTTAGTTGGGCAATCTACTAGGCATAGCTGGGGCAGACATTTCTAGGGTGTCCTGAACAGTGATGGAATTGGACAGACTGCTAATCTGTGCTTAGGCAGGCAGCCCTTAAGAGATCTTTTAGAGGCTCAAAGTCTACTGTTCAGTTCCCTTTTTCTAAACTTGCCTATCAACCATCTATACATCATTCTCCCAGTTTAGCAGGGGTCACTGAGGCCCATGGAGAAAAACCAAGATGAGCATTAACTCTGGTGAACAGAGTTTGAAGGCATCACTCCCTGTCCCTCACCTGAGATTCAATGCTTTACACTAATTTCTTGGTCAAGATTGGTGAAATTTAAAAGGCCAAGTGTTTCAGGATCATGTAAATTTGAAAAGTATAAGCACAGTTTACATTTAATACTTGCCTCATGTTTTTGTTTTTATAAAGTTATAAACTGAGAAAAGCATGGTGCATTTATCACTACACACAGGGGGAGAGAGAGAGAGAGAGAGAGAGAGAGAGAGAGAGAGAGAGAGAGAGAGAGAGAGAGAGTAGTTTTTCACGGGATGAGTTCCAGCTAAGGGATTAAAGAAAATAGTTCTTCCTTTTGAATTAAAAATTTCATGCTATTTAAATAAACAAAACCACTTCATTTTATTCTTATTCTTTATTCATATGTTCATCCCCCCACACCCCTGCAAAGAAGGAAAAACAAGATGTATTTTGGCTTACAAGTTTATCTCACAGTGGTTTGGTTCCATGGACTTGGGTAGAGCTGTCATCTGATCTGTAAATGAATAGACAACATTCTTCAAAATGGAAACCTTTAGAAATTATATAGGACTCGCTTTATGTCAGGTCTGGTTGTTCTAATGATAGTACTAAAACAGAGCTTGGGGTAATGGTTTTAGCCTACTGACATTCAAAGTATTGGGTCTTAGAAAGCCATGAAGGAAAACATTACATTTGTCCCTAGGTGGTAGATAGAGGTGGTTCCAAAGAGTGTAGAAATAATGGGTTCAGAGTCAAAGGGTAAGGCAGGGTGACACATGTGAAAAGTCACAGCTCTAGTAGGCACCTGGAGTGGCTGCTGCTAGAGTCTGGTTGGCAAGAGGAATGATCCTACTTCTGCCCATGCTGACAGTGTGGGCTTCAACTCTGAGGTCAGAGGCCACCAAGTCTCTCCCATCTGTGTACTTTCCTATATTACAAAACTAGAGTATTGTCTTGACATATGAAGCATGTTTCCTCAAATGTCTCAAGGGGTTGATGGTCTCCCAAGAGACCTTCATTGTGACCTTTGGAACCTGTGACTGTTACCTTGCTTGGCTCTACAGTGAAAGGGATCTTGTTTATGTGCTCAAGGTTCTTGAAATAGGGAAATGGTCTTGCACCATCCACTTGAACACGACATGAGCAGAAGGGTCCCCTTGACAAGATGGTAAAGCCAACGGATCCCGGTTGCTTTTCAAATTGGAAAATACAAATCAATAAGATGACAAAGGGCGCTAAGTACACTGAAGTATCTTCCTGTGAGAAGATAGGGGAAGCAAGTGTGTGACGGGAGAAATTTGTAATCCACACATTTCAAAAGCTGATGTGCTGGCCTCATAATTGCAGCCATGTCGGACAGTGGTCATCGAATCTGCAGCTGCTGATAAGAAGCCCAGACTGTGGTTGTTTTTCCTAGTAGCAGTTGCAGATACTGCAAGCGACATTGCATTTTGTTATTTACATTCGTCATGGAGGAATGGCTAGGTTTGCAGGGACTAGTGGGATAGAGAAAGGACCTTTGCCTTACCTGAGTTCAATTCTGTGGACCTCTTGAGGCCAAGATACCTCAGGTTAGAACCCCATGGAAGGGTCTTGGAAACAACTACAGTGAAGCATGCTGGAACCCCCAGATCTTAATATATATATTTAGATCTTATATTTTTGGATGGGGATATAGTTCAGCTGATAGAATGGAGCATGCATGAAGCCCTGGGTTTGACCCCAGCTCCGTATAAGTCAGGTATTGCACTGTACACCAGTAATCCCATCATATGGATGGAGTGCAGGAGAATCAGAGGTTCAAGGTTATCACCAACTACATAACAAGTTTGAAGACAAACTAGTCTAAAACATGTCTTGGTCAGTGTTCTATTTCTGTGAAGAGACATCATTACCAAGGCAACTCTTATAAAGAAAGTATTCAATTGAGGGCTTGCTCGGAGGTTCAAAGGTTCAGTCCATTATCATTATGGAGGGAAGCATAGTAGCACATAGGCAGAAATGGTGTTGGAGAAGTAGCTGAGAGTTCTACATCCAGATCCACTGGTTGAGGGAGAGAATCTCAGCTTGGCATGGGCTTTTGAAACCTCAAAGCCCTTCCACAAGGCCATATCTCCTAATCTTTTCAAATAGTGCTATTTCCTGGTGACCAAGTATTCAAGTTTATGAGCCTATGGGGGCCATTCTTAGTCAAACACCATCTTAAAAAATTCTTAGAGTGGAGGCATATGCCTTTAATGCCAGCACTCAGGAGGCAGAGTCAGGAGGATCTGGTTCTGTGAGTTGAAGGCCAGACTGTTTCACAGAGCAAGTTATAGGCTAACAAGACTGTATAATGAGCTCCTTTCTCAAGAGTAGAATAGAAAGAGGTGGTGTTTGTAATTTATAAGCTCTTCAGGATTGCATTGGTTTAGAATAAAAAACGACCATTGTGGTTCACTTGGGAAATCCAACCCTTTCTTATGAATTCACTGAGTTTGTTCAGGTCCCACAATTATTTATAAAGTCACTTACCCAGGGAGAACAGCTAGCAAAGAAGAAAAGTCATCAAAATAAAAATGAAAGGCAACTACAGAGTAGGTTATGAAGGTAAAAGTAAAATTAATTCTACAGTAGCAATAGCAAAGTTCCAAATAAAGAGAAAAATAATAAGAATTTTAGCAAAGTTGCCTGTTTATTGTTGTCATTATTATTACTTTTAATTAATTAATTAATTAACTTTTCATCCCTACTGCAGCTTTCCCCCCTCATTTTCTCCCACTCCTTTCCTCTCCCCCTACATCCATTCTTCCTCTCTTTTCAGAAAAAAAATCATGGCTATCAACCAGCCTTGGCATATCAAGTTGCAGTAAGACTAGACATATCCCTTATTGAGGCTACACAAGGCAGCCCATTAGGAGGAAAGGAATCCAAAGGCAGGAAACAGAGTCAGAGACAGTCCCCGCTCCCTCTGTTAGGAGTCCCACATAAAGGTCAAACTATACAATTGTTACATATAAGCAGAGGTCCTATGTTCATCCCATGCATGCTTTCTGGTTGGTGGTTCAGTTTTTGTGGGTCCTTTTGCATCTAGGTTAGTTGATTCTGTGGATTTTGTCATATCCTTGAAATCCCTGGAACCTACAATCCTTCCTCTCCTTCTTCTACAGGATTCCCCAAGATCCACATAATGTTCGGCTGTGGATCTCTGAATCTGTTTCCATAAGTTGCTGGGTGAAACCTCTCTGATGGTGGTTATGCTGGGCTCGTGTCTGCATGTATAATAGAATATCATTCACAATGTCAGGGGTGAGCTCCCTCTCATAGCATGGGTCTTAAGCTGGACCAGACATTGGTTGGCCATCCTCTCAAACTCTTGCTTCATCTTTACCCCTGAACATCTTGTAGGCATGACAAATTATAGGTTGAGGATTTTGTGGTTAGGTTGGTATTCCAATCCCTTGATTGGAAGTCTTGCCTGATTACAAGAGATGACCTGTTCAGGCTCTATATCCCCCATTGCTAGAGTCTTAGCTACAGTCACCCTCATCGATTTCTTTTTCAGCATCTAATGAGATGATTGTATGATTTTTTTTTCAGTTTGTTTATATGGTAGTTTATGTTGATAGATTTTTCATGTGTTGAACTATCCCTGCATCTCTGGGCTGAAGCCTACTTGATCATGATGGATGAACTATTTGATGTTTTATTGATCTTGGTTTGCCAACATTTTATTATTTTTTGTGTCAATGTTCATAAGGGAAATTGGTTGGAAATTTTCTTTCTTCATTGAGTCTTCATATAGTTTAGGTATCAGGGTGACTGTTACCTTATAAAACAAATTTAGTAATGTTACTTCTGTTTCTATTTTGTGAAATAATTTGAGGAGCATCAGTAATAGCTCTTCTTTGAAAATCTGGTAGAATACCATGCTAAAACTATCTGTTCCTTTGCTTTTATTGGTTGGGAGGCTTTTAATGACTGCTTTTATTTCCTCAGTAGTCCTATTTAGATCACACTATCTTCATTTAATTTTCATAAGTAGTACCTATCAGTAAAATTGTCCATTTCTTTTTGACTTTCCAATTTTGTGAAGTACAGTGTTTTGAGGTAAGACCTAATGATTCTTTGAATTTCTTTGGTATCTGTTGTTATGTCCCCCCTTTTCATTTCTGATTTTATTAATTTGAATATTCTCACTGTTGGCTAAGGGTTTGTCTACGTTGTTGATTTTCTCAAATAATCAACTGTTTATTTCTTCCCTTAGTTTCTATTTTATTTATTTCATCCCTGAGGTTGATTATTTCTTGATGTTCACTCCTCTGCGTGCATCTGTTTCTTTTTGTTCTGGAGCTTTCAGGTGTGATGTTAAGTCACTAGCATGAGATCTTACTAACTTCTTTGTGATGGGACGTAGTGCCATGAACTCTCTTCTCAGCACTGCTTTCATTGTGTCCTGTAAGTCTGGATATGTTGTACATTCATTTTCATTGAATTCCGGAAGGTCTTTCATTTCTTTCTTTTTTGCTTCCTTGACTCAGTGGTCATTAAGGAGAGAGTTGTTCAGTTTCCATGAGTCTTTCCTTTGTTTTGTCTGATAAGACACAAGAGGTTATTTTAACTTCTTGTTAAGAGTTGCTTTGTGGCTGAGTATGTGGTCAATTTTGAGAAGGTTCTGTGAGGTGCTCAGAAGAAGGTATATTTGTTTGTGTTTGGGTGAAATATTCTGTATATGTTAGATCCATTTGAGTCATAACATCTATTAATTCTATTATTTCTCTGTTTAATTTCTGTCTGTCTCATTCATTGACCAGAGTGGGGTACTGCAGTTTCCCACTATTAATGTGTAAGGTTTGATGTATGCTTTAGCAATTTTTTTTAACTTATCAAATGTGGGTGTCCTTGCATTTGGGGCATAGTTATTCGGAATTGTGTTGCCATTTTTTGTGGATTTTTTTCCTTTGATGAATATGAAGTATCCTTCTCTATCTCTTCTGATTAATTTTGGTTGAAAGTCTATTTTGCTAGATTTTAGAAAGGCTACACCACCTTGCCTCTTGGGTCCATTTGCTTGGCAATTTTTTTCACCCCTTATTATGAGGTATCTATCTTGGATGTAGTGTGTTTCTCATATGCAGTAGAATGCAGGATCCTGTTTTTTACATCCATTCTGTTAGCCTGTGTCTTTTTATGGAGGAATTGATTCCAGATGAATAATTCCTATTGTTGTTGTTGGTAGTAATAGTAGTAGTAGTAATAGTAGTAGCAGCAGCAGCAGCAGTAGTAGTAGTGTGTGTGTTTGTGTGTGTGTGTGTGTGTCTCCTTTTGGTTTTACTGGTGTGAAATTATTTCCTATGTGTTCTTTGGTGTAGTTAACCTTTTTGGGTTGGAATATTTTTTCTAGTACCTTTGTAGGGCTGGATTTGTGAATAAATATTGTTTAAATTTGGTTTTGTCATGGATTATCTTGTTTTCTCCATCTATGATTATTGACAGTTTTGCTGGGTATAGTAGTCTAGGCAGGCATCTATGGTCTCTTAGAGTCTGCCAGATATTTGGCCAGGGTCTTCTGGTTTTTAGAGTCTCTGTTGATAAGTCAGTAGGTGATTTTTAATAGATGGTTTAGAAGATTGTATTGATCAACAATGGATAAAAGATCGAGGGAACTATTACTAGCAGTGAGACATGCAAGTTAGCTTCAACCAAAGTTTATAGTTTGTTGATTCCAGTATCAGAGAGTTCATTTGGCACACAATTTAGACTTAAATGTAGCTCATTGTTTTGCACATAGTAGGTCTCCAAGTGCTTCTTGTTTAGACTCTATAACATTTTATATTATGTTCATTGTCTGAATTAAGTGTTAAAATAACATCAGTATTGGTTTTCTTTAGGTGGCTAAGACAGCAAGTTAGAACAGCCACAAGTAAACAGGTTGCTCTGCAATCTACCCATGCCCACTATATAGAGACAGCAAGCCTGAAGCATCTTTGTATTGTTAATATGGGCTCAGTAGGACTGTAAAATTAAGCTGAGGTTTCCACAGGTATCTCAGCCTAGCATTATTGGCAAAGTGTTCATGGATATCTTTTTAAGTGATGGATTTGACAGTATTTTCTTTTAATGGAAGACAGAGAGAGCTGTTAAGTTCGTATCCTTGTTTAAATGTGTCAATATTTTTCTATTTTTCTCCTGACTAGAAAGTTACTTATGGGCAAAACCCTTGATGAAACCAGAGACTGCTCCTTCACAGCTTCAGTCTTTGTGTCAAGGGAAAAATTTAGGGCGACAGTGATGCTTGTTGCTTTGAAGGATTCCCTGAGTCTCCAGTGCCTGAGTCTCCAGTGCACGTCATTCTGGTCCTTTTTTTTTTTTTTTTTTTTTTTTTTTTTTAGGAGTAGAGGGATCTCTTGGCTTCCCATCTTCAACCATTACCCCTGCGTTGGTGCAGTGTCTGTCTGTCCTCCCCACAGCTGTTCCAGCTCTGCATTTGCACTCACATTAACAGCGCAGTGTGTTTTTGTTTGTAGTTCAAAAGGTATTGATTTTAGGCCCTGTTTTTCAGCACCGCTGAAAGTATGGATGGCATTATTATGGAATTTTAAAACGATTTTAAATTGTGGGTATTGACCATTAAAACAACAGTAGTGAGGAAAATTATTTACAGAACCTGTTTCCACAGTTTAACAAAGAGTAAATTGTTACAGTCAAATGGAGTAGATAAGCTGAGTGTGTAATTCCCTGGATGCGGCAGCTTTGAATGGAATCCATCATCCCAACTCCCACCAAAGTGTGAAATTTTTACATTGTCTCAAATTTTATATAGATAGAAAGGCTAATAATATATTATTTACTTATTAGAGAAAAATTATATATAATTATGGTGTACAGTGGAATATTTTGCTACATACATCCATCATGGAATTACTAAATTGAACTACTTAACATATACATTACTTCACACAATCACTATTATTTTAGTATTGTGGAGAGCGTTTAATATGTCTCTGAGGAATTTGTAAGAATAATTATGTGATTAGCTGTAGTCATTGCTGGTGTGCAATAGATTTTTCTGAATGGATTGCTGTTGAGTTCAAATTGCATGTTCTTGACCAGTTTCTCCCTTAGCCTCTGGTGTAGTTCATGCTGGTGGTTTTCTCGATGACCTCAGCTCTTATTTATTCAATGTGTTAATAAGGTCATGCAGAACTTGACTTCTGTGCCTGTCTCATGTTACTTAGGATGATAATTCTCAGATTTATCCATGTTTTCACACAATGACAGGAATGTATTATTTGATGGCCAAATCACATTTCTTTGTATATTTCTGGGTCTGACCATCTCTTCATCCTTAGAGTGCTTCTTTAGCTTAGAAATTATGAATGATAGTGCAATGAACAAAGGAATGTTTTTTTTCTCCACCTTCATTTTTATTTTATAGTATAGGTGTTTTGCCTTCATTATGCCAGTGTATACCACATGTGTGCAGTTCCCACAGAGGCCAGAAGACGGCATCAGTTCCCTCAAGGCTTGACTTACAGTTGTGAGATACTATGTGGGCACTGGGAATTGAACTCAAGTCCTCTCGAAGTGCAGCCAGCGCTTTTAACCTGGGATTGCTCTGGCCTTGACAATGTGTCTTTGGGAGATTTCACTTTTTGGGGATGGGTACCCAGGGGTAGGATTTCTGGATCTGACAGTCCAATTTTTAGTATTTTTAATAAGCTTTGGTAACTTTCCATAGCAGCTGGACTAATTTACATTTCTCTTCTCTGCGTCCTCACCAAAACTTAGTATCTCTCATTTTTCCTATAAAAGCCATTCTAAAAGCTTTAAAGATTATCAGCATTATCACACTTGGGCTTTTAATTTTCATTTGTCTGATGATTAATATTGTTGATATTTTATTTTGTATACCTGTTGACTACTAGTATTTCTTCTGGGAAATGTCTATTCATGTCCTTTATTCATTTTAAAATCAGATTGTTATTTTGTTGTTGTTGTTGAGTAGTTCCTATTCTTTGTATAGTCTAGACATTACACCCACACAATCGGGTGGATATAGATCCTGAAGGTATATTCATTAAAAAACTAGAGACCAGGAGTAAAATGTCTATATTTAGTGGTTAAAATCAGGAAAACTTTCCCCCTGGGATTGTGGGTAAGATAAAGATGCGTACACCACCTTTATCAAACCAACATGGGAAGTTCTGGCTAGAGTGATTAGAAAAGAGGAAACAAGGAAGGGCAGAGAGTTCTAAGACTTTACTTCCTCTTCCTTTGGTTGCTGGTCATGTGGTATTATAGAATAGAATATATATTATAGGAATAGAAGACCTTAAATACCCCACCCAAAACCAATTAAAAATGAGAAGTGAATTTTGTAAGTTTGTAGACTAAACAATCAACAGGTACAAAGCAGTAGGTGGGAACTAACAAAAAGTCGACAATAAAAAAAGTTTAGAAATGAATCTAGTTATTTATCATCAACTGAGTTTTAGCAAAGATGTCTATAGCAGAATGAAGAAAGAGCAGTGTCTCTTCAGTCAATGGTAACATAAAGTTAAATATCTATGTGAGAAAGAGTGAAAAGAAATCTCCATTTCCCACCCCTTGAAAGTCAACTCAAAATGGATTCAGTCTTAAATACTTAAAACTCTCAAATTACAAACAGAAGGGAAAGCAGAGGGAGAAATCTTTGTGATACTGGTCTGGGCAATGGTTTTCTTTCTTTCTTTTTTGGAAATGACCCAAAAGCTTAGGCAATGAAATCAGTTCTATACAAATGGGATTAGCTGGAACTAAAACCTCTACACAGCAATATTTCATCTCACCATTTTCAACATGTGACTTCAAAACTAAAGATTGCAATCCAATGACATTGGCAGTGGTTGCCTTGGAAGACACATAACTTGAAAGCCACATACTGGTAGAGCAAAACTTAAGAATCAGGCCTACATTGCTTCTGGAATTTCATTGCCTTGGAAAGGGAATTCCAAACCTGGCAGGACAAACAGACATCATTTCTACTGGGCCATCCTGGGCTTTTAGTGCTTTGATTTGTACTTTCAAATTCTTAGACAAGTACCATTGTGCCGTTAGACCCATACCACCAACACTATTTAGAAACATTATAGAGAATGCTTGGGAGGGCTCACTGATGAGTGAACTTGGCATCATACTGTAGAATTCAAGAACATTCCTAGAAAATATTCATTGACTATTTAGGGCTACAGATATTAATGTCACTGGTTGCCTTTGCTTGTTCTTGTTACATGTGCACAATCAATGTGACTTGCATTAGCAAGCAATTTCTGAGTGCAAATGGCACCTTTACCTTCTGCTTGGAGGCTGGGGGGTATTCCCCATGTGTTCTTTTTCTTATACCATGCTGAATGGCAATGTTCAGACAAAATCCCTTTCTATCACATGTGTTCTAGAATGAATATGTCATCGAGCCAGGGGTGTTGTTCACTTGTGGTGGACCTTGCACTAAGTGAGAAGGAAGTTGTTGCTGCCACCCTCTGAGCTTTGGAAGCTGTTTGGTACCATCTTGTAAGTTACCCTAAACTGATGGCTGTAACACCATTAATTACAGTCTCTAGGTTTTTAAAGGAAGAAAAAGTCACAGAGGGGTACGGATTTGTAGAAGTTGATTTGAATCATGAGAGACCATACAGAACTTACTATTAGCAGTGAGCGTGGCTTTGCTGTAGAGAAGTCAGAGGAGGCAGAGGTGTGGAGGTGGAGTTTGGGACTATCTATGGCCTACTTAGCATGCAAAGGAAACTAGGGTGGTTGACTGAACAGGCTGGGTCAGTAGTCAATTATTTGGGAGAGGTAGCCTGAGTCTAAATTGTAACCACTTGACAACAACTTGGAAAGGTTTTGAATAAGATGAAGACACTAGACATGATGTTTCTTAGGACAGTCTCTTCCATTCAAGTACTACCCAGCCATATGTATGCATAGCTCCTTGGATAAGCCAAATGTGGGTGTGTTCAGTGGTAAAGATGCTATAACAGAAAACAGATTAGAAATGAGACAGGAGATTCTTTCCAATGTTCTGACCCAGCAGGGAGGGTCGAAGGCCTCTACCAGCTGGGAGCTGTCAAGGCAGGCTATTTTTGGGGGTTGCTCTTGAAAGTCAGAGATTCCTTCTTGGATGCTGTGCTTTTCCTATACATTTCTTCTGCATTCCAACTCCATAATTCCCATCTTTTCTGTCTCAGTAATTTTCAAGCAACTCAAATATAGTTCTGTGCTTTTTAATATTTTATAGCAATCTCTTTGCTAGTCTAACCTCCAATTCATATATATTGTAATCTATTAATACACATAATTAAATACCCCTCTAGCACAATGTCTTACTATATTGCAAAGGAGAAACAGAAAAATAAAATAATCTGTGGCTCTATATGTAAATTTTGAGCTGAGACAACACTAGTGGACATAATAGCTTGATGCTAATTTACATGGTAACTGCACTCCTATCTCTAACCGACAGTGATTTCTTAAACCTTTAAACATATCTTTTGTTTGTGTTCAAAATAGAAGCAGGCTCTAAGCTCTGGTTAATTATAGTCTTCCTTTATGTGACAATCCTACCGGGCATTAAGAATCATGTGGACCTTTGGGTGAGCCTTAGTCTTAGGACTCCAGATTGCAAGATGTGATCTTCATTGTTCATTTCATTCGGTGACCCCCTCCCTGCTATGTGCCCCTTTGTTTCTCTGAAATGCATTTTGTGGTCATTCCAGCTAAGATGTTGGAATGGATATTCTGCCAGCTTCCAGTTCCTGTCGCATGGTACTGTTAATGTATTTGCGACTTCACAAAGCTTCACTGCTCTCCTTAGAACAGAGTCCAAGAACACCCAGCATTAGCACCACTTTCTGAGGCTTTTATCCTTTGCTTGTGTCTCATTCAAATTTTGAGGATTAGAAAAAGTTAAACCCAGTTTGGTGATTGGTGGTGGTGGTCAGTGTGAAGGAGATGTGTGCGTGCGTGTGTGTGTGTGTGTGTGTGTGTGTGTGTGTGTGTGTGTGTGTGTGTGTGTGTGTATGTGTGTGTTATAATTCTAGTTCCAGTTCCTGGCTGGTATGTGGATTAACTGTGCTAGAACTGTCAACTGTAGCAAAGGAGCACCCAGAGGTATGGCTCACAATGGACACATCTGATGGGCCCAGCACTCTCTGTGTGTCAACTGAGGAAGAACACCAGTGCAGGGATTAATTTGGCTCTCTTACCTATTTCTAGCTTCTGGGATAGTTTTTGGTTCCTGTCATTATTCAGCAAATGTTTTAATAGACTGTCACTGCTGGGTATGGGGTACACACTTATAATTCTAGCATTCTGTTAGCTGAGGGAAGGAAATGAATTTGAAACTAGCATGAACCTCCTAGTAAAGGAAGCTGTTTCAAACCAAACCAAACCAAACCAAACCAAATCAAACCAAACCAAACCAAATCAAACCAAACCAAACCAAAGGGCTTGTAAAATGGTTCAGTCGGTAAAGGAACCTACCACCTATCACCTACCCGTTGTGTTTTGTTTAGGTTTGGCCCCCATAGACTGATGTGTTTGAATGCTTGGCCCACAGAGAATGGCATGATTAGGAGGTGTGGCCTTGTTCAAGTAAGTGTGGTCTTGCTGGAGGAAGTGCGCCACTGTCAGAGTGGGTTTTGAGGTCTCGTATGCCTATGCTCCATCCAGTGTGGAATCAGAACCTCCTCTTTGCTGCCAATGGAAGTCAGTCCGCTTCTGCTCTCTGAGGATAAAGATGTAGAACTCTTGGCTCCCCCAGCACCATCTCTGCCTGCATGCCGCCACACTTCCCACCATGATGATAATGGACTAAACCTCTGAACCTGTAAGCCAGCCCCAACTACATGTTTTCCTTTATAAGAGTTGCCTTGGTCATGCTGTTCTTCACAGGAATGAAATCCTAAGGCACCACCTGAGTCTGATCGTCAAAACCCAGGTAGTAGAAGGAGAGAGCTGAATCCTGAAAGCTGTCTTCCAACCCCTTCATCTGCACCCCAGTGTGCACACATCCACCACCCACCCACCCAACCCACACACACACACACACACACACACACACACACACAAAACACACACACACACACACACACACACCACACACACACACACACACACACACACACACACACACACACACACACAAAACACACACACACCACACACACACACACACACACACACACACACACCACACACACACACACACACACCACACACACACACACACACACCACACACACACCACCCCACCCACCCACACCCCCCACCCCAGACAACACAACCACACACACACACACACACACACACCCACCCACACACACACACACACTCTCACACACACACACACACACACACACACACACACACACACACACACACACACACACACACACACACACACACATACACACACACACACACACACACACACACACACACACACACACACACACACACACACACACACACACACACACACACCCCCACACACACACAAACACCCACACACACACACCCACCAACACACACACACACCACACCACACCACACCACACACACACACACACACACACACACCACACACCACACACACACACACACACACACACACACACACACACACACACACACACACACACACACCACACACCACACACACACACACACACACTCACACACATACTCACGTACTGACACACAGATCCACATAGAATTTAAAAATGAAAGAAATGCTATATGCGGTGCGACATAAGTAATAGAAATGTATCTGTCGTAGTCTTGGAGTCTGAAGGTTTCCAGATAAGGGTATCACTGTGGTTGATTCTGGGGAAGGCCTGCATCCAGGTTACATATGGACAACTTTCCATTGTATTTTTTACATGCTAAAACCCAGCTCTCTCAGGTCTCCTATGAGTGTTCTGGGGATGGCAAAATGGCTCAGCATATAAGGTTCTTATTGATAACATTGATAATCTGAGTTGAATCTCCAGGACACACATAGTGGAGGAAGAGAGGTAGATTCTGAGAAAGTTACCCTCTGATCTTGACACATACACCATATCCTGCTGACTCACACACATACAGACAGTAAATAAATACTTTCCTCATGCCCCTTCAAAGAGTGAATGAATGAATGAATGAATGCTACAAAACCCACAGCAATAATATATGTCAGTTTCAGCTGTCTATTTGATACAATCTAGAGTCACCTGGGAAGAGATAGCCTCATTTGAGGAATTGCCTAGATCAGATTGGCCCATGGTCATGTCTGTGTGATAGTTTCTTCATTGCTAATTAATGTAAGAGGTCCAGTCTACAATGGGCAGTGCTTTCCCTAAGCACGCAGGCCTGGGCTGTATAAGAAAAGTAGCTAAGCAGACCAGGGAGAGCAAGCCAGAAAGCTGGGCCCCACTGTTTGTTTATGCTTCAAACTCCTACTTTGAGTTCCTACCTTGCGCTTACTTGATGATGAACTGTAACTTGTAAGCTTGCTACACCCTGTGCTTCTCTCCCTCGTTGCTGTTGGTCATGGTATTTATTACAGCCACAGAAAAGCCAAACAGATGAACGTATAGGTCAATTCTGTGCAGGACAGAATTATGGACAAGTGCATGCCACTCTTGTTATTTTGCCACTCAAACCAAGTTCTATTCCAATTTGGAGAAGTGAGTACAAGCAGGGAACAGTGTCAAGCCAATTGTATGGTGTCACAGAGAGTGGAGGATTGGCCTTTTAAATTATTCATCCCTTTATTTCTAGTGACTTAGCACAGGATATCATTGACATTCACGTAGGTGGGCGAATCTCATATACATTTATTTATTGGAACCATGTAACAAAAAGTTACTACATCTACAAAATGTGCAACTTGTGATTTTTGCCATGCAGGACATTTTCCCCATCTAATTATTAACCAGGCTCCACCCTGCTTTGCTTCCAGATTAGGGGAGATTGTGTGCATCAGGAGGGAGACAGTCAACGGTGGTTTCTTTTAATTATTTTATTTTACTATGTATGAATGTTTTTCCTGCTTATATGTCTGTGCACTATATCTGTGCAGAGGTCAGAAGAGGGTGTCAGGCCCCCGGGACTAGAGTTACAGATGGTTAGAAGCCATCTCTCTGCTCCTGCAGGAGGTTTGTAATAACCATCTTTTTGCATAGCACTTGAGATAGTGAAGATGGAGGAGAAAGAAGAAATCCTACAGTGCCTAGGAAATAGTGCTCAGTCACGATAAAGCAAACCCTCCCACTAGCACGTTCCCTTGCATTATGCAGTTCTTCATCCTAACAGTAAGCTAGGGGGGCTGGGATTTAGCTCAGTGGTAGAGCGCTTACCTAGGAAGCGCAAGGCCCTGGGTTAGGTCCTCATCGAAAAAAAAAGAACCAAAAAAAAAAAAAAAAAAAAAAAACAGTAAGCTAGGTTTTGGCAGCCATTTTGCAAGGATGAAGATGAGTAGCGCTCCATCAAGCTCTGTATTGTGAAAGTGTAATTTAATTGAATGGCTAACTTCCTTCCTTAACCTTAAAGAAATGGGGTAGCCACATGTGTCAGCACTGTGTAGAAAATCTACTGCCCATTGGAGGACTATCATATCTCTGGGTTCGACAACCCCGTGTGCTATGTTGCTAAACACTCCCATGCCACGGCTGCTCTCCAGCGCAATGTGTTTGTAAGGCTTACATCTTTGTGATAACTTCAGGCCATCTGCTGCTTGCCATTGTGAGAATGGAGAACAAGGTCAACTTAAACCAAGTCAGACTCAGCACACAAGGAGCTTCCCTTGGAACTTCTTTTCATTGTGTTCAAATTTGTTGTTCTAAACCCTCACTGCAGTGTTAATCAGTACCCCCCCTCCATTTAGATTCATCTTTCTTGCCACCTACAAATAATTACCAAAACCCAACAGGCTGCCTTTTATTTCTAGGCTACTTGAAATTTTCAAGGTGCTAAACATGACCGAGACTCATTCTGACCTTCAGATGCAGCATCGAAATTAGGATATGTGAAACAGAAGGCTCCGTATTTCCTTCCCATTTCTATGCAATGCCAACAGATTGGTATGAACCAAAATGGAACACTCAGACACACATACCATTTATAAAATGTCAGTTAGAGAAGGCAAAGCTGACTGTCAAAGTTGGTTAAGTGGTTATATCCATTAGAAGGTTTGCTTGAGGACCACCGTTATCACCAGAGGAAAATACAATGTCACCTCTGCGTTGTGTGGCAATTTCCTCTGGCGTGAAACTCTCCCATCTTGGAGGGAAACTTCTTAAGAGATAGGAGACAAAGGGAAGGTGATAAAACAAAATATTTTAGAATAGGATCTTTATAAGGAGGCAAAAAAACGGAGTGTTCTGGGGGTGGCGAAAACTTCGTACTTCAGGGAAGCTCCATCAAGAGAGGAAGTTAACAACTCAGGATAGCTTCAGAAAGTCCCCAAACTGTGCATTCACTAGGCCCATCTCTCCCCAAGAGTAACAACTGCTGAGAGTCACTCTCAGATGAGCCAACCTGTGAAGGAGACCATCAGAGTGGACCTGAAGAAGAGACCAGCCAAACTCTTCAAGGAACAGAGAGCAGCAGCTGGATTGCCCAGAAGATGCTCAGACCAACTGAGTCACCTGGAAAGAATGCTCTCCAACCAGATGAGCTTCCCATAGGCTTTGTAGTGGGCTGCAGGCTCCCAGCCTTGGTGATTGTCGCCCATGCTTTGGTGGGCATTCCTGATCATCCATATTTCTGTAAGTAGCCACCATACAACTCACCAGTTCACCAAACTGGACTTTGGTGCTGCTCCTACGTTGTCAGCTCCTTGTTTGGCATGAGTAGACATTGGTCCACATCTCTCTAGCATCCCACTACATTCTGGTTTGTTATTTTGAAAAACTTTATGAACATACATGTAATGCATTTATGTGGGTATGGGAAGTCTGCTGTCACTAGTGTCCAGTTTGCGTCTTGTACCAAACCATAGATTTTTTTTTTTTTGGACCATGGGAAAAATGTGGATTTTATTTGTTCATAATGATTTAGAATAATTATAGAACTTCTCAAAACAGTAAAATTGTGGGCATTTTATTTCATCTATGACTATTCCCCCCTCTGTGTGTGTGTGTGTGTGTGTGTGTGTGTGTGTGTGTGTGTGTGTGTGTCTGCACTTTACATGTTGGTGGAGGCAAGAGGGCCTCCTAAGTTCTGTTCTTAAGATAGAGTACACTTTTCTTTTGTTCTTCTGGAGATAAAGTCTCTCACTAACCTTGCCTAAAACTCACCAAGCACTTTAACCCCAGGGATCTACCTATCTGCCTCTCCAGGGCTGGCATTACAAGTGCAAATTACCATACCTGATAATTTTTTTTAAAAACATGGATTTGGGGAATCAAACTAATGTCCTAAATAGGACTTTTTTCCTTTTATCATGTATCTTAATTAGTTTCCCCTCCCTATACTCTTCCAGTTCCTCCCCTTCTCCTTTTCTATCCAGAGCCACCCCCTTTCTGTCTCTCATTAGGCAATAAACAGATTTCTAAGGGACAACAATAAAGCAACATATAATTAGATTAAAAAAACCCTAATACATTGGAAGAAAACAGAAGTAACAGAGCCCCAGAGAAGGCATAAGAAACAGAGACCTCCTTGTTCATACACTCAGGAATCTCATAAAAACACTAAACTGGAAGCCATAATATATATGCAAAGACCCTAGATGCAGACTCACTCAGGCCCTGTGCATGTTGTCCCAGTCTCTGTGAGTTGACATGCGCATCGACTGTGTTGACTTAGAAGGCTTTGCTTCCTTAGTGTCCACCATTGACTCTGGCTCTCATACCCTTTCAGCCTCCTCTTCCACAGGCTTCTGTAAACCCTAAGATGAGAGATTTGATGGAGATATCCTGGTTAGGGCTCAGTGTTCCAAGCTCTCGCACTCTCTTTGTAACACCTGGCCATGAGTCTCTGTATTTGTTACCAACTGCAGAAGGAGGAACCTGATGTCTGCGCAAGGCACTGATCTTTGAGTATAGCAGATGTCATTAGAATTCCTTTCGTTACTTCAATTTTTTTCTTATAACAGTAGTATTTGTTTTTACCCTAGGTCTCTGGACTATCTAGTTTCTGGTTCTTGGTCATTCAAGCAGGTACAGGCTCCATCTTATGAAGTGAGCCTTAAGTCAAATCAGATATTGGCTGGTTACTCTCACCACTGTATATCAAAGGGTTCTTCTCTTTTTGTAGCATGTGGGATACTTTCCTGTACCAAAGATGTGAGAATACGGGGCTGAAGGCTCTATGTAGGTACTGGGTTTTAGCCTCAGCAATGTGACCATGCCATCAATTTATAGAGAAAAACCTATTGGTAACTGCCAAGGACCAGCCTCAGCTTGGAGAGGGGTTCTGCGAGAAGGTTGTCTAGGAGCAGTGAAACAAAAGACTCTAAGTTAAATCATAGGTCGGAGCTGGTGGTCTATGCTCTGTTGGAGACAGCTTTTCAGCCTGCCTTCTGTTCAATTTCCTTTCTCTCTGATCTGCTCTGTCTGAAGTCCTCTAGATAGCTCTTTCTGTGTGTTCTGCTTGAGACAGTTCTCTAGCAGTTCTCTCTCTTGCTATTCTAAAACTCTCTCTGGAGAGCTCATCTCCTGCAGGTCATAAGCCTAGTCTTTTATATACCAATTCAGTCATTTACTTCATGTTTCCTTTTAATTATCTTACGAAAGAGCATTGGTGACCCAGTTCCTTAATTCTTAGGAGTCAGCAAGCACACATTTTCTTTTACCGTTACAAAAGAATTCAGAGGTCTGCCTGCCTCTGCTAAGCACAGGCAATAAACTAGCCGGGTGGGACTCCATCCTGAAATGACCATTTCTACCACACCCAGACCTGGACTTGCTGTGTCTCAGGATGACCTTGAACTCAGGAATCTGTCTGCCTTTGTATCTTTCTGACAAGCTGGTTCAATTCAGCTGCCTTTGTTCTTTTAGATTTGTAAAGCCCCTCATAATTCATATTGCATCCCTACTTCTTGCATAGTTGAGAAATCAAATATTTTTGAAATCATGTTACTACAGACTTTTACCACAGCCTTAAAGGTTGTCCATTTTGCTGAGACATATTTTGCTCCTGGACCATATTTTCTCAGATTACCATGGAGTCATTAATGCTAACAGGGAAGAATGTGAAATGTATACATTATTATACAAACAATTCTTATGCCCATGGCAACCATCAACACTTGTGGAGACCCACATCTTTTGGCTCTGTCCCAGGGGTAGGAACCATGTCATTCTGTCCCCACCAAGGCCACACCAGACTTGGCAGTAATAGTCTAGGTTGTTCGGGGATTCCCAGGGGACCCCTTTAGCCAACAATTCAATTAGAATTCAATTAGATGTAACCCAGTCCTGATATGGAAGCTTCATTTGGTGACAAGAGATAGCCAGTTGAGAGATTCTGTCTCCATTATTTCATTTAGATCATGCTCAAGTAAGTGTGTGTGTGTGTGTGTGTGTGTGTGTGTGTGTGTGGTGTGTGTGTGTGTGTGTGTGTGTGTGTGTGTGTGTGTGTGTGTGTGTGTGTGTGTGTGTGTGTGTGTGTGTGTGTGTGTGTGTGTGTGTGTGTGTGTGTGTGTGTGTGTGTGTGTGTGTGTGTGTGTACTGTATTAGGGTTTCATACCACCACTCAAATGGCCCTCTCCCTACGTTCTCTCCTTTGTCCCTTTCTCCTCTCTCACTCCTACACGATTCTCCCATTCCAGTTCCCCTCATAACTATCTATCCTATTTCCCTTTCCTAATGAAATCTATCTTGCCCTTTCTCTAGTCCCTTACTCTATTCATAACCTCTGTGGTTTTATGGATTGTAGCTTGTCTATCCTTGACTTATTAACTAATGTGCACATGGAAGCAAATGCATACCATATTTGTCTTTCTAGATCTCGGTTACCTTATACAGGGTGATTTTTTTTTCTAGTTTTAACCATTTACCTATGTATTTAATGATTTTCTTCTTCCTTCCTTTCTTCCTTTCTTTTTATAACAGCTGAGTAATACTTCATTGTGTAAATGCATGACATTTTCTCTATTCATTATTTTCTATTGAGGAACATCTAGGTTGTTTTCAATCTCTGGCTAATATGAATATAGAATCAATGAACATGATTGAAAAAGTGTCTGTCTGGTAGCATGAAGCATCCTTTGGGAAAATTCTCAAGAGTGGTATAGCTGTATCTTGAGTTAGACTGACTTCCAACTTTCTGATTTCCATAGGGTTCTACAAGTTTATACCTCCACCAGCAATGGAGGAATGTTTCCCTTGTTCCACATCCTTGCCAGCATAAGCTGTCACTTGTTTTACTGATCTTAGCCGTTTTGACAGGTATAAGATGAAATTTCAAAGTAGTTTTGATTTGAATTTCCCTGAAGGCTAAGGATGTTTTAAACATTTCTCTAAGTGCTTCTCAGCCATTTTTGTTTCCTCTATTGAGAATTCTTTGTTTAGATTTGTATCTCAATTTTTAGGGGGTTATTTGTTTGCTTGCTATCTTACTTTCTTGAGTACCTTATACATTTTAGATATTAGTCCTGTATCAGATATATGGGAGTTGATAAAAACCTTTTCTCATTGGCTGCCACATTGTGCAAATGATGTGTTTTGCTTTATAGAAGCTTTTCAGTTTCATGAAGTACTAATCTTAGTGCCTATGCTAACAGTGTTCTGTTCAGAAAGTCATTTCCCATGCCAATGAATTCAAGGCTAATCCCCATTTTCTCTTCTCTCAGGTTCAGTGTATCATTTTTGTTGTTGTTGTTGCCTTTTTTTTTTTTTTTTCTTTTTGAGGCAGGATTTCTCTATGTAGTTCTGGCTGTCTTGGAACTCACTCTGTAGAGCAGGCTTGTCCCAAACTCAGAGATTTTGAACTCAAAACTGCCTCCTGAGTGCTGGATGCTTCTATTGTATTAGGTTTCCATATTACCACTCTAACCATTGTCCCTCAGTTTTAGCTGACTCTCCCTGTGTTCCCTCCCTTGTCTCTTTCTCAGTGTATCTGGTTTTATCCTGAGGTTTTGATCCTTTTGGATTTGAGTTTTGTACAGAGTAATAAATATGTATGTATTTGGATTCTTCTACATGCAGACATCCAGTTTGACCAGCACCATTTGTTGAAGATGCTGTCTTTTCCTAGTCTGTATTTTTGGCTCCTTCATAAACATTCAGATATGCATAGGTGTGTGGATTTATGTCTGGGTCTTCAATCAAATCCCATTGATCAACCTGTTTTTGTGCCAGTGCCATACCATTTTTATTGCTAAAGCTCTGTACTACAATTGACGGCGATATCCCCTGCAGTTCTTTTATTATTCAGGGTTGTTTTAGCTATTTTGTGTGTGTGTGTGTGTGTGTGTGTGTGTGTGTGTGTGTGTGTGTGTCTTTATGAAGCTGAAAATTGTCCTTTCAAGGTCTGGGAAGAATTGTGCTGGAGTTTCGATGGGGATTGCATTGAATCTCTAGACTGCTTTTGCTTACCATGTTAATCCTACTGATTTGTGAGCATGGGGTATGGTTCTGTCTTCTGATAGCTTCAATTTCTTTCTTCAATGTCTTAAGTTTTTATTATATAAGTCTTTCACTTGCTTGATTAGATTTACCCCAAGATATTGTATACTATTTGAGGCCATTGTGAAAGGTGTCGTTTTGTTGATTTTTTTTCTCAGTTTGTTATTTGTATATTGGAGGACTACTTATTTTAGGGGTTGAATACTGGAGTTTGGCTGTGACTGTGGTCTTGTGGTCATGCAAGTTAATGGGGGCTCCGATCACTAGGCAGTGGTTGGCCTAGTGACACTTGAAAGTCTAATAGCCTTGCCACTGTTGAAGGAGTGGCATCTCCTTTTTTCTTCTTAGATGCTTGCCTCTTTTCAAGACTATAGTGACAAAGTAGATGTCTCATTGTTTTTTTTCTAATTGTTCCACTTTTCCTCAGTCACAAGTTGCCTTAATAATCATTCTTGTCCTCAATGCTTGGCTTTTCATTAATTTGTCAAATATGCACCTCTCAGAACTTGCCTGTCAAGCCTTCAAATTCACCCTAGTGAACATTGCAAGAGCAGTCTTCCCACTATGGTGTAAGGCTTTCTGAGTTGAGAAGCAGGTGCAGAGAAGATCTGGTAGAGCAGTGACTGTGGACCAGGGAAGCATAACTTGCCATTTGAAAGTTTTCCTGGAGAGTCTGGGACTTAGTTTTGTGGTTTTTTTTACCCTCATTATTAAAATTGAGTGGCTGTTCAAGATCCACTCCATGTGTTCATCATTTTGCAAGTCTGATTCTATAGTCCTGTGATGGTGGGCCCTAAGAACATGTTTGTTGCTCAGCCTGTTCTCACTGATTAGCATACAGTTATTCTGTGTTCCTGTCCTACTGTTGCCCTAACAAGTGAGCAAGAGCTCAGTGGCTTAAAACATTGCCACCTTCCATATTCTAGTTCTAGGGTTTTTAAGTTCTTGTGTTGGAGTGTTGTATGGCAGGCTGGACCCCATATTGGGCGCCAGCTATGATGTGTTGGGATCCAGCTGTGGTTGCATCCCCTTGACTTCCTCCCTCTCAGGTTGTCCAGACATGTTGCACACTGGGCTGGAAGAATGAATCTGAGCTGAAATGGGTAGGGTTCTGCAGGATCCTAGTCCTTCTGGGAGTGAGTGAGGAGTGTGGGGGTGGGGTGGTGATGGGATTCTCCAAGGATCTTAGTGTTACAGCTCTTTTAGATGATGGCTTTCTCCAGTGGTTTTCAACGAAAGAGCTCTCTTACACAATCTTAATATGTGTGCATACCTTTATTCAGGGTGGACTTGTATGAACACACTTTATTTGGTATAAACCATGGGTATATGGATCTTAGCAAGAGGGAAGGAGTTTTCAGGATAAATGAAAATCATTGGCTAGAGTTTAAAAAAATCTGTGAATGCTGCATTTTGTATGAAGAGGCAGTCCAGGAATCCCAGGTACTTGCTGGGCTTGTTCTTATGTTTGTAGGTTTGACAAGGACTACTTGACTTTCCTCTGGTAGAGGGTGTGGGGAGTAGGGATCTTCAGACAGTGTCAGAGAAGAGAAGCCCTGCTGGTAAAGGGTGACCAGAAGAGCCAGGTCAGATTCCCTGGAACTGGAGTTACAGGCAGTTGTGATCCACCTGATGTAAGTGTGGGAACTGAACTCAGGTCCTCAGAGCAGCAAGTATATTTAAACTTGGGCCATCTCTCCAGGCTCACCCACCCAGCCTCTCACGCTCCCTCCCTCCCTTCCTCCCGATCCTTCCCTCTTTCCCCCCTCCATCCTTTTTATTAGCATATATTAACTGTATAGAATGCTGGGTTCCATTGGGGTACTTTCATACATATCCATCATCTGCTTTGATTATTCTCACTATCATGATCCTCTCTTGCATATCTGCTACTCCTCAGTTACCCCAAGCAAGCACATCCCCATGATGGTAACTCAATGCTCCTCATCTCAGTGTAGAGAGCTGCTGCAGTCTCTCTTGAAGCTACCAGATGTAGATTTCACATGGGTTTCTAATAGCTCCATCTATCAGTTCTGGTGATTTGCATTTCTTTCACATATGCATTGTCAAAAATGTTGTGGTTTAGAAAAATGTGTTTGTTCATGTTCACAATTTTGTTGAAAGAAAGAAAAACAATTTTCTTTGCTTGATAATTACAAAACTCTTCAGTTTTAGACTGATAAGCACATATTAGAATGACCAATCTAATGTCTTTAATTTCTACATCTTTCAGTTTCTGTCCACTCACTTTTATGCATGCAACCTGCTCTCGGCATAGTTTCACTTATTAGTGGTACCCAGGGCATTTTGTTCCACAGGAGTCATAAATACCTGTGCTCTGCTTCTTATCTCTCTAGATGTACCTGTTTTAGGTACTTCTCTCTGGTAGAATTATACAGTGGATAGCTTCTGTGCGAGTGGTTTGCTTCATTTAGATAATGACCTCATGGTTTATTCAATTTTAAGAATGCAATCCAGTAACATTGCATTGTTTGTATATATGTGTTACATTTCTTCTCATCTATCACTGGACTTGCTTTTACCTTTTGATTGTTAGAATGGTAATTGTAAGACTTTACTTTCAATTGCTACATCATTTTAAATTATTTGAGGAAGTGTTCCAGCGGCTACACATTTTACATTCCTATTTGCAATGAGCAAGGCTCTGCTTTTTTCATATCCTAGGTTTTCTTGTGGGTTTTTGGTGCTTAGTGTTTTAATGAATGTGAGCTACAGCTCATTCTGCCTGTAGGTGCATTTCCCTTCTAAGTGATGTTGACCAGCTTTGCATGTGTATCTTGGCTATTTGTGTATTTTCAGAAAAAAAAAAACCATTCAAGTCCTTTGAATGTTTAAAGATTGCTTTCATTGTTGAGTAATGAGCCTCTTACATATGTAGCTATTTTCTTCAGAGATATGGTTGGCTAATATTTTCTCTCAGTCTATGTATGTTGTCTTTCACTGTGCTGATTATGTTTTTGTAATGCATGTGTCTGTTTCTTTTCCCATTGCTCTGATAAAATGCTCTGATAAAAAAAGGTTGAGGGAGAAAGGATTTATTTTGGCTTACACTTCCAGGGATATTCAGTCCATCACAGAGAGGAAGACATGGCAGTTGGCAGGGAGGGCATGGTGTAGGAGAGGGAGGTTGGATAGTCACACATCTCTACTCAGGAAGCGAACAGAAGTGGAGCTGAGCTCAGGGTCCAGTTCTGGGGACATATTTCCTCCAGCAAAGTGCCACCTCCTAGAGGTTTCACAACTTTTCCAGATAATACTACCATGTTGGGACCAAGTATTCAAACACACAGGTATATGTGGACCATTTCTCATTCAAACCACAATGGATGTTTTAAATTCTGATGGAGTCTGACTTAGTATTTTTCTTTCATTGTCTCTCCTTCCATGTCATATCCAAAACTTCATTGCCAAACAAATGTCATGAAAGTTTCCTGTGCTTTTTTTTTAAATCTAAGAAATATATTGTTTTAGATGTCATACTTTAGTCTTCTTTGAGTTATATTATATACAAACCTAAAATGTATTGCCATATTCTTTTGGACATACATTACTCTTCAACGTACACAGTGCATTAATGTATAGTCTCAACCTTAAAGCCTGGCATTTGTTCTTTGTACTTAGTTACAAATTTTCCTTCTCCAATTTCATCTCCTTGGCCCTGACATAAACGCCCAATTCGGGCAGCATGAGGTATATTTAAAGCTCACACAGACTTAGCCTGGGTTCTTATAGACTTGTTCCCTAGCCCCCTACTTTACTTACGTCTCTTTCCAATTAGCAGAGACACATTTAATTTGGCTTCAGCAAGGGGAGAAAGTAATGAGTCTTATGGTGGCAGAACTCACTCTTCCTTACAGCTTGAGGATGAAAGAATAGTACTAGGGTTCATTTTTTTCTCTCTATTTTTTGTCTCCTCTTTCCTCTAGTTTGTATTTTTATATTCAGGTTCCATGTGGTGACAAGACAGTTGACAACAGCTCAAGTCTTATTGTCTGCCTTTGAGTGTGTGTTCACTGGCATTGAGCACCAAATCTAGTCATCTGGGTACCAGACTTCACCTATTCCAGGGCTCGGGATGTAGGATTGGGTACTGAGATCATTACACTGTTTATAAGCAGCTGTCTCAGTTTCAGAACATGTGGGTATCTGATAAAACTATAAGACTGAGGTTGGGGAATGAGCATTGTATGAAGAGGAGATTTGGTTTGTTTATTGGATTAATGGTAATAGATGTCAGTACCCTTGAATTACAAGTTTTCAAAGACTTTTTCCATCTAGACTCTAATTTAGAATCCGTTTTTAAGAGTCTAGCTAAGTCTTTATCTTTTATTCATATACCAAATAATTTGTGTATGTATGTATGTATGTATGTATGTATGTATTCAGTGTGTGTGTATGTATGTATGTATTCAGTGTGTATATGTGTGTGTGTATGTATGTATGTGTGTGTGTATGTGTGTGTGTATGTGTGTGTACGTGTGTGTGTGTGTGTGTGTGTGTGTGTGAATGTATGTGTGTGTACGTGTGTCTGTGTGTGTGCATGTGCATGTACGTGTGTGTGTGTGTGTGTGTGTGTGTGTGTGTGTGTGTGTGTTGGTACATATGTGAAGGTATGAGCTTCAAATGTCAGTCTTCAGCTTCCATCTTGCTTTGAGAGTTTTGCCCTTCACTGTTTTTGTTTTTTGAATTCTAGGCTAATTGGCCCACGAGTTTCTGTATTCTGTGTTCCTCTCCAAGAGTCCTGAGGAGCACAAAGATATATGTGCTACTGTGTCCACATATTTTTTTTTGTGGGTTCTAGAGATATGAACTTAGGCAAGATTTAATCCCCTGAACTATCTTTCCTGCTCTAGAATCTTTATCATTTTGAGTTATTCCTACTGTATTCTCAGCACAAACTAGTCTTTAATTCATTGGGGTATGGAACAAACATCTAAAGTCCTATATACTGAGAACAGGTTGATCACTTTCAAGAGACTCCTTATGTGTGCATGTGTATGATAGATTCATGTATAACATAACATGGAAGTGGCAGAAGGAGATGAGCAAGCGGATGTGGACTCAGGCATTTTTCTGGTCTGTGGCCAGCCCAGTTGTTTGACTGGATCTACTTGTGCATATGCTGGTAGCTGTCATCTTGGGCTGTCTATTTGGAATATTTTCTCTTACATGGTTTGGGTGAGCTGGCTCTTGTTTGGGTGATGAGGTGACTACAACATTCTCTTCATATATTGTGAGCTTGTTGATATGGTCACTAGGTTCTTCAACAGGGCAAGCCACAGTTTGTGAGCACTTTCTATATGCCTGCTATGGTCTCCTGGGTCTTAGGTAGTCAGTAGTGCAGTGTTCATTCAAAGCAACAGAAGAAAGGTAACCTCTTGATAGGGGCTATAAAGCACACTGCATAGACATAGCAGAAAAGAAGGGAGGAAAGCAACAAATTCGATGAATTTGTGAGATACTCGGGAAAAAGACAAGACAGGCAATTGGCCGAATATTGGAGATGAGGGAAGCACGGGGTAGGGTTATGCAGTTTGTATTTATCCTTTACCGGAATGCAAACATCAGGCAGCATTATGACAAAATACAAGAACTGTTACCCAAACACCCAGCAGTAAGATCTGTTTTTCCAAGAAAGATCTTTGTTTGTAATTAAGTCACGGCACGTTGTAGCTCTCACTATTTGCCTGCATATATTGAAGTTGGGCCCTGTTTGTCTGCCCTTGGAGTGAGAGTGGCCCTGTTAGTCCATGATCTTCATCTCCTTCCAAAGGAATCTTATTCATTGGAAGTCATGTTCATTCCAAGAAGTCCCACCTAAAAGATGAAAATCTGTAAACCCATGCTCTTTCTGCCAGGATACATTTGAATCATTTATATCTTGAGACTTAACTTTTCTATTCAGGGTCTTTGCATGTGCTTCTAAAGAGATCCACATAGTTTGAAGTTCTAAGAAGATAGGGTAGAGTGACATCCATTGATAATCTCATGTTCATTCAGGCTGCAAGAAGACAGCATACTCCACAAATGCGGCTGGGAACCAGGTTTTTACAGTTTGCTCTCAGCACAGAGACTTGGTTTCTGTAGCACAGAGGTCACAAGAAGCAGGCTTTTGAAAGTGAGAGGATTTAGAATTTATTTGGTAGTCCTTTAGATTTCAATTTTATTCTCTTAAAAAAGATATCCAAACCAGGCATGGTAGTGCATTCCTATAACCCTAGCATTTGGGAAATTGAGACAAGATTACCATAGTTCAAGGGTAGCCTAGGCTACATAGTTTGACCTTGTCTCAAAAATGTCAACAAACAAGCTAACAAGATATTTAAAAGCACCAGAAAACTAGACTCTATTTTCTTTTTATCTCCTTGACCTACATTTTAAAATAAACTCCACATTTGCTGAACACATGTGCTTTGGACTTGTTCTTTCTGTTCCTGGGCTATGGTTAGGCTGAGCACCATGCTGATCCAGCATGTGGCAGAGGGGGCTGCTTACCTTACAGCATCCAGGAAGCAATGGAGACAACTAAGGATCTAGGGACAAGATTCACTTTTCCAGGGCAAGACCCCAGTGAACTGTTGCCTCTTCATTTTTACCATTTTCTAATAGTACCAGTAAGCCACAAATTCATAAAGAAATTTGTAAGAATGAAATAGAATTATTGGGCCATGTTAATATTTGGATTTGCATTGTGCTTTCTAAGATGTAGACTTGGGCTGGAGAGATGGCTCAATGGTTATGAACACTGACTCCTCTTCCAGAGGTCCTGAGTTCAATTCCCAGCAACCATGTGGTGGCTCACAACCTGGTGTCTGAAAACAGCTACAGTGTACTCATATAAAATAAATAAATCTAAGATGTGGATTTATGTAACACACATGTGATGGTTCGTATTTTGTTGCCATAACAAAAGCCAGCATCATCTAGGAAGATGGTTCTTCAGTTGAAAAATGTCTCTATTAGATTGGCCTATAGCAGTGGTTCTCAACCTGTGAGTCACGACCCCTTTAGGGGTGAATTACCCTTTCATAGGTGTCACATGTCTAATATCCTGCATATCAGATACTTACATTATGATTCATAACCACAGAAAAATTATAGTTGTGAAGTAGCAAGCAAAATAATTTCATGGTTGGGGGTCATCACAACATGAGGAACTGTATTAAAGGGTCACAGTATTAGGAAGTTTCAGAACTACTGGCCTATAGGCAAGTGCTTGGGCATTTTCTCATTAACAATTTATATGGGAGGACCTAGACCTATGTGGGTGGTGTCACCCCTAGGTAGATGGTGCTGGAGTGTGTGTATAAGAAAGCAAACTCAGCAAGCCATGGAGAGCAAGCCAGTAAGTAGTGTTCACCTATGATCTCTGTCTCCTTCAGTTGCTGTCGCCTCCAGGTTTCTGCCTCAAGTTCCTGCCTAAGTGTCCCTCAATGGGCTGTGATAATAGCCTTGACATCTAAGCCAAATAAATTGTTTCATTCTCATGTTGCTTTTTGTCATGTTGTTTTTTTTATCACAGCAATAGAAAGCAAACTAAGACTCTGTGTGTGTGTGTGTGTGTGTGTGTGTGTGTGTGTGTGTATAAGTATATATATGTACATATTTATATAAGTAGACATGTATGTATATGAGTGTATGTAGAAGTATATGTATTCCTTTTGTCCCCAAGGAATTGGCAAATAGAATCTTTCTGATCAAGCTTGGTCTACCAGTTGGCCGCTAAGTGTCTAACCTGAGTGTTTGGTTTGGAGCTGTTCTTTATCCGTGACAGTGAATATCTTGAAGGCCGATGCTGGGTTACTTTGTAAAGGGCTCACATGGCGAGTGTGGTTATGGTATTATGGTTTTGATGTTCCCTATGGCTTTTCGACCGACAAGAAAAGAAATGTAGACAAAGCTGCCATGTCCTTAATCAATTCTCTAGGATGGATAAATACAGGGTGGATGACACAAATTGATCAGTATCCTCTCCCTTAGTTAGTGTTCATGGAAGTGACTGCTCAAGTCTTGAGCTTCATATCCCTATTAATAGAAAAATAAATCTTGTACCTACCAAGGTTTGTCCTGAGATACTAGAAATTTTTAGACTGCCTTTTATTACTAAGAGAAGAGGTTGAGAAAAAAAAATAAAGGGTTGTGTGTGTCAGGATCCTTGAAGCTTCTCAGAGAATGAAGAGTGTTTATATCCATTGATTCTGACAACTGGCCCACTTTTAAATGAGTCATTGGGGTGAGTGTAAGTGGAGTGGCTTCGCAATTCCAGTGTCTTGAATGACACATTTTTGATGACACCATCAAACACAGGAAAGGGTGCATCTGTGAGTTATTGTGTAGACTGTCAGGTAAAGGGATGACGTTTTCTGAATTTCGTTTTACTTGGTTTGGATTCCTTCTTCCTACCCCTACATTTGATTCATGCTACAGAGCAAATTAAACATTCACAGGTGACAATAGTTCTCTTAAAATCTAAATTCCATACACAGTAATAAAAACAGCAGCCTTAAAATAAAGAAAGCAAACAAAAAACAAAAAGAAGAGGCTCAACACATCTTACTCATTCCTTTCACGAAGATTGTGATTGTTACTCTCCATAAAACTCAGCTTCACTGTTACAGGAGAGCGCGCTGGCTCACGGTAAACGTTTTCAATGTTCTCTTGCTCAAATAGAAGTTGGAAATTAAAATGCCATTTTTGCCATTTAGCTTTATGACTAATTATTGCCTAAGTGGCAATTGGATTTCTACGTTGGGCGGTCTCACTGTGAACCGCCAAATAGGATTGCTTATCTGAAAGTTTACTGCAAAACCAAGCCCTGAAACGAATTGCAAACAAGCAATTGAAATTGGGTGTCTTCAGAGCCTTCCTACCTACTGACTGTATATTCTCTTAATTACACAGTCTGTTTGGTGGGGCTTACAGATGAGAGTTCATTCTCCTGTTCTCCTTGGTGAATGCTGGGAGCATGCCAGTGTGCCTTCATATATATTATATATATATATATAATATATATATATATACACACACATGTGTGTGTCTGTGTGTGTATATATGTAAGTATATATATTCATATATAAATATACATATGCATATTCCTATGTATACATACATGAACATATGAATATATATATTTCCCTAAATTTGATCACGTAATCACAACAGATGAGGATTTGGGTATCTTGCTTTGTCCCTGAAATCAGAGAGTGATTAACTTTCTGTATTTGTCTGAGATAAGTCTGAGAAGCTTTGTGAAGACAAGAATAATGAAAGCAGAAATGCAGGGGAAATGTAATCCTGCCATTACTGACAATCTCAGCCCTTGATGTTGTGGAAGCAGTGTGCAGCTGTGCGAGGATAATGAAGGGAACGAGAAGGCTTTTCACCTGCGCGTGGATGGCCGTCCCCTTAATAGAAATATGAGCGCGTCAAACTCATTTCATTTGAGTGCTTGAGATTCTGCTTGAATTGAAGATGAAAGCTTGGAGTTTCATTACGAATGGGAGCTAAATTGTTGCTATTTTCAGAACAGATTCTGTTCGTCCTAAGTGGCATTCTTTTAATCTAGTTAATTTGAAACAGCTCAGATGGAAATTACAGCCACATGAAGAACAGTGCTTACCCAAGGGCCTGTACAACTTTAGGTTGGTTTAGGGCTTGGAAGGTTTTCACCAGCTCAAATCAGGGCAGCAGACAGCAAACACTGGGCTGCTCTATAACTCTGAAATCTTTGAAGGGATTATCTGCATGAGATGAACATGTCACAGGCTTGAATCTGAAACAAAGAATCTTTTCTTTGTGCCAGGGAGGAATTCTGCCTTGCATGGTTTGTGGTGGAGATTGCAAACTTGGCTGTGTGCTAGGTTACTGAGAAAGCTTGAAGCTTTGGATACCTGACCAGATCCTGGGCCAGAAGATACCACCCACTTGACAGTTCAATTCTGTTTAGGCCCAAAACTTTCCTTGACTTTGTGAAGTAGAAAATGATTGCCGGTGGGGGAGCTCACGTATGTAATTCTAACCAATGTTCTCAACCACAGAAAAGAAGGTAAAATAACAATTTATTATTTCCCTCCACTAGTGAGAGGAGGTAGTTTTGGCCCATCAACTTCTTATCCCTGCCAAGTGCTACTGAATAATATGTTATGAACATGGGATTTTATTCTGTGGATGTGTGAAGTGAGCTGGCAAGGATGAATATCAATGGGTAGGAGGACAATAAGAAGGCTATTGATCCCTGAAGTCTTGAAACTAGTGTAAACCATTGATAAGCCACTGAATATGGTTGGCTGAGGGCATTTCTGCCAGTCCCCCAGTTTTATTAAAAATGGAATCTCTGCCTTGGGCACAGGGGTGTGCTTCATGCAGAGACTATAAAGATTTATTTGTTATTTATTTTTATGTGCATATGTATATGCCTCTGTGAATTATGTGTACTATGTGTGTGCCTGATGCTTGATGAGGCCAGAGGGTGTACAGTCCTCTTGAGCTGGAGAATAGACATAATGAACCCTCCGGTGTGGTTGCTGGGAGTGCTGGTTCTTTAGAGGAATAGTACATGCTCTTCACCACTGATCCCTCTTTCTGGCTCCCTCTGCACAGATTATAAACTGGTTGATATAATTAAGGTGACTGACCCTTGTCAAAGGCCCGTGTTTCCGCATCTGGAATTATGACATCGAGGTTTCAACTTATCGCTTTTAATCTGTAGAGCTGAGGGGCTGCACCTCCTCTCAGGGATCCTTTTGCTTCTGTGGCTCCCAGCACACAGCTTCCCTTGTCATTTACTTTGTTGTCTTTGAGAGTTGAGTATCCTTCTTTATGATAAGAAACCAAGACAAGGTATTTGAGATGTGCCCAACATGACCTTGGGCCACATCAGCCCAAGATAGCCATCAATGCAACCCAATAGAAACCCATAAACACAGGTATTCTCTCACCTTTTTAATGTGACTCCATTGCATGGTCCTCAAGCGTGAAATTTGGAGACAATGTTGGTGCAGCGCTTTCAGGTGAGATGAGCCTGGCACTCTTTCTTGACTCTTCTGAGAGAAACAAAGGCGATTACTATTATTGTTTCTTCCTTCAAATTTTGGTATATTCAAAACAGGAAATAGGGTCCTTCTAGAATTTTCATAATATCATAAGCTAGGAGGCATAAAGTAATAGGGCCTTACTCTTAGGGAGCTGGCATGCTTGTTTGGTCTGAAACTTCCCTGGGTGTGACTTTAATTTTTTTCAAAACCTATTTTTAATGATGGTTCTTAAGTGCTTTAACCTCCCTTTTAGCCCACCACCCACCAGAAGAACTGGGAAAGAAAGGATATAGGGAAGTGGACCTGTTTAGAAAGGTTCTTGGAACAGCTCCTGTCTGTGTTGCTTGGAAATCAGCAGCTTGGTTCACAGTGCAGCAGTAGCGGGCAGCTCTGTCTGTTGGTAAACACTTCAAGGATACACCATCAGTCTAGTTCGGTAGAGTTGGGATAGCAACCATGAATCAGCAGCTGTGGCACCATGTAGCAGAGACAGCTAGACCTCAGTCTTGGCTCTAGTCGGCATGAGGGACCTGGAGGAACACCAGGAGAAGTTCTCAGAGTTCAATGAAGACTCCAGACCCACAAGTGTTGCACAGTTAGCTCTATAAGCAAGGCAAACTCAGCCAGCCCATCACTGTCCATGCAGTCCTAGTTATACCTTCCAACATCATGTGTCCTCCATAGGTCTTGCCTCAGCAGGTGCATTCTCAGCTGATATCACTCTGCCAATCAGCCTGTGTCTGCAGAAGGGGCAAGAAACTGCAGCATGTCACCTGAAGTTTTTTGGTGCATTTATCTTTATGGAGTCCCAGCAAATGCAACTCAACTATGCAATGTAAGGCAGACCAATACATGGGTGGTTACAACCAACTGACTTTCCAAAGAACCCTTAAGTTTCCACTTCTTCTGGGAGAAGTGTGGCTTAGGTCATCTAGTTTCTGGTAGCCCCATGCTTTCCTTGGCTCATAGTCATAGCACTTCTGTCCCTGCCTCCTTTTCAAATGTTCTGTGCCTCTACTTAACATGTCTTCTTATAAGGATGGGTACACATTACATCACATCTTACATATATGACTGTCATGATCTTACAGCATGTGTGTGTGTGTGTTACAATTCACTTTTGCAATGTCTGGTTGGTGTGACCTATACCTCAGGATTCTGTGTGGGAGGAAGGTAGAGTGGTGGGCAGATGGGCTGATATCTACCCACAGTGGTCCTGTTTTAGTTCATTATCATGCATTGTCCTCATCTGGTCATAACTCTATGAATGTCTGCCTTATATATGTCTACCTTGTTCTTTCAATGGGCTTCTGTATGCCTTGGGGCTTGCCATAAAAACTTCAAAAAATTAGTGTTCTTAGGAAATGAAGATAGACACCAGAGAACCAGAATTGACAAAACATAGTTCCTGACACATGTTAGTATCATAGTGCTGCCAGAGGAGAAGAGGGCCTTCAATCCCTCAATGATTCTCAGCCAGTTCCTCCCATGGGAGACACTCTGTAATCATTACTGTGTGGCAAAATACTATTTCATGGCTTGAGTGTGTCTGACACATCAGTTTTTAGCCATTTGCTCTGTTGATTCAAGTAAATTCCATTTTTGTATAAAAACTGACCTTCCTGTAAATTTATTGTGTGACTCAAGTCACTTGGATTTATACAACACGGCTTTTAAATTGAAAGAATGAAATGTTCTTGGGGCCAGAGAGATGGCTCTATGGGTAAGGCACCTGCAACCAAGCTTGGCAGTCTGGTTTGATCCCAGGACCAACATGGTAGAAAGAGAGATCTTACTTCTGAAAGTTGTCCTCTGATTTCTACATGTACATGATAGCATTTGCACACACACAGGTGTGCAAATGCACAATCAATCAATCAATATAATACAAATTTTTAGAAATGCTATCTATAAACTATTAAGTATTTTATTTTTATCCCATCTGATTATACATCTTTTACATAGAATGTTTTGATCATTTATATTTATTGGAATGAATTTTGGTTTGGGCTTAGGCTCCCCATTGTATTAATTTTCTGCTTGTCACTTCTGCTTTTTGTTTCTTTGTTCCCGTTCCAACAATTCATTTGATTTACGTGAATAATGTATAACACTTTATTTTAATGGAGTTTTGGATATATCTCAGATAGGGATTAACCTTAGCAGCATTGTGTTTTAGTGGTTTCTGTTAGACTTTCCATACCTTATTATTGAAGTCTACTAAGAAACAAATATTTTTTTCCATCTTTATTAACTTGGGTATTTCTTATTTACATTTCGAGTGTTATTCCCCTTCCCGGTTTCCTGGCCAACATCCCCCTAACCCCTCCCCTTCTTCTTCTACATGGGTGTTTCCCTCCCCATCCTCCCCCCCCATTACCGCCCTCCCCCCAACAATCACGTTCACTGGGGGTTCAGTTTTGGCAGGACCAAGGGCTTCCCCTTCCACTGCTGCTCTTACTAGGCTATTCATTGCTACCTATGAGGTTGGAGCCCAGGGTCAGTCCATGTATAGTCTTTGGGTAGTGGCTTAGTCCCTGGAAGCTCTGGTTGGTTGGCATTGTTGTTCATATGGGGTCTTGAGCCCCTTCAAGCCCTTCCAGTCCTTTCTCTAATTCCTTCAACCGGGGTCTCGTTCTCAGTTCAGTGGATTGCTGCTGGCATTCGTCTATGTATTTGCTGTATTCTGGCTGTGTCTCTCAGGAGAGATCTACATCCGGCTCCTGTCAGACTGCACTTCTTTGCTTCATCCATCTTATCTAGTTTGGTGGCTGTATATGTATGGGCCACATGTGGGGCAGGATCTGTATGGGTGTTCCTTCTGCCTCTGTTCTAAATTTTGCCACCCTATTCCCTACCAAGGGTATTCTTGTTCCCCTTTTAAAGAAGGAGTGAAGCATTCTCATTTTAATTCATCCTTCTTGAGTTTCATGTGTTCTGTGCATCTAGGGTAATTCAAGCATTTGGGCTAATAGCCACTTATCAATGAGTGCATACCATGTGTGTTTTTCTGTGATTGGGTTACCTCACTCAGGATGATATTTTCCAGTTCCATCCATTTGCCTATGAATTTCATAAAAGTCATTGTTTTTGATAGCTGAGTAATATTCCATTGTGTAGATGTACCACATTTTCTGTATCCATTTCTCTGTTGGAGGGCATCTGGGTTCTTTCCAGCTTCTGGCTATTATAAATAAGGCTGCTATGAACATAGTGGAGCATGTGTCTTTGTTATATGTTGGGGCATCTTTTTGGGTATACACCCAAGAGAGAGGTATAGCTGGGTCCTCAGGTAGTTCAATGTCCAATTTTCTGAGGAACCTCCAGACTGATTTCAGAATGATTGTGCCAGTCTGCAATCCCACCAACAATGGAGGAGTGTTCCTCTTTCTCCACATCCTCACCAGCATTTGCTGTCACCTGAGTTTTTGATCTTAGCCATTCTCACTGGTGTGAGGTGAAATCTCAGGGTTGTTTAGATTTGCATTTCCCTTATGACTAAAGATGTTGAACATTTCTTTAGGTGTTTCTCAGCCATTCGGCATTCCTCAGCTGTGAATTCTTTGTTTAGCTCTGAACCCCATTTTTTAATAGGGTTATTTGTCTCCCTGTGGTCTAACTTCTTGAGTTCTTTGTAGATTTTGGATATTAGCCCTCTATCTGTTGTAGAATTGGTAAAGATCTTTTCCCAATCTGTTGGTTGCCGTTTTGTCCTAACCACAGTGTCCTTTGCCTTACAGAAGCTTTGCAGTTTTATGAGATCCCATTTGTCGATTCTTGATCTTAGAGCATAAGCCATTGGTGTTTTGTTCAGGAAATTTTCCCCAGTTTCCATGTGATCGAGAATCTTCCCCACTTTTTCTTCTATTAGTTTGAGTGTATCTGGTTTGATGTGGAGGTCCTTGATCCACTTGGACTTAAGCTTTGTACAGGGTGATAAGAATGGATCTATCTGCATTCTTCTACATGCTGACCTCCAGTTGAACCAGCACCATTTGCTGAAAATGCTATCTTTTTTTCCATTGGATGGTTTTGACTCCTTTGTCAAAAATCAAGTGCCCATAGGTGTGTGGGTTCTTTTCTGGGTCTTCAACTCTATTCCACTGGTCTATCTGTCTGTCTCTGTACCAATACCATGCAGTTTTTATTACTATTGCTCTGTAATACTGCTTGATTCCAGGGATAGTGATTCCCCAGAAGTCCTTTTATTGTTGAGGATAGTTTTAGCTATCCTGGGTTTTTTGTTATTCCAGATGAATTTGCAAATTGTTCTGTCTAACTCTTTGAAGAATTGGATTGGTATTTTGATGGGGATTGCATTGAATCTATAGATTGCCTTTGGTAAAATGGCCATTTTTACTATGTTAATCCTGCCAATCCATGAGCATGGGAGATCTTTCCATCTTCTGAGGTCTTCTTCAATTTCTTTCTTCAGAGGCTTGAAGTTCTCATCATACAGATCTTTTACTTGCTTGGTTAAAGTCACACCTAGGTATTTTATATTATTTGGAACTATTATGAAGGGTGTCGTTTCCCTAATTTCTTTCTCGGTTTGTTTCTCTTTTGCATAGAGGAAGGCTACTGATTCATTTGAGTTAATTTTATACCCAGCCACTTTGCTGAAGTTGTTCATCAGGGTTAGTAGTTCTCTCGTGGAACTTTTGGGATCGCTTAAATATACTATCATATCATCTGCAAATAGTGATATTTTGACTTCTTCTTTTCCAATCTGTATCCCCTTGACCTCCTTTTGTTGTCTGATTGCTCTGGCTAGAACTTCAAGAACTATATTGAATAAGTAGGGAGAGAGTGGGCAGCCTTGTCTAGTCCCTGATTTTAGTGGAATTGCTTCTAGTTTCTCTCCATTTAATGTTAGCAACTGGTTTGCTGTATATGGCTTTTACTATGTTTAGGTATGGGCCTTGAATTCCTATTCTTTCCAGGACTTTTATCATGAAGGGGTGTTGAATTTTGTCAAATGCTTTCTCAGCATCTAATGAGATGATCATGTGGTTTTGTTCTTTCAGTTTGTTTATATAATGGATCAAGTTGATGGTTTTCCGTATATTAAACCATCCCTGCATCCCTGGTATGAAGCCTACTTGATCATGGTGGATGATTGTTTTGATGTACTCTTGGATTCGGTTTGCCAGAATTTTATTGAGTATTTTTGCGTCGATATTCATAAGGGAAATTGGTCTGAAGTTCTCTTTCTTTGTTGGGTCTTTGTGTGGTTTAGGTATAAGAGTAATTGTGGCTTCATAGAAGGAATTCGGTAGTGCTCCATCTGATTCAATTTTGTGGAATAGTTTGGATAGTATTGGTATGAGGTCTTCTATGAAGGTCTGATAGAATTCTGCACTAACCCCATCTGGACCTGGGCTCTTTTTGGTTGGGAGACCTTTAATGACTGCTTCTATTTCCTTAGGAGTTATGGGGTTGTTTAACTGGTTTATCTCTTCCTGATTTAACTTCGGTACCTGGTATCTGTTTAGGAAATTGTCCATTTCCTGCAGATTTTCAAGTTTTGTTGAATATAGGCTTTTATAGTAAGATCTGATGATTTTTTGAATTTCCTCTGATTCTGTAGTTATGTCTCTCTTTTCATTTCTGATTTTGTTAATTTGGACACACTCTCTGTGTCCTCTCATTAGTCTGGCTAAGGGTTTATGTATCTTGTTGATTTTCTCAAAGAACCAACTTTTGGTTCTGTTGATTCTTTCTATGGTCCTTTTTGTTTCTACTTGGTTGATTTCAGCTCTGAGTTTGATTATTTCCTTCTTTCTACTCCTCCTGGGTGTATTTGCTTCTTTTTGTTCTAGAGCTTTTAGGTGTGCTGTCAAGCTGCTGATATATGCCATCTCCTGTTTCTTTCTGTAGGCACTCAGAGCTATGAGTTTTCCTCTAAGCACATCTTTCATTGTGTCCCATAAGTTTGGGTATGTTGTACCTTCATTTTCATTAAATTCTAAGAAGTCTTTAATTTCTTTCTTTATTTCTTCCTTGACCAGGTTATCGTTGAGTAGAGCATTGTTCAACTTCCATGCATATGTGGGCGTTCTTCCCTTATTGTTATTGAAGACCAACTTTAGCCCGTGGTGGTCAATTTTGGAGAAAGTACCATGAGGTGGTGAGAAGAAGGTATATCCTTTTGTTTTAGGATAGAATGTTCTATAAATATCTGTTAAGTCCATTTGGTTCATGAGTTCTCTTTGTCTACGTCTCTGTTTAACTTCTGTTTCCATGGTCTGTCCATTGATGAGAGTGGGGTGTTGAAATCTCCTACTATTATTGTCTGAGCTGCAATGTGTGCTTTGAGCTTTAGTAAGGTTTCTTTTATGTTTGTACGTGCCCTTGCATTGGAGCATCAATATTTAGGATTGAGAGTTCATCTTGGTGGATTTTTCCTTTGATGAATATGAAGTGTCCTTCCTTATCTTTTTTGATGACTTTTAGTTGAAAATTGATTTTATTTGAGATTAGAATGGCTACTCCAGCTTGCTTCTTCAGACCATTTGCTTGGAACGTTGTTTTCAGCCTTTCACTCTAAGGTAGTGTCTGTCTTTGCCTCTGAGGTGTGTTTCCTGTAGGCAGCAGAATGCAGGGTCCTCATTGTGTATCCAGTTTGTTAATCTATGTCTTTTTATTGGGGACTTGAGACCATTGATGTTGAGAGATATTAAGGAATGGTGATTATTGCTTCCTGTTATATTCATATTTGGATGTGAGATTATGTTTGTGTGCTTTTCTTCTCTTTGTTTTGTTGCCAAGATGATTAATTTCTTGCTTTTTCTAGGGTGTAGCTTGCCTCCTTATGTTGGGCTTTACCATTTATTATCCTTTGTAGGGCTGGATTTGTATAAAGATATTGTGTAAATTTGGTTTTGTCATGGAATATCTTGGTTTCTCCATCTATGTTAATTGAGAGTTTTGCAGGATACAGTAACCTGAGCTGGCATTTGTGTTCTCTTCGTATCTGTATGACATCTGTCCAGGATCTTCTGGCTTTCATAGTCTCTGGTGAGAAGTCTGGTGTGATTCTGATAGGTCTGCCTTTATATGTTACTTGACCTTTTTCCCTTACTGCTTTTAATATTCTTTCTTTATTTCGTGTATTTTGTGTTTTGACTATTATGTGACAGGAGGAGTTTCTTTTCTGGTCCATTCTATTTGGAGTTCTGTAGGCTTCTTTTATGTTTATGGGCATCTCTTTCTTTAGGTTAGGGAAGTTTTATTCTATGATTTTGTTGAAGACATTTACTGGTCTTTTGAGCTGGGAGTCTTCACTCTCTTCTATACCTAGTATCCTTAGGTTTTATCTTCTCATTGAGTCCTGGATTTCTTGTATTTTTTGGACCAGTAGCTTTTTCCATTTTACATTATCTTTGACCGTTGTGTCGATGATTTCTATGGAATCTTCTGCTCCTGAGATTCTCTCTTCTATCTCTTGTATTCTGTTTGTGATGCTTGTATCTATGGCTCCTTGTCTCTTCCTTTGGTTTTCTATATCCAGGGTTGTTTCGCTTTGTGCTTTTTTTTAATCGCTTCTATTTCCATTTTTAATTCCTTCACCTGTTTGATTGTGTTTTCCTGGAATTCTTTCAGGGATTTTGTGATTCTCTCTATAGGCTTCTACTTGTTTATTTATGTTTTCCTGTGTTTCTCTAAGGGAGTTCTTCATGCCTTTCTTGAAGTCCTCCAGCATCATGATCAAATGTGATTTTAAATCTAGATCTTGCTTTTCTGGTGTGTTTGGATATTCAGTGTTTGCTTTGGTGGGAGAATTGGGCTCCGATGATGCCATGTAGTCTTGGTTTCTGTTGCTTGGGTTCCTGTGCTTGCCTCTTGCCATCAGGTTGTCTCTGGTCTTACCTTCTTCTGCTATTTCTGACAGTGGCTAGACCTTCTTATAGGCCTGAATGTCAGGAGTGCTGTAGATCTGTTTTCCTGTTCTTTTTCAGCCAGTTGTGGGGACAGAGTGTTCTGCTTTCGGGCATGTAGGCTTTCCTGCTTACTGGTCTTCAGCTGTTCCTGTGGGACTGTGTCCTGAGTCCACCAGGCAGGTTGCTTGGAGAAGAAAAGTTGGTCTTACCTGTGGTCCCGAGGCTCAAGTTGCTTGTGGGGGGCTGCTTTTGACCTCTCGGTTAAGGCGGCAACCAGGAGGGTCTGCTCCACCTTTTCTCGGAGACGCCATGCACCAGGGTCCCAGATGGCATTAAGTGTTTTCCTCTTAGTCAGAAACGTGGGCAGAGTGTAGTCTCTTCTGGTTTCCCAGGCATGTCTGCCCCTCTGAAGGTTTAGCTCTCCCTCCCATGGTATTTGGGTGCAGAGAACTGTTGACCGGTTCCCTTCAGGTCCAGGCGGTGTCTCAAGAAACAAATATTTTGATACTTCCATTGATATATACAGAAACATACGGACCCTTTTATTTTTTTCCTTTTATGCAATCATGTCTATATTGCTTTTATTTGTGTTGACGAAATCCCATGAGAAGATGTAATTTTTTGCCTTTAGGGTCATATATGTCTTTTTAAAAATCAGAAGCAATGGGACACCGAAGAAAAGGTTGGTTTGTAGCAAAGGTTTGCTCTTTAATAGGCTATCCAGAGAGGACCTCCCAGCGAAAGGAATGCTGGGAGTGAAGACTTAAAGGAAGTGAATAGTCAGACTTCATAATACTTGTCAAGAATGTTTTAGGCAAGGGAACAGTTAAGTGCTGATGTAATGAGACAGAGACACATTTGAAGGGTGGCCCGGATTCCAGTGTGGCTAGGAAGTGAGGGTGTGGAGGTGAGGACAGTAGCTATGGAGGGAAGCCTGAGCCCTAGAGACAGTCCTATGAATAAGTGGCTATTGTAGCAAGCCACTTAGAGTAATGGGGGCAACGCTTTGTTTACATTTTCACTCTTCCAAGACTATCATAGATATCTGAAAGGCATGACTCCAGTTTCTCACAGTGATATGGGTATACTATTTTTCTAATTTTTCAAAATGAGCTAGATGGAACATTGAAGTATATTGCGTGTGTGCACACACTCGTATGACTCTCTCGTGTATACATGTGAGTGCATGAGTGTATGTGTGTATTAGTGCAGTGTGCATGTGCAGAGCATAGGATGGCCTTGGCTATCATTCTCAGGAGCCATCCTCGTCTACTTTTTACCTCCCTTTCTCTTCCAGTCCCAGTGATACTTGCTCATTAGGTTGGCTGGCCTGAGAATCCCAGGAAACCTGCTTATCCTAGCCTCCCTGGCACCCAGTGCAAATGTACCATTATCCCCTAACTTCACGTGGGCCCTGGGGCCTTGAACTCAAGGTCCTCACACTTAAGACGCAAGCGCTTTACTTGATTGAGTACCACTCAGTGCTGCACTAGATCTCTTGCTTTTTAAACTGCAAAATTAATTTTGTTTTCATTTTTTTTAGGAGCCCTAAGGCAAAGGGAACAATGGTAGGCAGGCTAATATTAGACTACAGTCAATTGCTTTTGAATACTGTCTTTTATTTTTTTAAAATCACACAACAAACAACCCCATTCTCTAGTTTTTAGGGAGAACAATTGTCTGGGCACAGATGGCTTCAGATCTGATCCGTGTTCTTTCTGCCTTCTACCATTTAGAACTGTAGTGAGGACTGGTGCACCTTAGTGGACAAGCAGGCGAAAGCGTTTCATTAGCAAGCATCACTGCCTGAGGTGATTAGATGTGACCTGGCGAGGTGAATCATGGGGCTACAGTTTGCAAGTGGCTCAAGGACGAGTCCCACAATGCCAGTGGGTAGTAGCCCTCCCTCTCCCTTCCTCTTGACATGGCAGCCTTTGGACATCCATCTGGCTTTATTGCCTGAGAGGTTTATTATACTTAGCACAGCGTTCTCCACAGCCTGGTGATATAATTATGATGGTTATCCTCTCCTTATCTTCCTGCACTCTCCCGTTTATGAGATGAAAGCCCCTGGTATAAATATGTGACAACGAGGGCACGTGCCTCCTCTTCTTTCAGCCTAATGGACGAACAGCTGGGAGTTAATGAGGTTTTAATAGTGAGTGTGGGGGGGCGGCTTGGTTGCATTCGCTGTCTCTGCTGAATACTCTGAGGTCTCGTTGTTTTCCTATTTCCCTTTAACATTAGCTTTATGGATACCTGCAAACACCTGCTTAAGATTCACCCAGCATGGAACAGGCGTATTTCTCATTGGATCACCTTGGCCTCGGCCGACTCCTCTTTAATTATGAGGCTCCCTCGCAACTTCACGGGAGGTTTTAGTTCTTCATTTTTTAAAGGACCTCAGAAATGTTCCGCAGGCTGAAATTTGTACTCAGCACAGAAACAGCTTCTTCCACAAGCTTCCATATACATAGGGAATATATATACATATATATGGAATGTATACATATATGACCCTTTTCAGTTTCCTGCTATAGTCTTAAAGGTGAAGCAAGGTGACAGCCTTCACCCACTAATACTGTTTCTTGCAGCAGTCTTAGCTTTAAGTTCCCATTTTTCTTTCTGTCCTAAATGTAAATTTCCTCAAACCTATTCATTTTAAATCCCAGGCACCACATAAGTTCTCGGCGCTGAAAAGAAAAATTACCACGATTAGCAATAGCATCTTTAATGCAGTTTGTGAACCACCATTTAAAGCCTGCGAATCAGGCCTCTGGTTTTTTTTTTCCCCCTCATCTGCTATTTAGAGTTACCTTCCGAGATCAGCTGGACAAGTGGTGCTGCCCTTACAAAGTAGACAGCCAAGGCACACTACATTATCCGTCGAGGTTAAGTGGTAATTGAAGAAGCCAACACCTAGGCACTGTTAGACTGGAGACGGTGTCAAGGGTGGCGAAGACACCCATTCTTAGTAAGAGCACTTTGCTCACACACATTGAGACACACGGGCGCGTTTTATTTTTAAACAGAGAGAATATTCTCCGCAGCAGCCTACAACTTGCTTTACCTATTTGCGTAGGGTTAAGGAGAAGTAGATGTGGCAAGAGTCATGTAGGGTCTGCCTTCTGTCTTATGGGGATTTATTGTGGTTTATTTAACTAGTCCCCTGTTAGCAGCCAATTAGGTCACTTCTTATTTATTTAGCTGGAGAGGAGAGTTCTGAATAGCTGTGCCTGCGATCTTCGTGTTTATATTGTGCATGTGCCTAAAGAACACGTTCTAGGGAGTAGAATTTCTGAGTTAAAGGTTATTTAAAATTCTGATGCACATGTAAAAAGGCATCTTAGCACTTTTATCATGTATTTATAGAGCATAAAAGTAACATGAAAGATTCTGCCTTTCGCCTCTGCCCTTTCCTAATACTTGGAGTCATAAAGCTTCTCTGAGGGCTAACCTGGGCTCTTTCATTTTGCGGCTCTTTAGTTATTTGTGAGATTGAGCAGCTTTGCATATGGTTATAAGGAGTTTGCATTTTATATCCAGTTTTTTGTTCATTTATGATTTTTGTGTTTTCAATGATCTTTTTTCTTAATTGCTTTAAAATTAATTCCTTTTACTTTTGAGATTATAATATAATTACATCATTTCCCCTGCCCTTTCATTCTCCCAAAGCTTCCCAGGTACTCCTTGTTCTCTTTCAAATTTATGGCCCTTGATTCTCATAAACTGTTGTCACATACATATATGTATACATATATATTCTTTAATTGATTTCTGAAACTCTTCATATATAGAAGAACATGCCTCTGTAATGTTCTGTTGCAAATATTTATTCTCAATGTTTTTTGATCTATAAAACCAGACTTGATAAATCTGAAAAGCCGAAACAGAAGAAGCTTCAAGCCTTAACACTCCTACTTATTAGCGCACTCCGCGCTTGTTATTTTGTTACATGTTCTGACTATTCATGCATGTTTATGTGGATCTGTGATCTCTCCCCAATATTTAGTTTATTTTGCGAGTTCGAGGATATCATAATAGAAAAACTGCAGTGCGCTGCTGTCTGCTCTGCTCTGTTCACCCAAGAAGCTGTCCAAGGGCAAAGGTTCTTGAGCTGGACGATCTGCCTTGAACTGTGCTCATCTACCTCACTTCAGGGCTACATTTCTGCGTTTTGGACACTTGACAGGAATTTGGACGTTATATATTTAAAAGCAGAGTTTTATTTGCTTTCTCTTTCTTCTCACGTAATTAAAAAAAGAATGTAAAAAGCAGTGTATGTGTTTGCTTGTACATGTGTGTGAGAGTATGTGCATTATCACACATGAACACTTGTGTGGAGATCAGAGAACTTCATGTCTCCATCATTGCCTTCCACTTTGTTGGGACAGGACCTCAGTTCTTTGCCACTGCATATGCAAGGCTAGCTGTCCTGTGGCCTCCTAGGTAACCTTAGTCATCTTAGCTGAAAGAGCATTGGATTCCTGTTGATGCTTGTTGCTGTAATGGCTTCTGGAAATTCCTTTCAGGTTTTTGCATTTGTTCATCAAGCCCTCTACCTATGGAACCATCTTGCCTGCCCTTTCCTGCCTAATTTTGCTGGTTACAACTCCTATTATAGAGTTGAATAAAGGAAGTGGGAGCAAATATTTTTGCTTTGTTTCTGGTCTTAGAAGGGAGTTCATTTCCTTATCTATGACCGCGTACATTTGTGGTTGTTTTTGCTATGTGTGTGTCTTTTGTTTAATGAGGGACATTTTATTTAACAAGAGGATCTTGAATTTTGTTAACTATCATTATTCTTTTGCTTTTTAAAAATTCATTAGGTAGACCTATCTGGACTCAAACTCAAAGCCTGCCTTTGCCTCCCAAGTGCTGGAACTACAGGTGTGTTCACACCTGACTCATGTTAACTACTTTTTATATATTCAATGAAGTAGTTCCATGGCTTTCTCTCTCTGTGTGTGTTATTACTTATGAATTACTTTGACATACTTTGTAAAAAATAATTTAATTTATATTTGTTTAAATTGTGTGTGTGTGTGTGTGCGCACACATAAATACAGGTGCCTGTATATGTGTAGGCCAAAATAGGGTGTTATATCCCTTATAGCTGAAGTCACAAGCATTTGCAGGACACTCAGTTTGTATGTGTGTGCTGGGATCTGAACTCTGGTTCTCATGATGCCACAGCAAATGCTCTTATCTGCTGAGGAATTTCTCCAGCCCCTCTTGACTTAGTTTTTCATGTCGTACTGTCTTTGCATTCCTTGATTAAATCACACTTGGTCATGGTATACTGTTATTTTCATGTACTTTTAGATTTGATTTTAATTTGTAAATTATTATTGTAAAATATAAATTATTTTAAGGTGTATAAATCATTGGTATTTGGCACATTCATAGTATTGTAAAACCATCATGACTAAGTTCTGGAATATTTTCATCACCCCAAAGGCTAAACAGAGAGTCTATCATGTACTGCTCATCCAGTCAGGAGGGTGTTCTTATTTAATGGCTACCTTTGTCCACTTTCTCTCTCATTTTGAGTTTACCTTGAGTCTCTCCCATATCTTATTCCTGGGCTACACGACTAGGTCACAATTTGCCATGGGTCCTTGTCCTTATTTCTTATGGAGAAAAAATTTGGGGGAGATTATAATCTGAAGAGGTAAAACCTGGAGCCATCGAGGGATCCAGAGGTGTTTAGTAACGAATGGCCTTTCCCTAATAAATGAGGCTTTAAGTGAGATTCAGAGGAAACTGCAGGTTCACAGTTATAAGAAGAAAGCCTCCAGCCACTGGGAACTGGGCTCGAAATCCTGCTCCTCTGCTGACAAAGGCTTCAACCAGATTCCTTGATGAGGGGCACCTCCTCATCCTCATGTTACCTAAAGTTCCCCTTTCTGTCCTGCCTCAGTAATGATTTTTCTCTCATGAGTAGGTCTCCCATAATTTTGTAGTTTTAGTTCTTGTTTATGCCTTCATATCTAAGTGAATGTTTGCACTTGTTTATAAGTTACCAATTTGCATTTCTATTTATTTTGATGTAGTTGGTTTTGGTATCATAGTAGTAAGTTTCACATATAATTAGCAAATGTTTCTTGGTCCTTTTTACATCAGAATGATTTGTGTTAGATTGGTATTAATTCTTATTTTGGGGGAACATTTTAGCAGTAAATTCTTTAGACTTATGGTTTTCCTTGAGGGATGGTTTTGAACTATGGATCTAGTCTTTTTGATCATCTAGAGTTATTGGGTCTTGGTGGACCTCCCACTACCATGGCTCCCAAAACAAGTTGATGAAAGAGAAAGACTGTTTCGAGTCTGGGTTTCAGAAAATGGGGTAGAGACTGTTACCACACCAACCAACCCACAAACATCCCAACAAAATCAAATTCCACATTTTTCAAAAAGAAAACAAATTTAGGTTTTTGTTTCTTTTAAATGGGGTCAAGAGTGGAAGATTAACATATGTGATTGTCGTACCAGATGTCCCTTTAAATAGCATGCCATTTTACATAGAGTGTGAGTGCCTTAACTGTAGTGTGCTTTTCTTTAAGCTTCTGTTTCTTTCAGCTTCTGTTTCCTGAGTCATTCTTTAACACACTAGTGAATTACCATGTTGGCTTTAGATTGTTGAAATATACAGAGACTAGCAATAAGAGGAAAACCATATTTATCCATGTTTCTACTTTTTCAGCATTAAAAATTAATTCTATTTATTTATCTATTTATTCATTTATGTGTATGTATGAATCTGTGTATGTGTATGTATGTGTGTGTATGTGTACACATGTGCCTCCAGAAGTCTGTGTGCACCAGAAGTGTGCAGATGCCCATGGAGGCCATAAGGCATCAGATCTCCATCAATCCTGGAACTGGATAATAGCTGTAAGATCATATTGGTGTTGAACACTGGACCCAGGTTCTCTGAAGAGCAGTGAGCACTCTTAACTGATGAGCTATCTCTCTAGCCCACATTCTCAGTATCTTTAGCCTCTTTTATTTCCTTGCATAGACCTGAATTTCCATGTAGTGTTATTTTCTTTCTGTTCTGCCTGGAAGTCCTTTATTGTTTCCTGTTGGTTCCTATTGTAATAATTTCTCATGACTTCTGTTTGTCTGAGAAATTTTTCATTTGGTCTTTAAAAGATTATCACATAGGTCTTGTATGTTCTAACTTCCTTTGGGATCAGTTCTTTGATGCAATGATTATTTAGAAGTATATTGTTTAGCTAACAGTTTCCCCACTGGCTTTCCAAGTATTATTGGTTTCCAACTTAATTACATTGTGATTTTCGTATCCTATTTTTTATAAATTTAATACTGTGAGTTGATTAAGACTTGTTTTATGGCTACAATATGCTGTATTAAGATAGCTTCCCATACTAGCTGCAGTGACGTGCATGGACAATACTGGGCAGTGCTCAGTCTATCTGCAGTGCAACCGGCCGATAGTGTGGCTCTACACATAACATCTTTCTTCATTTTGTGTCATGAATCTACTAGTTGCTAAGATAGCAGAGCTTAAATATCTAGCTGTATTAGGATTTTCTTTCTCCTCTTAGTTTCCTCACTTTTGCTTCATTTATTTTATTTTTAAGCACTCTACAACATATTTTTATGATTTTTAAAAAAATTTCCATTAAACTGACTATTTTATTATAACAGAATGTATCTCGTTATCTATGACAATGTATTTTTTGGGAGAGGGATGTATTGTAACTGCTTATACAAACTATATTTTTTTCCTCCATCTTTATTAACTTGGGTATTTCTTATTTACATTTCAATTGTTATTCCCTTTCCCAGTTTCCTGGCCATATCCCCTAGTCCCTCCCCTTCCCCCTCCCCTTCTATGTGGGTGTTCCCCTCCCCATCCTCCCCCCATTACTGCCCTCCCCCCAACAATCACGTTCACTGGGGGTTCAGTCTTGGCAGGACCAAGGGCTTCCCCTTCCACTGGTGATCTTACTAGGCCATTCATTGCTACCTATGAGGTTGGAGCCCAGGGTCAGTCCATGTATAGTCTTTGGAGTGGCTTAGTCCCTGGAAGCTCTGGTTGGTTGGCATTGTTGTTCATGTGGGATCTCAAGCCCCTTTATGACAAACTATATTTAAATCATTTTTTAATTTAAAAATTTAAATATTGCATCTGGATATGTGTACATGAGTTCAGGTGGCCATGGAAGTCAGAAGAGGGTGTCGGGTCCCCTGGAGCTAAAGTTACAGGTGGCTGGGAACCACCTGCTGTGGGCTTTGGGAACTACTGTTGGGCCTGTGGAACAGCAGTAAGTACTCTTTATTGTCACGCCATCTCTCCAGCCTCTTATTCCAGTCTTATGCATGACACATCACTTGTTGTTGTTTTGTTTACTTTCAACTTTCTTGTGTTAAATTGTAGATAACCTGTCTGTTGTGAAATGGCTGCCTGTTATTGATCCTGTAGTCCTTTACCATGGATCATAACGTAAGATGTTTTGGATTGAGTCCTCTAGTTTTGCTTTACTGCTTGAAGCTTCTCTTTTTCTGTTCTTTTATTCTCCTCTTTATTGTTCTTTTTTTCCCCCCTGTATAATTTTTGGAGTGTTCTTTAATTTTGCTTCTGTATTCCATCTGCACTTTTGAGTGTAGGATTCTGAATTCTGGGCTTATGAAATGGATCTATGGATAAAGTGCTTGCTGTACGGGCATGAAGATTGAATTTGGATTCTCCTAACTCCTGTAAATCCAGGTAGAGGAGTTGCACATCTGCAGTCTTAGCATTCCTATAGCAAGGTAGGATGCAGAGAAAGGAGAATGCTGGAAGCTCGTGGACTGGGTACACTGATGCACACATCAATAGTGAATAGCAAGAGCCACTATGTTAGACAAAGTGGAGGGCAAGGGTTGATGCTTGTCTTCTGACTTCCATATTTGTATACTGGCCAAACATGTGAACCTGCACACATGCACGCGCACACAAAATAAATGCTAGGTTTCTAAGTTTGCTTTTACTGGTTTTTCAGGGTCTCAGGAGTAACTCCATCTTCCCTCCCCTCTCTATTACCCTCTATCCTTAAGACACTCTCATTGTATAGTTCTGGGTGGCCTAGAACTTGCAATGTAGACTATACTGGTCTTGAACTCATAGAAATATACCTGTCTTTGCCTCCCAAGTACTAAGTTATGGGACTAAAAGCATGTGTCACCATATCCAGAGCATTTGCTTACATGAGTCTTATGTGTTGTACTCTGTGTTGATGTACTCTGTGTTGATATCTAGGTAGTGTTACAGAATAGGAGACCGAGTTAAGTATTATTCATGCTCAGAAACAGGCCATAGCTTCTTTCCAGCTGTCGGCTTGTCTTACCTGTAGGTGAGCTGTGTTTTGGTTTGCTGTTGTCCTCATTCCTTCAGTCCCCCACAACCTCCCATGCCTTTAGCAGCAGGGGCTGTTGAGTTGCTGCTGTGGTCAGTACTGAACCTGACAGCATGTACATACGATGCCCTGTCCATCATTTGTACTACAAAGATGTCCTCTCTTCTTGCTCTTGTCCTTCCTCATTGGTTGACGGAATCTGCTTATTACTGTGCATAATCCCTGCCTTGGATATAGTGTTATTTCTTGGCTCTTTTGCTCCAGTCCTGCCTCAGGCAGGCCTGAGATGCGAGGCTAATGCTTTCTCCATACTTCTGCTTTTTCTCTTTGCTAGCTGCACTTTCCCTTGTATCTGGAGAGAGCTTGATTTCGAGAGTGACCATGGTCACTGACTTCTGTGTTTGTTTTTGTTTTTTTAATTACTGTAGGATCTTGTTAATGAGTGGGCTTTCTCCCTCCCAACGGTGTGTGGTGCATGTGTTGGGTAGGAAAGTCAGGTGTTCATTTCCACATAGGCAATTCCTGCCTCCTGTCTCTGTTGTGACTTTTGTAGGGTATATAAGAATATTCCAGGAGACCAGGCTTTTTGCCTGTTTCCTGGTGATCTGTTCTACATCTAGGACCTTGAAAAAGGATGAGTGCACATCCCTCCTCCCTCAGCCTGTTATGTGTGGGAAGTGAAGGGCTTTCTCAGTTCATGTTTGGTCTTTAGGAAATTGTTAAATGTTCAGCTGCTTTCTTATTGCTGACTTTTATGGCAGCCTCATTTTGACAAAAGGCAACTCATGTCCTTGGAGCCATTTGCAATTCTTTGGAATGGACTTCCCTCAAATTCTTTGTGATTTTCTGATGGGCTCACCGGGGTTACAATTTTGCCAATTTTCTAGTTTTGTTTGTTGTTGTTTTGGTGGGAGCTGTTCTCTTTGCAATTTTCTACATCTTAAGCACCAGTGTAGAGCTCGTGTCTGTATTTTGACTTTTCTCTTTCCTAGTTATAGCCATGTAATTTTTTTACACACATATATAATTTTCTTTCTTTATGCTTTGATTTGATGTTTTGATCAAAAAGGCTTCCCTGTTATAAATGAACAGAAAGAGAACCATGTTTTTTCATATCATGTTTACATTTTATAATTTTACCATTTAAAAATTTTACCTGCTTATGCAACAGAGCATGTTAATTCACATTGTTTTCCCTCCAGACAGCTATCTGGTTGACCCATTTGTTGGAAGTTGGTTTTGCCTTATGACTTCTTAAAGGTGAGCAGTCCCAGGTGAAAGGCTGAGCATGTCACAGGTACAGCCTCCACCAGTATGAGTGTTGCCTTTTCTTGTGCTGTTTTGGGTTGTTTTCTGCTTGAGTGGACAGAGCCTGAGAAAGGTTTCTCTCAGTTTGTGCATGGCAGTGTTCTGTTGAATGAGTTCAGTAAGTAGGCCTTTGTAAAGGTCTTCTAGAGGCTTGCTTTTTAGTATATACATTCTTTAAGTTATATCGGGCATTATGTCTTGTCTTATCTTTCTGATGCTAGGGTTCTAAGCCAAGGTCTCACACTTGCAAGGCAAGTACTCTGCCAATGATAGTATTATACCTTAGCCTATCCATTGTCAGATAAAAATAATGTAAGTTGGAATACACTCAGCAGAGTGGAGGCTCTTAGGAAATAACCCACGTGGCCCTGGATTCAACCCCTAGTACCCTTTCCTAGATCCCTAGAGTTTATTTAAAAAATAATATACCACAACTGTTGAACATCTTAGCTGAGCAACATGGCTTACAGGGCCCTGACTGGTTATTTCCACTTATGCTTGTGTGGATAAGTGGGGAGCTGATGTTGCTCACCATCAGGAAAGAGAAGTGTATTGGATATCTTTCCAATCCAGGGAAAGATCATCATGGACAATTCTAAGTAGAGTTTCCATTGAGTGAAAATCATCTTCATAGCGTGTACCATCTTAAGGTTGCAAAAAGAGTAAGTTGAACCATTACAATCAGAGGCTTCCAGCATCACCACCTGATGTAGGATTGAAGACAGGGTATGCAGCTTGTGTTTCTTTCAGGTCTCTTGCACCCTTGTCCCAGGCCTAGGGTGACTGTTATTGTTCATGTTATGAAATGGGCTAGTGCGGTCTTTTTTAGTTAGAGACTTTCTGCTGGCATCATGATGGCATCTAGTTGTGATCTCAAGCTCTTATTTTGTCAGACTGTCACTTGCTCCATGGTCTTCTTCCCAGATCCCTGTTGCCCTGTATCTATCCTTCCTCTCCAAAAGCTCTTCTTTTAGGAATCTTTAAACAGTTCACTAAATATTGAATTAAAATTAAATTGCTTCATTCATGCCATTGGTATGATACAATAAAGAGTATTTATTGTAATAAACTTGCTTCTTGGTCCAGAGCTAACAAACAAACAAAACAAAAAGCCTTGAAAGTTCTAGAATGTATTTGTTACCTTAATATAACTACATTGACTCAAATTGGGGATCTTTATGAACTCAGACTGGAGCCAAGTAGTGAGAGGAATAAAGTTAGGATGAGAGGTTGGAATTTCTGCACTCAGGTAGAAAGCAGGAAGCCAGAGAGAGAATTCCACCTCCCCACCCACAGTGACCCATGTTTCAGTAACTTCTAACAAACTATTTGTCACCTGAGCTTCACAGATGCTAAAGGAGAATGTTGAACACCACACTCTTGCAAGGAGGGTGAAGAAGGTCCAGCCCTTGCCCCATATGACTTCTTTATAACAAATTAACCAAGGTAAAGTGTGGTCCTTAGTTAAATTATTCTAGGGAATTGTCATGGTCAAATGATCACGAGGACCACCAAGCCCTTGTCTCAGCTTCCTTTGCTTACACAGTTCTTCTTTTCTTTAAACATTCTCTTCCTTTGTCCCATTCTTCAAAGCCACTTTTATCCAGTAGTGCCACCATCTATTTAGTCTACTTGACTCTGGTCAAAATTTAGAATATGTCAAAATGTTTTCTACTTTTAAACATATTGGAAATATATGATCTTTCCAAGTCCTAATTTTAATTGATACTGGACATTGTTGTTAAAGCTTTCATGGATTAAAAGCTCATAATAACTGGATGACAGATGTAGCTCACTGGTAAAGCCCTGACCTAGTATATGCGAAATCCTGTTCAGCCTCTAACAGAAAAGTTTTTTTTTGTTCATCTTCTAGCAGAAAAATGTGATTACAACAATACCAAGCTGAGGCAAATAGAATACAAAATACAATGAGCCAACAACCTCAAATACAAGGTATAGAAAGCTTGGCATTTGAATGGAATTATATTTTTATATTTGAATATATATATATATGATATGATAGGAACATATATATATATATATATATATATATATATGATAGGAACATGTTTATATGCGCACACTTGTGTATGTATGAGTGCATGTGGAAGCCAGAGGTTGACATTAGATTATCCCTCAGTCGTTTTCCATCATTTGATACTGCATCTGTGCATCTGGAGAAGGTCAGAGGACAATGTAGGTATTGGGGATCAAACTCTGGTCATCAGAATTGGTGACAAGTGCCTTTGCCTGTTGAGTCATTCAGCTACCCTCAGCTTTTAAAAAGTGTGCTTCTGTGTCTAGCCTAGAGGATAGGTACATTTGCAGGCCTTATTCCCTGTGTTTTCATGACAGAAAAGGATATTGGATAAGTTGGTCAGCCTCTGGTATAGCTTTTATGTAACAGATGCTTTCTTGCCTTACAATAAGCCATGTATGAAAAATAGTATCAGAAGAATTTAATCCTTTGTCAAAGAACTTAAGGGCTGTTTTGATAGGAACATATCATGAATAAAGGGCTATGCTCCCTACACTGGTAGAATCTCCTGCCTTAGATAGAGAACTGGTGAGATTTCTTATATCAATTAAATACCAAGATGGCAGATCTCTGGGATTCCACTTTTGTCTTAGAGATTTTCACAGTCACTTGTCATTATTCTTGTCAGGAGTTAAGTGTATGTATGTTATGTGGGTTCTTAAGTAAGTTCGACAAATGCATATTAAGATGCTTCTATGAACATGAAAATAGTCTCAGTATTATAGGGAAAAGTTGCTAAAGAGAAACATATAGTTACACAGTTATTAATGCAAAATTCTTACATATACCTATATAAAGCTGAGATGATGATGATCAATTACAATTTTTTATATGATTTTTTTTTTTTTTTTTTTTTATTATTATTAACTTGAGTATTTCTTATATACATTTTGAGTGTTATTCCCTTTCCGGTTTCGGGCAAACATCCCTCCCCCTCCCCTTCCTTATGGGTGTTCCTCCCAACCCTCCCCCCATTGCTGCCCTCTCCCCAACAGTCTAGTTCACTAGGGGTTCAGTCTTAGCAGGACCCAGGGCTTCCCCTTCCACTGGTGCTCTTACTAGGATATTCATTGCAACCTACGAGGTCAGAGTCCAGGGTCAGTCCATGTATAGTCTTTGGGTAGTGGCTTAGTCCCTGGAAGCTCTGTTTGGTTGGCATTGCTGTACATATGGGGTCTCGAGCTCCTTCAAGCTCTTCCAGTTCTTTCTCTGATTCCTTCAACAGGGGTCCTGTTCTCAGTTCAGTGGTTTCCTGCTGGCATATGCCTCTGTATTTGCTGTATTCTGGCTGTGTCTCTCAGGGCGATCTGCATTCACATTTTGATCATCCGTCTTGAGTTTCATTTGTTCTAGGCATCTAGGGTAATTCAAGCATTTGGGCTAATAGCCACTTATCAATGAGTACATACCATGTATGTCTTTCTGTGATTGGGTTAGCTCACTCAGGATGATATTTTCCAGTTCCAACCATTTGCCTACGAATTTCATAAAGTCATTGTTTTTGATAGCTGAGTAATATTCCATTGTGTAGATGTACCACATTTTCTGTATCCATTCCTCTGTTGAAGGGCATCTGGGTTCTTTCCAGCTTCTGGCTATTATAAATAAGGCTGCGATGAACATAGTGGAGCACGTGTCTTTTTTATATGTTGGGGCATCTTTTGGGTATATGCCCAGGAGAGGTATAGCTGGATCCTCAGGCAGTTCAATGTCCAATTTTCTGAGGAACCTCCAGACTGATTTCCAGAATGGTTGTAGCAGTCTGCAACCCCACCAACAATGGAGGAGTGTTCCCCTTTCTCCACATCCTCGCCAGCATTTGCTGTCACCTGAGTTTTTGATCTTAGCCATTCTCACTGGTGTGAGGTGAAATCTCAGGGTTGTTTTGATTTGCATTTCCCTTATGACTAACTTGATGTTGAACATTTCTTTAGGGTGTTTCTCAGCCATTGGCATTCCTCAGCTGTGAATTCTTTGTTTAGCTCTGAACCCCATTTTTTAATAGGGTTATTTGCCTCCCTGCTGTCTAACTTCTTCAGTTCTTTGTATATTTTGGATATAAGCCCTCTATCTGTTGTAGGATTGGTAAAGATCTTTTCCCAATCTGTTGGTTGCCGTTTTGTCCTAACCACAGTGTCCTTTGCCTTACAGAAGCTTTGCAGTTTTATGAGATCCCATTTGTCGATTCTTGATCTTAGAGCATAAGCCATGGGTGTTTTGTTCAGGAAATTTTTTCCAGTGCCCATATGTTCCAAATGCTTCCTAGTTTTTCTTCTATTAGTTTGAGTGTATCTGGTTTGATGTGGAGGTCCTTGATCCACTTGGACTTAAGCTTTGTACAGGGTGATAAGCATGGATCGATCTGCATTCTTCTACATGTTGACCTCCAGTTGAACCAGCACCATTTGCTGAAAATGCTATCATTTTTTTTTCCATTGGATGGTTTTGGCTCCTTTGTCAAAAATCAAGTGCCCATAGGTGTGTGGGTTCATTTCTGGGTCTTCAATTCTGTTCCATTGGTCTATCTGTCTGTCTCTGTACCAATACCATGCAGTTTTTATCACTATTGCTCTGTAATACTGCTTGAGATCTGGGATAGTGATTCTCCCTGAAGTCCTTTTATTGTTGAGGATAGTTTTAGCTATCCTGGGTTTTTTGTTATTCCAGATGAATTTGCAAATTGTTCTGTCTAACACTTTGAAGAATTGGATTGGTATTTTGATGGGGATTGCATTGAATCTGTAGATCGCTTTTGGTAGAATGGCCATTTTTACTATATTAATCCTGCCAATCCATGAGCATGGGAGATCTTTCCATCTTCTGAGATCTTCTTCAATTTCTTTCTTCAGAGTCTTGAAGTTCTTATTGTACAGATCTTTCCCTTGCTTGGTTAAAGTCACCCCGAGGTACTTTATATTATTTGGATCTATTATGAAGGGTGTCATTTCCCTAATTTCTTTCTCGGCCTGTTTCTCTTTTGTGTAGAGGAAGGCTACTGATTTATTTGAGTTAATTTTATACCCAGCCACTTTGCTGAAGTTGTTTATCAGCTTTAGTAGTTCTCTGGTGGAACTTTTGGGATCACTTAAATATACTATCATATCATCTGCAAATAGTGATATTTTGACTTCTTCTTTTCGATCTGTATCCCTTGACCTCCTTTTGTTGTCTGATTGCTCTGGCTAGAACTTCAAGAACTATATTGAATAAGTAGGGAGAGAGTGGGCAGCCTTGTCTAGTCCCTGATTTTAGTGGGATTGCTTCAAGTTTCTCTCCATTTAGTTTAATGTTAGCCACTGGTTTGCTGTATATGGCTTTTACTATGTTTAGGTATGGGCCTTGAATTCCTATTCTTTCCAGGACTTTTATCATGAAGGGGTGTTGAATTTTGTCAAATGCTTTCTCAGCATCTAATGAAATGATCATGTGGTTTTGTTCTTTCAGTTTGTTTATATAATGGATCACGTTGATGGTTTTTCCAGATATTAAACCATCCCTGCATGCCTGGGATGAAGCCAACTTGATCATGGTGAATGATTGTTTTGATGTGCTCTTGGATTCGGTTTGCCAGAATTTTATTGAGTATTTTGCATCGATATTCATAAGGGAAATTGGTCTGAAGTTCTCTTTCTTTGTTGGGTCTTTGTGTGGTTTAGGTATAAGAGTAATTGTGGCTTCATAGAAGGAATTCGGTAGTGCTCCATCTGTTTCAATTTTGTGGAATAGTTTGGATAATATTGGTACGAGGTCTTCTATGAAGGTCTGATAGAATTCTGCACTAAACCCGTCTGGACCTGGGCTCTTTTTGGTTGGGAGACCTTTAATGACTTCTTCTATTTCCTTAGGAGTTATGGGGTTGTTTAACTGGTTTATCTGTTCCTGATTTAACTTCGGTACCTGGTATCTGTCTAGGAAATTGTCCATTTCCTGCAGATTTTCAAGTTTTGTTGAATATAGACTTTTATAGTAAGATCTGATGATTTTTTGAATTTCCTCTGAATCTGTAGTTATGTCTCCCTTTTCATTTCTGATTTTGTTAATTTGGACACACTCTCTGTGTCCTCTCGTTAGTCTGGCTAAGGGTTTATCTATCTTGTTGATTTTCTCAAAGAACCAACTTTTGGTTCTGTTGATTCTTTCTATGGTCCTTTTTGTTTCTACTTGGTTGATTTCAGCTCTGAGTTTGATTATTTCCTGCCTTCTACTCCTCCTGGGTGTATTTGCTTCTTTTTTGTTCTAGAGCTTTTAGGTGTGCTGTCAAGCTGCTGACATATGCTCTTTCCTCTTTCTTTCTGCAGGCACTCAGCGCTATGAGTTTTCCTCTTAGCACAGCTTTCATTGTGTCCCATAAGTTTGGGAATGTTGTATCTTCATTTTCATTAAATTCTAAAAAGTCTTTAATTTCTTTCTTTATTTCTTCCTTGACCAGGTTATCATTGAGTAGAGCATTGTTCAATTTCCACGTATATGTGGGCATTCTTCCCTTATTGTTATTGAAGACCAGTTTTAGGCCGTGGTGGTCTGATAGCACGCATGGGATTATTTCTATCTTTCTGTACCTGTTGAGGCCCGTTTTTTGACCAATTATATGGTCAATTTTGGAGAAAGTACCATGAGGAGCTGAGAAGAAGGTATATCCTTTTGCTTTAGGATAGAATGTTCTATAAATATCTGTTAAGTCCATTTGGCTCATGACTTCTCTTAGTCTTTCTACATCTCTGTTTAATTTCTGTTTCCATGATCTGTCCATTTATGAGAGTGGGGTGTTGAAATCTCCTACTATTATTGTGTGAGGTGTAATGTGTGTTTTGAGCTTTAGTAAGGTTTCTTTTACGTATGTAGGTGCCCTTGTATTTGGGGCATAGATATTTAGGATTGAGAGTTCATCTTGGTGGATTTTTCCTTTGATGAATATGAAGTGTCCTTCCTTATCTTTTTTGATGACTTTTAGTTGAAAATTGATTTTATCTGATATTAGAATGGCTACTCCAGCTTGCTTCTTCCGACCATTTGCTTGGAAAGTTGTTTTCCAGCCTTTCACTCTGAGGTAGTGTCTGTCTTTGTCTCTGAGGTGTGTTTCCTGTAGGCAGCAGAATGCAGGGTCCTCGTTGCGTATCCAGTTTGTTAATCTATGTCTTTTTATTGGGGAGTTGAGGCCATTGATGTTGAGAGATATTAAGGAATAGTGATTATTGCTTCCTGTTGTATTCATATTTGGATGTGAGGTTATGTTTGTGTGCTTTTCTTTCTCTTTGTTTTGTTGCCAAAGGCGATTAGTTTCTTGCTTCTTCTAGGTATAGCTTGCCTCCTTATGTTGGGCTTTACCATTTATTATCCTTTGTAGTGCTGGATTTGTAGAAAGATATTGTGTAAATTTGGTTTTGTCATGGAATATCTTGGTTTCTCCATCTATGTTGATTGAGAGTTTTGCAGGATACAGTAACCTGGTCTGGCATTTGTGTTCTCTTAGGGTCTGTATGACATCAGTCCAGGATCTTCTGGCCTTCATAGTTTCTGGCGAAAAGTCTGGTGTGATTCTGATAGGTCTGCCTTTATATGTTACTTGACCTTTTTCCCTTACTGCTTTTAATATTCTTTCTTTATTTTGTCGTTTGGTGTTTTGACTATTATGTGACGGAGGTGTTTCTTTTCTGGTCCAATCTATTTGGAGTTCTGTAGGCTTCTTGTATGCCTATGGGTATCTCTTTTTTAGGTTAGGGAAGTTTTTCTTCTATGATTTTGTTGAAGATATTTACTGGTCCTTTGAGCTGGGAGTCTTCACTCTCTTCTATACCTATTATCCTAAGGTTTGATCTTCTCATTGAGTCCTGGATTTCCTGTATGTTTTGGACCAGTAGCTTTTTCCGCTTTACATTATCTTTGACAGTTGAGTCAATGATTTCTATGGAATCTTCTGCTCCTGAGATTCTCTCTTCCATCTCTTGTATTCTGTTGGTGATGCTTGTATCTACAGCTCCTTGTCTCTTCTTTTGGTTTTCTATATCCAGGGTTGTTTCCATGTGTTCTTTCTTGATTGCTTCTATTTCCATTTTTAATTCCTTCAACTGTTTGATTGTGTTTTCCTGGAATTCTTTCAGGGATTTTTGTGACTCCTCTCTGTAGGCTTCTACTTGTTTGTTTATGTTTTCCTGTGTTTCTCTAAGGGAGTTCTTCATGTCTTTCTTGAAGTCCTCCAACATCATGATCAAATATGATTTTGAAACTAGATCTTGCTTTTCTGGTGTGTTTGGATATTCCGTGTTTGCTTTGGTGGGAGAATTGGGCTCCGATGATGCCATGTCGTCTTGGTTTCTGTTGCTTGGGTTCCTGTGCTTGCCTCTCGCCATCAGATTATCTCTAGTGTTACTTTGTTCTGCTATTTCTGACAGTGGCTAGACTGTCTTATAAGCCTGTGTTTCAGGAGTGCTGTAGACCTGTTTTCCTGTTTTCTTTCAGCCAGTTATGGGGACAGAGTGTTCTGCTTTCGGGCGCGTAGTTTTTCTTCTCTACAGGTCTTCAGCTGTTCCTGTGAGCCTGTGTCTTGAGTTCACCAGGCAAGTCGTTTGTAGCAGAAAAGTTCGTCTTACCTGTGGTCCCCAGGCTCAAGTTTGCTCGCGGGGTGTTGCCTATGAGCTCTCCACGGCCTCAGCAGCCAGGAAGATCTGCGCCGCCCCTTCCGGGAGGTTCCGTCCCCCAGGGTTCCAGATAGCTTTTGTTTTCCTCTGGGGTCAGTACTGTGTGCAGCGTGCAGTCTCTTCTGGTTTCCCAGGCGTGTCCGCCTCTCTGAAGGTTTAGCTCTCCCTCCCACGGGATTTGGGTGCAGAGAACTGTTTATCCGGTCGGTCCCTTCAGGTGTGGTGTCTCAGACGCAGTGGATCTGCTGTTCCTGGGCCCTCCTCTACGGGTACCCAGAGGCCGTATACAGTTTCCTCCTGGGCCAGGGATGTGGGCAGGGGTGGGCGGCGTTGGTGGTCTCCTCCGCTCTGCTGCCTCAGGAGTGCTCGCCCGACCAGGCGGCGAGAACTCCCCTCCCAATTACAATTTTTAAAATAACTTGTAATAGTGCAAACATCATACTCATTCACTAGAGTCTGTATTTTGAATTTTGATCTTTTCCTGGGATGGTGGCTTGAAGCATCCTATAGACTGGTCAATAACAGCATGATGTGAGACACTTCTAAGGCTGCAAAGGCAAGAACAGCTGTGATGTGTGCATTTATGCATACATGTTGTGTATGTGGATATATATGTGCATGTTTGTGGGTGAAGCCACATCAGCTGTGAAGTAGGTTTTGTGGGTTCAGAAACACTTGGGTGTTTAAGATTAAAATATACAAAGAAATTTCTCAAGATCATAGAGCTGAAAAGTCATTGCCTTAACTTTATCCCCCCTTCTCCAGTTCCAACTATTGTTTTCTTTAATTTTTTTATATTATATATTCAAACCTTATTTATATTCAAATGTACATGAATGGGCTGGAGAGATGCTTCAGTGGATAAAGGCACTTACCACCAAGCCAGGCAACCTGAGGCCGATTTCCTGGATTCATTTGGTAGAAGGAGAGAAACGACTCTCTCAAGTTGTTCTCTGACCTCCACATGCAGGTCCCCACACATACATTCACAGAATAAACAAAGTGCAATTAAAATATGTACATGTCCTGTAGTTTAGATATGTCAACTCTCGGTCTTCTGTGTTAACACTTCAATTTGGCTGGGAAGAAAAATCTTTTTAGAAGTCTGACGCTACTGACTTTTACACACCATTGCTTCTATGTAAGTCTAATACAATCTTTTCACCCTTTTCTGTCCTGTTAGTATTTTCCCCTCTGCCTTCCACAGCTCTTACTTTGCTATTGCAGTTGCTGCTACTGCTGCTGCACCAGTAAGTGTGGACTGCAAGACTCAGGACAGGTGCTTAGCTGTCACTCCACCCTTCATTCTGTGTATTGGGGAGTTAACTGAGCTTATGTTATTTTGATCAGTGACACTTATTATTTTTTTGACAATTTTTACTATATTATTTGTTGTAGTCATTATTGTCTATGTTGAAAATAGACCAAAGCACTTGGGATGTTTCTGCTAGTTGTTTCAATTAATTTTCCTAATTTCTAACTCCTTATCTTTATTTTATTATTTTTCTGAGAAATTCTCTTTAGGAGATTGTACGTCAGCTGTGATATAGTCCCAGGCATTGCTTGACTGTAAAGTTTGCAGCTTCCCTACACACTGTCCTCTGGGAAGCAGCATGGCTGGAAGGTTACAATCACTGTTTCAGGTCTTCATCACCTGGATCTGTTGTGCAGGGGTGGGGGGTGTGTTGTTTTCTTTCTGTTGAGTAATTTGGGGGGCGTTTGTGAAATGTTTCCAGTTCCTTTACTTTCCAGTCCATCAAAGACCCAATGCAATTCCAGTGCGCATGTGTCCGTGTGTATGTTAGTTGTTACGTGCAATCTTTCTGACGAGGAGAATCCACAGACCTAGAGTCCCCGGCCCTTTGGTGAGAGTCATCATCTCTCTTCCTCTTCTATCTCTTCACCATGAGGTGTGCGGCTGCATCCTGGAGATTGCACATGAGAATGTGGGGGACCAGAAACGTGTAAAATTTACAAGTTTGTGGAGTTTAGAACATTGCCATAGACTTGAGAGTTTGACATTCTTTATTTAATAAAAACAAAAAGGAAAATACAAACCGAAAATACCCTTCTAAATATTTTTCTACGATGTTCTGAATCTCAAGTAATTTTAGAGATGTTCATTCTTTACCACTGGTACTCTAAGGTCCTTAGACTCTCAGACCCAGGCTGCTTGGTCTTCAAGCTTTGTTTTGTTTGTTTCCTTTGGTCTCTAGTCCCCCAAGCCCACTCCATGTGACAGCTCTTAAAGAGAACTGGCATTTCATGGTGTGGTCAGGACTTGAGAAATAGCCACTCAGGCCTTCTTCTGTTAACCCTTTTCTTGAAGCTCAGGTTGAGTTCCTTAGCAGGGAATCATTCTTTCTTTAGCATCTACTCTGCCTGCCTCTATTGCCACACTCCTGCTTCCCATTTATCAACAATCCACCAACTGCTTTAGCTGAATGCATTGTTTCTCAGTTATTTGCTATTCTGAACACGAATGGATTTTTTTTTATCCTCCCTTATTATGGTTTTAGTAGGATCTTCTAAAAGAAAGGGGAAAAAACCCAGTACAGCTGGTTGTTAAATATGATACTGTAATCTTCCCCTGGGATTGAATAAAACCTACGTAGAAACCTCCATCTGCTAGCTGTTGTTAAGGAGAGGCCTATGGTGCTACGGCAGGGTAGAATGCCCTAGCTTGTTAATTCAAGCTTAGAGCTTTAATGGTGTGTGTGTGTGTGTGTGTGTGTGTGTGTGTGTGTGTGTGTGAAAATAACATTTACAAAAGGAATTTAAATAATACCTAAAATACTGTTTAGATTATCTAGCACATAATGTAGTCCATTGTGGGAGCCTTTTTTTACTTAGGAATAAAATAGAACAAATTTTCCTAAGGGGAAATGTTAAAAATACAAGCAAGCTTTTTATATTTTAAATGTACAGGTGCAAGATCATCATTGGTTTCTATGTTCCATGCACAGCGATTTACAGATTTTTGTCCACTGAGATGGTTCTGCATTCAAATGTAATAGAAAACCAAATAAGAAATCCACACAACTGTGCATAAGATGTCGGCTTCACAAATGCAGGCACTGCGAGAGACCTGTGAGGCCTCCAGCAGCAGGCCTTTTGTCTAATCTGTAACTTTTGGCTGGATTTGAGTTCATTCTAAATTTAATATGGAAAGTTTTATAATTGGTCCAGTCAATTTTGCTTCTCCATCTGTCTCCACTATCACAGATAAGCCATGCAGTTGTGGGAAAGGAGAGGTGGTGGGGCTGGGAGGAAGAGTGCACACAGTCCAGGGGTGCACACGGTTCAGGGGAAGTCACTTGTCTGCATCATTGGCTGATTGGCCTCACCATGTCTGAGTTCCTTCCCTGTCTCCACAATGGTCTAGGTTCTCCTTTTCACAGAAGAGTTGAGGGTTTGAGGAGGCAATAGACTGTTTGTGGGGAAAATAGTAATATGGGTCATGTGACCTGTGAAGACAAGATGACCCCCAAATATGGTGAGCATCAATCTTGTAAGAGTGCTGCTGTCATTTTAATTTTTACACCAGACTGTGTTTATTCTTTTTTTTTATATTCTGAGAAATATAATGAAAACAATATATTTTTTTTTCCTCTTTCTTTTTTTCGGAGCTGGGGACTGAACCCAGGGCCTTGCGTTTGCTAGGCAAGCGCTCTACCACTGAGCTAAATCCCCAACCCCGAAAACAATGTATTTTAAAGTATATCTTCTTTCCTTCCTTCTTCTCTCCCTCCCTTCCCTCCTCTCTTCTTTTTTGGTTCTGGGATCAAACAAAGAGTCATGAGTATGCTAAGCACGTAGTTTTTCATCGAGCCACACTCTATGTTTTATTGTCTTTTATGATTGGCATGTGTAAATTATACTGTGTTCAGTGTGGGGTTTGAGCACTTGTATACACTCTGCACCCAGCAAACCAAACGAACCCCTGCCATCTGTGTGCTGCCTAGTTTTACTTCAACTCACCGTAAGCTATAGTCATCTGAGGAGAGCCTCAACGGAGAAAATGCCTCCATAAGATTGGGCAGTAGGCAAACCTGTAGAGCATTTTCTTAATTAGTGATTGATGAGGAAGGGCCCAGCCCAGTGTGGGTGGTGCTCTCCCTGGGCTGATTGTCCTGGTTTTATAACAAAGGGGGCTGGGGAAGCCATGGTTAGCAAGCTAGCAACAGCACTCCTACAGGGCCCCTGCATCAACTCCTGCCTCTAGGTTTCTTCCCCACTTGAGTTCCTGTTCTGACTTCCTTCAATGATGAACAAGCAGTACTGTGGAAGTGTAAGACAAATCAGCCCCTTTCTCCCCAAGTTGCTTTGGTCATCATCAGAGCAACAGTAACCCTAAATAAGGCTCTCTATTAATTATTACCCTATTTTCCAGCTGATGTTTCAGTCTCTGCCTAGGAGAACAAACACACAGTACTGGTTCTGTGCCCGGGTTGGCCTGATTCTGCTTAGCATAAGGCTCTTGACTTCCCAGTTTTCTATGACTGGCAAGATTATACCCCATTGTATATATTGTGCTTTCATTTTCTGAGGTATATACTGAAAAGTAGGGTTGTTATATCAAATGGTAGCTCTTTTTTGGATTGAAGACATTATACTTCACGTTGTTTCCTATGTCTGTACTAAGTTTGAGGCTCTCCAACATGTGCAGAAGTTCCTAATTCTCCACATCACTGTCAACATTTCTTGTTGATATTTTTATAATAGATTTTCATTTTCATTTCTTCTTGCTGTGGTAAAACTTGTGAAACCATGTTAAGGAAAAAGTTCTTATTTGGCTCACAGTTTCTGGGTATGGATCATCTCTGAAGGGAAGTCCAGGAGATGAGAACTTGAAGCAGCTGGACACATCCACAGTGAAGAGCAGAGAATAATGAACCATGAACCAAGGGATGCTTCTCACTCTCAGCCCAGTCTTTCCTTTTCTTTTAGACCAGGGCCCAGCCAATAAATGAATGATGTTACCTTTGCTTTCATGTCAATGAACCCAGTTAAGAAAATCTCTCAGTGACATGCCCATAGCCTGATATAATCTAGACAGTTCTCACGCACACTCCTTTCCTAGGTGATTCTAGATGGTGTGAAGTTGACAATGATAACCATCATGTAAGATATTCTAACTAGGGAGAGATGATTTGCTTTGTAGTTTAGATTATCATTTCGATGATGGCTAATGACAATGAACATATTTCATGTGTTTATTTTCTATTTTTCTTTTTCAGACATGTATACTCAGGGTATTGAACATTTTGAAATTTGATGGGTTTGACATAGCTATTTCTTTTTTTGTCAGATAAAGTTAGGCACCTTTCTCCTATTCTGTATGTAAGCCATTTCTTTATGACTACTATTGGTTGTTTCCTTAGCTGTGGAGAAGATTCTTATATTGTCTAGTCATAGTTGTCTACATTTGCATTCGTTTCTTGTAATTTTGGATTCCAAGTCAGAAAATCATGGTCAGCACAAAGTTTTTAAAAACTCCTTCATTTTTATTTTCTGTGAAGGAGTGTTTGACCTGCATGTGTGTCTGTGTACCATATGGATGGCTGTACCCACACAAGCCAGAAGAGGGGATCTAAGCCCCTGAAACTGGAGTTACAGGTAGTTGGGAGCCATTCATGTGTGTGGTAGACATTGAACCTGGGTCCTTTGGAAGAGGAGCTCTCCAGAACCTGCATGTATGTATCAATGTGTTTTATTTCCTGTGTTTTATTCCTAATAGTTTACGTTTCTCATCTACTTCGACTTGATTTTAGTCCAGGGCAAGAGGCAGGGAGTCAAGGGTCAGTCTTCTATACATGAACTAAATTTTCAATCACTATTCCTTGAAGAGGCTGTTGTTTTTATATGTCTGACACCAGGCAAGAATCTATTGGCTGCACGTGTGCTGGTTTATTTTTGAGATCTGCACTCAGTTTCATTGTTCTGTTTTCATGCTATCTTAGCTACTGGTGGCTCTGTCAATGTGCCTTGAAGTTTGGCATTGTGTTGCCTTTAGTGTTGTTCTTTCTGTTCAGTTTCTGGGTTGAACTTAGGATTTCTGTTTAGTTCTAGGATGAATGTCATTGGTATGTACTATGTCTATGGATAGAGAGTGTACTGGATGTATAAATCACTTTGGGATTTGTGAAGTGTTCTGGTCTATAAACAGGAAGTCTTCCATTTTTATCGTGTCCTTCAGTCTATTAGTGTTTTCTAATATTCATTGTAACTATCTTCGCTTTTCTGGTCAAACCAGTGCCTACTTAATTCTGTCATGTTTTAGAACATATTCCTCTCATGGTTTCTTTTTTTTTTTATTAGCCTTGTTACTTGTTTATACCATGGCACTAGTTTTATATTTTAATTTTATATTCTGAAAGTTTAATAAATTTACCAGTTTTGGTATCTTCTAGAAGAATCTTTAGATTTTTCTGTGTTAAGAATCGTAACCTATGGAAATAAAGATACTTTGACTTTCCTCTTTTCTGGATGTATACAATTTTTTTTTAAATTTGCCTAATTGTCCTGGCTAACCTTCTGTTATTATATTCAGTAACTGTGAGTCCAGTTACAACCTTCTCTTGTTTCATATACTAGAGAATCATTTTCAGCTTTTCCATTTTCCCATGTAGTGTAATGCTGGTTATAGGTTTTTCATAGTTTAAAATATCTTTACATCCTTCATTTCTTCAAATATTTTTCTTGTTGTATAGTGATTATGAGTTTTATCAAATAATTTTTCTTCATCTCCTGAGACAGTCTTAAAACTTCTTTTTTTTTTTTTTTGGAGCTGGGGATCGAACCCAGGGCCTTGCGCTTCCTAGGCAAGCGCTCTACCACTGAGCTAAATCCCCAACCCTGTCTTAAAACTTCTTATCCCTTAGTTTTTTGACATAATAAAGTAAGTCATATATTCAACTATCCTTGTATTCCTGGATAAATTCCACTTGAACATAGTGAATTTTGTTTTTTGAACATAATTTGAATTTGACTTGCTAGTCTGTTGTTAAGTATTTTATATGTATATTCATCAGAGATAATGATTTATATTTTATCATTTTTTATTGTGTTTTACTTCTGACCTTGTGTTTAATTCTGAACTTATAGGATATATTTGAAAGAATTTCTTCCCTTTAAATTTTTGGGAATAATTTGAGAAGAATCAATGTCAGTTTCTCTTTTTAAAGTCTTGGTATTATTCATCAGTGGATGACCCCTGTAATATTTTCTTTGTTAGAAGGCTTTTTTAAAAAAATTACTTCTCGGGGTTGGGGATTTAGCTCAGTGGTAGAGCACTTGCCTAGGAAGTGCAAGGCCCTCGGTTCGGTCCCCAGCTCCGAAAAAAAGAACCAAAAAAAAAAAAAAAATTACTTCTCTTATTTCACCACTACTTATAAGCCTGTTCAGGTTTTCTGTATCTTCATGGTTCTGTTTTACCAAGATGCGTGTGTGTGTGTGTGTGTGTGTGTGTGTGTGTGTGTGTGTTACTTTTGCTGTTTCCTAATCAATTTTTTATTTCTAATTATTTGAACATAGTGTGAAGCTCAGTTAGTACGGCATGCAGGAAGCCCTGGGTTTAGTCCCAGCAGTGTATAAAATGCAGAACAGTGGTGTGTACTAGCACTTAGGAGGTGGAGGTAAGAGTGTCAACAATTCAAGGTTAGTTTCAGTTATAGAGCAAGTTAGATGTCAGCCTGGGCTATAAAAACTTTTGTATGGTGTATGTATTGTGCCATCTTGCACTCTTGTGTCATAACATTTGTATGGACAATGTCGGGTGTTGTTCCTCAATTTCCCTTGCTTAAAGTAGAGTCTCTTTTGTGTTATGCTTATGTTTACACCAGTCTATCTGGTCCAAGAGTTTCTGGGATTTTCTTGTCTCTATCTCTCATACTGTAGTAGGAGTTGGCATTGCAGAAGTGTACTATTGTGCCTGATTTTATATGCACTCTGGGATTTGAACTCAGGTCTTCTCATTTGCATGCCAAGCACTTTACCCACTATCCAGCCTTGATTATTAATTTAATTTAAGAAGATACATCATCATAAATCTATTTATTGAGGCTTGTTTTGTAGCGTGATACATGGTCTGTTCTAGGGAACTTTGAGTTTGAAGAAATGAAAGTGTGGCCATTGAAGAAATGTTCTGTAAACATGTGTTGAGCACATGTGATCTGTAGTATAACTTGACTCTGATGCTCTTTTGTTGACCTTTTTGTTTGTTTGTTTGTTTGTTTGTTTGTTTTAACTTACTTTTTGGTATCAATTGATAAGAGTCAGATCTTAAAATGACCAACTACTACTTTATTATCTCTTAGCTATGTCTTTAAACCTAATTGTATTTTTTAAAAAGTCTCTGATATTAGTTGAGTATATATTTAAATTGTTTTATCTTGTTGAAATAATCCCTTGCATATAAGAAATGTACATGGCATATTTTGGGAGATCAATGCCCATGCTTAGGAGAATCTTAATTTTTCTCACTTACACTAATCGAAAGCAATTGGTTGTCTGCCCTTTTTTTTTTTTTTAAGCTGTGCCTCACTATTTGCTTTTGGGTGGCTTGGTTTCTTATTCCTGGGAAGAGAAATCATGACTAAGGCAACTCATAAAAGAAGGCATTTAATTGGAGTCTTGTTTACAGTTTCAGAGGCTTAGTTCATTATCATCATGGAGGAAAGCCTGGTGGGAACCTTACAGGCATGGTGCTAAAGAACTAGTTGAGGGTTACATCCTGCTCTGTGAGCAGAGAGGGACACACTGGGCCTGGCATGGACTTTAGAAACCTCAAAACTCACCCCCAGAGACATACCTCTTCCAACAAGACCATACCTCCTACTCCTTTCAAATCTACACCTTGATGACTAAGTATTCAAATATATGAGCCCACATGGCCGCTCTTATTCAAACCACTGCACTGAACCTACACCTTTTTTTAAAGATAGATAAATGTTTTATTATTAAACACCACCCCTAAATATCTCATAAGAACAAGTCTTATCCCTGCAGATGCCCTTTCCCTTCCACTGCCTCCAAAGGTTGACCTACATTTTTGCCTTTTCTTTTTCCACTTTTTAAATGCGACTTACATGCCAGTCTAATTAATCAGATTTTCCAGAGCCTTTTTGATCTCATCAAGATCATATCCCACCATGAAGCTCAGCAAATCCCTAAAACTTCATACAATTCTCAAGGTATCTATAAGGTCAACTCTTAACCCATCTGTGAATAGTCTTACTGGGTGTGAACTGGTCATCATCAAACACCATCACCCTTATGTCTGATTCTCTAGTAATAATTGTCCTTCCTCTGCTGCCTTCAGTCCTAGGTATTCATGGGGACCTCAGCTGGTAATAACCAGGTTTCCCTAATGGCTTATATTTCCCTTTGTTCATGGAAGGATGAGTAGTTAAATTATCCAGTTTCCTTGTCTCCTCAGCACTCATCCTAGCTTTCATTGCATACTTAAAAATCTTTCTCAATTTCTGAAGTTACTTAAGTTCTTCCCCAATTCCTACATTGAGCTGCTGGTTGCCTTAGCTCCTTGTATGGGGTCATTATTAATATCCCTGTCTGAATGATGAATCATGGTTATTTCCCTTCATTTCCACTAAAGGTTGGATCTGAGAAGCATATTTCATTACTTCTACTATATTGTCTTCCTCCTCATTCTCTGATTTTTCCCCCCACAAGTTCCAAAGAAGAACCCTTTTGGAATCTATGAAGGGTTTCTCAGCTCAGATCTAATTTTCCTTTGCATCCTGCCAGCTATGAAAAATTACCAGCCTCCATTTCACCCCCACCCACCCCTTTCCCAATTTTTCTGGTAACTCAGAGGCAGATGCAGTGGATGGTGTCTATGTGCTATTTTTCTATTGTGATTTCTGCTTTATGCAGGGATGTTTCTATTGAGAAGACAATTGAGTCTTAATTGTATCTTATAGCAAAGGCCACAAAGTTGGCATGAGAGCAGTCTTACGATTCCTTCTCACACATGATTCTCTGCGGGGTTGCACTATATTCTCTAGTACACCAGTGATTGTAAGAATGTCTTCATATTCCAACAGCAGGCCCCGTTCATCAAAGATGCATAGCATCTCATACTGAGAAAGACGATCTGCTTTGGATTGTACCCAGGTGTGTTCCACTGTCAGACAGCTCAGTTTGGGTTAAATCCTATCACCCATCAGAGAGAGTAAAATTCAGCACAACAAAGCCATATGACTCCATACCACACTGGAAAAGTTTGCTTTCCATATGCTCTATCCTTAGAAGGATTAGCCACATTTGTCTCATCACTATCCAACCACTCCTCCTTTATTCCTCTTTGGTTCTTTTGGGCCCTGTTTGGGTGCCAGTTGAATTGTGTGACTTTTCCTGGGATGGCACAAACAAATGGGTAGTTATCCCAGCTTGGGTGCCAACAGATCAAAAGAACAGTTCTCCTCATTTCCAACACAGTGAACCAGTGATTTTATCGGAGTTCTGCACTGTTCTAAGGTGAAAGGTTACTTACATAGTGGTTGATTCAAAGGCAGCTGCATCATGGAGAACCTTAGTCCAGGAAGGGAAACAACTCAGGTCCTTGGAGACCCTTGTACAACTGTCAGACAGCGTGGCTACTTGGGGTGTTCCCTCTCCAGCAGTTGCTTATTGCTTTTCTAATTTTGGGGATGGAGTTTTTGACTTGATTTATTTACATCCTGAGTATTATTCTCCTCCATCAAGGAGGGAATGCTTTAGCTAGAATGAAATAACCACAGAACAATGGGTATCTGTGAGGTTTTAGAGTTGGGAATACTCAGGAACCTGATCACTATGGGCAGGAGTTGGTGTCTTATGGGACACTTAGTAATACAAGAGTAGGAGTTCTCAGGAAAATCATGTGAGATTCTCTACAAAAGCAAACTCTAGCTTGTTCCTTCAACTGTAATGACTGGGAAAGTTTCCCAAAGCCAGGGGTGTGCTAGGATTGTCTCTTGTTTAATTTTCTTTGGTTACCAGCTGTGGATGTGTGGTGACAATTGTGGGGAACTTCATGTCTTTTCCTGGGATATCACCTTGACACTCTGAGTCTCACAGAGATCTTTTTTTTTTGCTTATTGCCAGTATTTTCCATGGCCATCCACCTCAAGATGAGCTACAAACCTATTGCTATTCATTTTTTGTGATAGATGAGACACAAAGCACTTTATACCCATTTGACCCATTTTAAATTTCAAAATGTACAAGGTAAACCCAGTTATTTTATTCAGTCCAAGACCTGCTTAAGTCCATGGTAACTTCAGTTTGGTTGTGGGTGTAGTAATAATGCTATGCATGACCATTCTGTTATTTGATTCTCTCCTTACTACATGCCAGCTACCACCATCAGTCAATCACCCACATCACCATGTATTCTCATATCAACTCTGTGAGTTTATTATTTTGCAGGCAAGGAAAACAAGGTGAAGAGAAGTGAAATCATTTGTTGAAAATCTCACAGAAACTAGCAGATAGCAAAGCAGCTAAACAGGAGCATGAAGGCCTGGGAGTTCCTGGGACTTTACCCTCATTTTGATTTATAGTTTCTTCCACATGGTTGATTTTCCTCTGCCGTATACATTTATATTTGGAAGTCTTTCAGATTTATGGAAATAAAAATAGACATCTTTACTTTCTATCATGCACTAGACTTACAACCTATTGGCATGCTGCCATATTAGAAGTATTAGTTTGCTGTGTATCTGACTATCCATATATTCTTTTCATGAGGTTGAAAATGAGTGACAGACCACATGTGTTCCCCAAGGACAAGGTTATTCTCTAATATAATTTGGCACTGTGATAATCTATATTGATATAAAGTCAATGGCATCCAGGGGCTGGACTACTCATAGTTTAGGACAAAGATCTTGCCTTATAATTGGTATTTCCCAGTGTACGGAATAGCATCCAAAAAACCAATTTAACATACAGAAGAAGAAGTCGTGAAAGATTTCTCAGAAACTTTAGTGATCCCAAGAGATTTGATTTACTCAATTGTGCTTCTGCAGTGGTACTTCTTAACAGGAAGCATTCTGTCTCTTTTTTCAGCCTATAAAGTGATAATTATTAAGTGTCAGGTAGCTGGGACTACCATATCAAAGTATCATAGAGTGGTTGGCATAAAGAATAGGAACTTATTTCGTCACAGTTCTGCTGAGCCAGACTCATCAAGTTTGTCATTTATTGACAACTTTTGATCTTGGGCTTGAGGCAGTTTGGTTTCTAGTGAGGGCTCTGTTTTCAGTTTGTGACAGACATCTTTTTACTCTGAGCGCTCACCTTCGTATGGCCTTTATGTTTATGTAAGTATACATTTAGTTTTCCAGTGGTTCAGCTTACAAGGACACAGGAATATACTGATTGAAGACCTGGCTCTTATGATTTCACTTAACTCTTAACTTAACTCTTAACTCTGTCTTTTACAAAGTCCTCTAGGCATGGCTACATTGGGGTTTTAACACAGAGATTTTAGGGTGGCATAGTTCACAGTGTGACAGAGTACCATCAAATGCAGGAAGATAAAGTATGTTGTAGTTCAGTATAAAGTCAACTTCTGTGTTTATATAATATAGACCATGTATCCTAAAGTTCAATGTTCCTTAATAATGAGATCAGCTATGACAATTAACTCACACCATTAGCTTTATTGTCTTTAGAAATAATCAGTCTTCTAACTGCTAGTATTCTTGGCAACAAATGGTAGAAGCAATAGACTTCTGATTAAGAAAAATAGTAGGAGGAAAACTCTTAAATAGTATTTTGAGTTACAGAAACAGAAAAAAAATTAAGACTTATTAGAAATGATAAGTGTTGGGTAATGCTTAGTTATCTTATAGAACTAAGATAAGGAACAAACTAAAATGGTTAATAATTATTATTTTTAATTTTGAAGAATATTGAAAAAATTTACTTGTTCAGTCTATTAGTGGATAGAAGTAGTTATTTTTGTTGATTATCCTGGGAAAATGGCATTTTTTTGGAGTAAAGTTGGGAAGTAAATTGTACTTTTCTGGACATAAGAGGGAGGTCCTCAGTGGAAGAGGAATAGAACTGGAATTGAATTCAGAAACTAAATTTCTCTACATGGCTTCTCAGGGAGAGACATATAATACATTCCAATATGCTCTTCATTTTACATTATCTTTTGTCCCATGATTACAGATGTCTGTAACACATTCAACATCCCTCATTTTCCCAAGGGTAGCCCAGTTCCACTTAAACAAGTCTCTATTGACTAGTCAGTTGATGTTCTTTCCAATTCCCGATTGATGCCTTCCACACAATTAATACCTCTGCATAGCATTCAAATCATTCTTCAAATACTTTCACCATCTTTATGAAATTCTTTATCAGTGTAAACTTTGCATCATAGAACGTCTTGTATGGTCCCTGAGGTACTTACATATACAGCCTACGTTGTTGACTGGGGACCAGTTATTTTCATAGTAAGAATAATACATAGCAAGAGCTATGTAACCCATATAGATCATTCTCCACAAGGACAATATCTCAAAAGTTGGGAACAGTCACAATATCCATGAGCTGCCATCTTCTTATCACAGGTTTGTCTCTGTTTTGATGGTCTATTCATTCTGTCTACTCAAACACCTCTAGGTTCCTCTCCATCTATAGGCACACAGCTGCCATTCCTAATTGGTAGCATCTCTATACACTTGTAGTTGCATTATAGTCTCCTTCCTTTTATAATGCAATTTCTCAAATGGTCATTACTGTTCACAATTTTTCACTTCCTGTTTACTGCCAAACCCATTCCAAGGGAGATTTATCTCCACTCTCTCACCACTTCTCTTAAAGCTGTCAGCGTATTAGTGACCTTCAGATTGTGCTCTCTGTCTTATGTGGGTTCCCAGAAACTCTGAATATGATTATGCTCCTATCTTTACATCCCTGCTCACTGGCTTCCTTCCTGTATGTATATCAGGCTATATTGGTTCTCATTCTAGGCAATGCTTCCTCCTCTACTTTGAGCCTCTTCTCCTTGAAATTATTCTTTTATTTGTTCTAGCTGTTATTTTCCTCCTTGGGATTTTAGCTAATTTCAATTCCCAATATGAGCAGGTGTCCATCTTAAAGGCAGATCTCTCTCCTGAGCTCCACACACACATATCCTCTCTCTCTCTCTCTCTCTCTCTCTCTCTCTCTCTCTCTCACACACACACACACACACACTCTCTCTCTCTCTCTCTCTCTCTCTCTCTCTCTCTCTCTCTCTCTCTCTCACAGTCTTAGGGTTTCATAGCTATGAAGAGACACTGTCATTGTTTGAATATGTTTGGCCCAGGGAATGGCACTATTTGGAGGTGTGGTCTTGTTGGAGAGGTGTGTCCTTGTGGGCATGGACTTTAAGACCCTCATCCCAACTGCCTAGAAGTCAGTATTTTCCTAGTAGCCTTCAGATGAAGATGTAGAACTCTCAGCTCCTCCTGCACCATGGCTGCCTGGATGCTGCTATGTTTCTGCCTTGATAATAATGGACTGAACCTCTGAACCTGTAAGTCAGCCTCAATGAAACATTGTTTATTATAAGACTTTCATTGTTCATGATGTCTGTTCACAGCAATAAAATCCTAACTAAGACAGACACCATGACCAAGCAACTCTTATAAAGGCAAACATTTGATTGGGGCTGGCCTACAGTTTCAGAAATTTAGCCCATTGTCATTATGGCAAGCAGCATGGCAGTGTATAGGCAGACATGGTGCGGGAGGAACTGAGAGTTCTACATCCTGATTCAAAGGAAGACAGGAGCTGACTCTCCTCCAGGCAGTTAGGAAGAAGGTCTCAAGGCCTACTTCCACAATGACACACTTCCTCCAACAAGGCCATATTCACTCCAACAATGGTATACCTCCTAATAGTGTCACTCCCTGCTCCAAACATATTCACACTACCACATTAAAATATATATGTGTGTGTATGTATGTATGTATATGTATATATATATATTCAAACATACATATATTAATATGTCATCTTAGATAATACCAAGCTAAAATTTTCAAGTGGTACCTATCCCTCATGGAGGAAAAGGACACATAGTGTGACCTGCCCATTCTATCTTCATTCCTCTCCACCAAGTTTCCCCTCTCACACAGCTTCTGCCACAGTGAGAGGCTTTTCTTAACTACCTTAATTTCTCACTTAACACTCTGATGTCAATTTGTTAAGCCCTTCCTATTTTAAATTGACTTTTTTCTGTTTTTATGCTTCTTTCATCATTAAAATATAAAAAGGTCCACAGGAAGTTAACCTTTTTTTAAAAAGTCTGCTTGGATGCTATATTTTCATGTGGCTATCACACACAGAAAATTCTAAAAGTTATTTATTAAATAATATCTATTAATTAAATAAATATTAATTAGTTAAAAAGAGAAAAGATAATGACTAAGTTGGCTCATGTTCATATATATATGTATATATATATATTACTACATACATATGAATTTTGAGAGGCCTGATCACTAAATCTGGGAGCTGGGAGCTGGCATTGTGTATCTCAGCTTTTCCAACTCTGTAAGTCATCATCTCTTTCCCTTGTTACAAGGATGAGGATATGCCTATTTGCATCCAGGGCTTTGTAAGGTATCAACACACATGAAGCACAAGGTCACTTTCTTCTTTAATTCTCTGCTTTTAAGAGCTGGCAGTGAGCCACTGAGAGTCCACTGGGCTTGGGGACACACCATCCCCCCAAACTCCCTGCCTACCTAATACCAATACCACCCCTTCTGCCTAGTCCTTTTTGCTGGGACAGACTGCTAGCTAGTTGTCTTCAGGGAAGACACTATATCCTGAGGCTTACCAGAGGATCCACTGCACTCAGAACATTAGACATTATATCCTGAAGCATACCAGAAGAACTGCTGTACTCAGAACATTTGATACCACATCCTTAGGCATCCCAGGAAATGTTACACCCAGGGCATTTGACACTGGAAATATCCCAGGAGATCCACTGCACCCAGGATACCATAGCTTGAAGTCATCCCAGGAGTTCCTCTACAGAGGGCAATTGGACAATCAACACCACAGTCTGAAGACTGGGAACAGTTTGACTGCTTCCCTGAAGACCCAACAGTCTGAAGGCCTCCCAGGAGATCTACTGCAGCCAGGGCAACAGATCAGCAGCTTCTCTGCCCCTCTGAATACACTCCAGTTGAAAGGCTCCACAGGAGGTCTGCTCCAGCCAGGGCCATAGGCCTACCAGATCTGTTGCAACCCAGGAACAAAAGAGGCAGACTCCAGACAGAGTCACCCAGACCAGCAAACACTAGAGATAACCAGATAGCAAGAGGCAAGCACAAGACCATAAGCAACAGAAGCCAATATGTGTGGGCATCATCAGAACCCAGTTCTCCCACAACACAAAGCCTGAAAATCAGCAACACATCTGAAAATCAGGAAGCTGACCTAAAATCCTATCTCACAAAGATAATAGAGTCCTTTAAGGGGGATATATAAATAACTCACTGAAAGAAATACAGGAAAACACAGGTAAACATGTAGAAGTCCTTAAAGAGAAAACACATACATCCCTTAAAGAATTACAGGAAAGCACAATCAAACTGGTGTAGGAATTGCATAAAGTGGTCTAAGATCTAAAAGTGCAAACAATAAAGAAAACACAAATGGACGCAATCTGGAAATGGAAAACCTAGGAAAGAGGTTAGGAAATACAGATGTAAGTATCACCAACAGAATATAAGAGATAGAAGAAAGAATCTCAGGTGTAGAGGATATTGTAGAAGAGATTGATACAACGGACAAAGAAAATTCAAAAGATAAAAAATCTCCTAACCCAAAACATCCAGGAAATTCAGGACACAATGAAACAACCAAATCTAAGAATAATTAGAATAGAGGAGAACGAAGATCCCAGCTCAAAGGACATGAAAATATCTTCAACAAAATCATAGAAGACAACTTCCCCAACCTAAAGAAAGAGATAGGCACAATGGTTCAAGATGTCTAGAGAACACCCAACAAATGGGACCAGAAAAGAAAATCCTCTTGTCTCATAATAATCAAAACACTAAATGCACAGAACAAAGAGAATATTAAAGGCTGCAAGGGAAAAGGTACAGGTAACATACAAAGAGACCTATCAGAATTATACCAGACTTCTCAACAGAGACTATAAAAGCTAGAAGAGCCTGGTCAAAGGTCATGTAGACTCTAAGAGAACACAAATGTCAGCCCATGGCTATGCCCAGCAAAACTCTCAATCAATGTAGATGGAGAAACCAAAATATTCCAGGATAAAACCAAATTCACACAGTATCTATCTACCAATCCAGTCTTACAGAGTATCCTAGAAGGAAAACTCCAACACAAAGAAGAGACTTATACCAAAGAAAAGACAAGATATTAAGCATCTCATAACAAGGCCAAAAGGAGAGAACCATAAGTACAAGCTACCTACAAATACAAATATAACAGGAACCAACAGTCATTGGTCTTTAATATCTCTCAGTATTAACAGACTCAACTCATCTATAAAAAGACATAAGCTAACAGATTGGGCATGTAAACAAGATCCAGCATTTTGCTGCATACAAGAATACACCTCAATAACAAAGACATCTTAGAGTAAAAGGATGGAAAAAGGTCTTCCAAGCTAATGGTCTCAAGAAACAAGCTAGAGTTACCATCCTAATATACAATAAAATAGACTTTCAACCAAAAGTTATCAAGTGTGATGAGGAAGGACACTTCATATTAATCAAAGTGAAAGTCCACCAAGAAAAAGTCTCAATCCTGAACATTTATACCCCAAATGCAAGGGCATCCACATTAATAAAAGAAACTTTACTAAAGGGAAAATTCTGAGACCTCACAGGAGACTGCCACTTCTGCCTCCTTCTGCTTACATTCCTGGCTCAAGTACAGTGAACCTGTACAGTGGCCTCTGGATACAGGAATATAGGAGCAACCAGCTGCAGGAACCTGTTGGTTTCTACCTGGTCCCAGAACTGAACTGAACCAGTTCCACAGCTCCCTGCACCCAAATCCTGTGGAAGAGAGCTGGACCCTCAGAAGTGTGGACAATCCTGAGAACTCAGAGTAGACAACTACTTTCTGTCCACATTCCAGACCCAAGAGGAAATTGCTTAGTGCCATCTGTGCCCTCTGGGCACAGGGACCTAAGAGCAGTCATAGGCAGGACCCTTTGGGTTTTTGCCTGCCTGGAGAGCTGAAAGCCAGTTGCCAGGAGTGCCTACGCACCTGAGGGCAGAGGTAAGACCAAATCTTCTGTGCTGAGCAACCCACCTGGAGGCTTCAGGTCACACAAACTCAGGAGCAGATCCAGCTTTAAGAAAACAGGTCTACAGGAGTGCTGACACACAAACCTACAGGAGGGTCAAGCCACTGTCAGAGACAGCAAGACAAGCTAACACCAGATTCAACCTGATGGTGAGAAGCAAGTGCAGGAATGTAAGCAATAGAAACCAAGACTACTTGGCATCATCAGAGCCCAGTTCTCTTACCAAAGCAAATACTGGATATCCAAACACACCAGAGAAGCAAGATTTAGATTTTAAAATCACATTTTATGATAATTATGGAGGACTTTAAGAAGGACATTAATAACCCCCTTAAAGAAATATAGGATAACACATGTAAACAAGTAGAAGTTCTTAAAGAGGACACACAAAAATCTCTTAAAGAATTATAGGAAAACACACACACACACACACACACACACACACACACAAAACAAAACAAAACAAAAACAGGAAGGAATTGAGCAAAACTTTCCAGGATTTAAAAATGGAAATAGGAACAATAAAGAAAGCACAAAGGGAGACAACCCTGGAGATAGAAAACCTAGGGAAGACATCAGGAGTCACAGATACAAGCATGACCAAAAGAATACGAGAGATAGAAGAGAGAATCTCAGAGCAGAAGATACCATAGAAAATATTGACACAACTATCAAAGAATGTAAAACAAAAAAACTCCTAGCCCAAAACATCCAGGAAATCCAGGACACAATGAGAAGATCAAACATAAGGATAATAGGCATTGAAGAGAGTGAAGACTCCCAACTTAAAGGGCCAGCAATATCTTCAACAAAGTTATAGAAGAACACTTCCCTAACCTAAAGAAAGAGATGCCTATAAACATACAAGAAGCCTACAGAACTCCAAAAAGATTCAACCAGAAAAGAATTTCCTCCTGTCATGTAATAGTCAAAACACCAAATGCAAAAAACAAAGAAAGAATATTAAAAGCAAATGTCAAGTAACATATAAAGGCAGACCTATAAGAATTACACCGGACTTCTCAACAGAGACTATGAAAGACGGAAGATCCTGGGCAGATGTCATACAGACACTAAGAGAACACAAATGCCAGCCCAGGTTACTGTATCCAGCAAAACTATCAATTAACATAGATGGAGAAACCAAGATATTCCATGACAAAACCAAATTTACACAATATCTTTCCACAAATCCAAACCTACAAAGGATAATAGATGGAAAACTCCAATACAAGGAGGGAAATTACACAGTAGAAAAAGCAAGAAAGTAATCTCTTTGCAATGAAACCAAAAGAAGAGAGCCACACAAAAATAATTCTACCTCAAACAACAAAAATAACAGGGAGCAGCAATCACTATTCCTTAATATCTCAACATCAATGGACTCAATTCCCTAATAAAAAGACATAGTCTAACAGACTGGATGAATAAAGAGGACCCACCATTTTGCTACATACAGGAAACACACCCTAAAGACAAAGACAAACCTGACCTCAGAGTAAAAGTCTGGAAAACAAATTTCCAAGAAAATGGTCCAAAGAAACAAGCTGGAATAGCCATTCTAATATCGAATAAAATCGACTTTCAACCAAAAGTTATCAAAAAAGATAAGAAAGGACACTTCATATTCATCAATGCAAAAATCCACCAAGATGAAAAATCCTAAATATCTATGCTCCAAATGGAAGGGCACCTACATTCATAAAAGAAACCTTACTAAAGGTCAACGCATACATTGAGCTGTCAAACAATGATAGTAGGAGATTTCAACACCCCACTCTCATCAATGGACTGATGATAGAAACAGAAATTAAACCGAGACATAGAGAAACTAACAGAAGTTATGAAACAAATGTATTTCTCCGATATTTATAGAACATTTCATTCTAAAACGAAAGGATATTTCTTCTTCTCTGCTCCTCATAGTGCCTTCTCCAAAATTGACCATATAATCAGTCACAAAACAGGCTACAAAAGTTACAAGAAGATTGAAATAATCCCACGCATCCTATCAGATCACCACGGAGTAAGGCTGGTCTTCAATAACAACAACAAAAAAAAATGACAGAAAGCTCACATATACATGGAAGTTGAACAATACTCTACTCAGCAATAACTTGGTCAAGGAAGAAATAAAAAGAGAAATTAAAGACTTTTTAAAATCTAATGAAAATGAAGGTACAACATACCCAAACTTATGGGACACCATGACAGCAGTGCTAAGAGGATAACTCATACCTTTGAGTGCCTCCAAACAGTAACAGGGAAGACCATATGTTAGCAGCTTGATAGTACACCTAAAGGCTCTAGAACAAAAAGAAGCAAATACACCCAAGAGGAGTAGAAGGCAGGAAATAATCAAACTCAGGGCTGAAATCAACCAAGTAGAAACAAAAAGGACTATACAAAGAATCAACACAACCAGGAGTTGGTTCTTTGAGAAATCATCTAGATAGATAAACCTTTGCCAGACTAACCAGAGGGCACAGAGAGTGTGTCCAAATTAACAAAATCAGAAATGAAAAGGGAGACATAACAACTGAATCTGAGGAAATTCAAAAATCATCAGATCCTACTACAAAAGCCTATATTTAACAAAATTGGAAAATCTGGAGGAAGTGGACAATTTTCTAGACAGATACCAGGTACCAAAGTTAAATCAGAATCAGATAAACCTTCTAAACAATCCTATAACTCCTAAAGAAATAGAAGCAGTTATTAAAAGTCTCCCAATCAAAAAGAGCCCAGGATCAGATGGGTTTAGTGCAGAATTCTTTCAGACCTTCATAGAAGACCTCATACCAATTCTGTCCAAACTAGTCCACAAAATAGAAACAGACAGAGCACTACCAAATTCCTTCTATGAAGCCACAATTATGCTTAATACCTAAACCACACAAAGACCTAACAAAGAAGAAAACTTTGCAAAGTTTGGAGCAGAGACTGAAGGAACAGCCATTCAGAGCTTGCCCCACATGTAGCCTATATATATATATATATCTCCACCAAAACTAGATAAGACTGACGAAGCTAAGAAATGCATACTGACGGGAACTGGATATAGATCTCTCCTGAGAGACACAGCCAAAAACATGTCAAATACAGAGGGAAAAGCAAGCAGTAAACCACTGAACTGAGAAAGAGACCCCCGTTGGAGGAATTAGAGAAAGGATTGAAAGAGCTGAAGAGGCTTGCAACTCCATAAGAACAACAATGCCAACAACCAGAGCTTTCAGGGACTAAACCACTAACCAAGGTAACCCATGGCTCCAACTGCATATGTAGCAGAGGATGGTCTTGCTGGGCACCAATGGAAGGAGAAGCCCTTGGTCCTGCCAAAATTGGACCTCCCAGTGTAGGGCATTGTCAGGGGGTGTTGTGGTAACAAGGGGTGGATGGGGAGGGGAACACCCTTACAGAAGAAGGGGAGGGGATAGAGGACTTATGGACAGGAAACTGGGGAAGGGAATAGCATTTGAAATGTAAATAAAGAAATATCCAATAAAAAAGTAATACTCAAAATATTAAAAAAAAAGAAAGAGAAGTTCAGATCAATTTCCCTTATCAATATCGACACAAAAATATTTAATAAAATTCTCAAAAACTGAATTCAGGAACACATCAACATGATCATCCATCATGATCAAGTAGGCTTCACCCAGGGATGCAGGGATGGTTCAATATACAGAAACTCATCAACATAATCCACTGTGTAAACAAACTCAAAGAAAAAAAGCCACGAAAGTCCTGGAAAGATCAGGAATTCAAGGCCCATACCTAAACATAGTAAAAGCAACATACGGCACACCAGTAGGTAACATTAAACCAAATGGAGAGAAACTTGAAGCAATCCCACTAAAATCAGGGACTAGACAAGGCTTCCCACTCTCTCTCTACTTACTCACTATAGTACTTGAAGTCTTAATCAGAACATTCAGACAAGGAAAGGAGGGCAAATGCATACAAATTGGAAAGGAAGAAGTCAAAATATCACTATTTGCAGATGATATAATATTATACTCAAGTGACCCCAAAAGTTCCACCAGAGAACTACTAAGACTGATAAACAACTTCAGCGAAGTGGCTGGGTATAAAATTAACTCAAACAAATCAGTAGCCTTTCTCTACTCAAAGGATAAACAGGCTGAGAAAGAAGCTAGGGAAATGACACCCTTCACAATAGTCCCAAATAACATAAAATACCTCGGTGTGATTCTAAGTAAGAAAGTGAAAGGTCTGTATGACAAGAACTTCAAATCTCTGAAGAAAGAAATGGAAGAAGATCTCAGAAGATGGAAAGACCTCCCAAGCTCATGGATTGTCAAGATTAATATAGTAAAAATGGCCATTTTGCCAAAAGCAATCTACAGATTCAATGCAATCCCCATCAAAATTCCAACTCACTTTTTCATTGAATTAGAAAGAGCAATTTGCAAATTCATTTGGAATAGCAAAAAACTCAGGATAGCAAAACTATCCTCAACACTAAAAGATCTGGGTAATGACCATCCCTGACCTAAAGCCACATTCCAGAGCAATAGTAATAAAAACTGTATAGTATTGGTACAGAGACAGTCCGGTAGATCAGTGGAATAGAATTGATGACCCAGAAATGAACCCACACACCTATGGTCACTTGATCTTTGACAAAGGAGCTAAAACCATCCAATGGAAAAAAGATAGTATTTTGAACAAATGGTGCTGGTTCAACTGGAGGTCAGCATGTAGAAGAATGCAAACTGATCCATGCTTATCACCCTATACCACGCTTAAGTCCAAGTGGATCAAGGACCTCCACATCAAATCAGATACACTCAAACTAATAGAAGAAAAAGTGGGGAAGATTCTCGATCACATGGAAACTGGGGAAAATTTCCTGAATAAAACACCAATGGTTTATGATAGCTCTAAAATCGAGAATTGACAAATGGGACCTCATAAAACTGCAAAGCTTCTGTAAGGCAAGGGCAGTGTCATTAGGAAAAAATGTCAACCAAGAGATTGGGAAAAGACCTTTACCAATCCTACATCTGATAGAAGCCTAATATTCAAAATATACAAAGAACTCAAGATGTTAGACTCCAGAGAGCCAAATAACCCTATTAAAAATGGGTTACTGAGCTAAACCAAGAATTCTCAGCTGAGGAATCTTGAATGGCTGAAAACTACCTAAAAAAATGCTCAACTTCCTTAGTCATCAGGGAAATGCAAATCAAAACAACCTTGGGATTCTACCTCACACCAGTCAGAAAGGCTAAAATCAAAAACTCAGATGACAACAGATGCTGGCAAGGATGTAGAGAAAGAGGAACACTCTTCCATTGTTGGTGGGATTGCAAACTTGTACAAACACTCTGGAAATCAGTCTGGAGGAAATCAAATTGGACATTGTACTATGTGAGAACCTACCTGTACCTCTCCTGGGCATATATACCCAAAAGATGCTCCAACATTCAACAAAACGCATGCTCCACTGTTTCTAGGAGCCTTATTTATAATAGCCAGAAGCTGGAAAGAACTCAGATGCCCTTTAACAGAGGAATGGATACAAAAAATGTGGTGCATCCATACAATGGATCACTACTCAGCTATCATAAACCATGACATTATGAAATTCATAGGCAAGTGGATGGAACTAGAAAATATCATCCTATGTGAGGTAACCCAATCACAGAAAAACACACATGGTATACACTCATTGATAAGTGAATATTAGCCCAAGAGCTCGAATTACCCAAGGTACAATCCACAGACCACAAGAAGCTCAAGAAGGACGACCAAAGTGTGGATGTTTCACTCTTTCTTAAAAAGGGGACCAAAATATTCATAGGAGGTGATATGGAGGCAAAGTTTGGAGCAGAGACTCAATGGATGGCCATTCAGAGCCTGCCCTACATGGATATACAGCCCACATATATATAGCCACCAAAACTAGATAATATTGACAAAGCTAAGAAGTGCATGCTGGCAGGATCCGGATATAGCTGTCTCCTGAGAGGCATAGCCAGAGCATGTCAAATACAGAGGCAAATGCTAAAATCTAACCATTGAACTGTGAACAGGAATCCATTGAATTAGAGAAAGGATTGAAAGGGGTGAAGGGTCTTGCAACCCCATAAGAACAACAATGCCAACCAACCAGAGCTCACAGGGATCAAACCACTACCCAAAGACTATACATGGACTGACCCATGGCTCTAGCTGTCTATGTAGAACAGGATGCCCTTGTTGGACACCAATGGAAGGAGAAGCCCTTTGTCTTGCCAAGACTGGACCTCCCAGTGTAGGGGAATGTTGGGGGTGGGTGGGAAGGGGCGTGGATGGGGAGGGGAGCACCCTTATGGAAGAAGGGGAGAGGGATGGGATAGGGGGTTTATATTCAGGAATTCTGGTAAGGGAATAATATTTGAAATGCAAATAAAAAATATCCAATAAAAGAAAAGAAAGAAAAAAATTTACTAAAGTTCAAAACACACATTGAACCCCACTTTTCCCAATGGACAGGTTATGGAAACAGAAAGTAAACAGAGACACAGTTAAACTAATAAAAGGTATGAACCAAATGGATTTGACAGATATCTACAGAACATTTCACCTTAAAACAAAATAATACACCTTCTCTTTAGCACCTCATGGTATCTTCTCCAAAATCGACTATATAACACAACCCTCAAGAGATACAAGATTGAAATAATTGCATGCATCTTATCAGACCATCATGGCCTAAATCTGGTCTTCAATAACAGCAAAAGCAACAGAACACCCACATACATGTGGAAACTGAACAACTCTTTACTCAATGGTAATTTGGTCAGGGATGACATAAAGAAAGAAATTAAAGACGTCCTGGAATTTAATGAAAATGTTAACACATCATCCTCAAACTTGTGGGACACAATGAAAGCAGTGGAAAGAAAAGGAAAATTAATAACGCTAAATGCATTGGTAAAGAAACTGGAGAGATATTACACAAGCTACTTAAAAGCACACCAGAGAGCTCTAGAACAAAAGGAAGCAAACTCACCCAAGAGCAGTAGACTGCAGGAAATAGTCAAACTCAGGGCTGAAATCAACCAAATAGAAATGAATAGAACAATGCAAAGAATCAGCTGGTTCTTTGAGGGAATCAACAAGGTAGATAAACCCCTAGCCAAACTAACTAATGGGCCCAGAGGCAGTATCCAAATAAACAAAATCTGAAATGAAAAGGGAGACATAACAATAGAAATGGAGGAATTTCAAAAAATTGTCAGATCCTAATCCAAAAGCCTATATTCACCAAACTGGAAAATCTAGATGAAATGGATCGTTTTCTAGACAGATACCACATATCATAGTTAAATCAAGAGCACATAAACTTTCTAAACAGGCCCATATCCCATAAAGAATAGAAGTCATTAAAAACCTTCCAACCAAAAATAAAGAAATACCTGGGGAAAGATGGATATAGTTCAGAATTCTACCAGACCTTCAAAGAAGACCAGATACCAATAGTCCTCAAACTAGTCCATAAAATAGAAACAGAAGGAACACTGCCTTATTCATTCTATGAAGGCACAATTACTCTGATACCTAAACCACACAAAGACCCTACCCAAAAAGAGAACTTCAGACCAATCTCACTTAAGAATATTGATGCAAAATACTCAATAAAAATTTTCCAAACTGAATCCAAGAATGTATCAAAACCATCATTCACCATGACCACATAGGCTTCATCCCAGGGATGCAAGGGTTATTCAGTATATGAAAATCCATGAACAGAATCCACCATGTAAACAAACTCAAAGAAAAAAATCACATGATCATCTCCTTAGGTGCAGAAAAAGCATTTCACAAAATACAAAATCCCTGCATGTTAAAAGTACTGGAGCAGTCAGGGATTCAAGACCTATACCTAACCATAATAAAAGCAATTTTCTGCAAACCGGCAGCCAATATCAAATTAAACAGAGATACTTGAAAAAAAAATCCCACTAAAATCGGGGACAAGACAAGGAAGTCCATTTTCCCCATATCTATTCAATATAGTACTTGAAGTGCTACCTAGAACAATAAGACAACAAAAAGAGATCAAGGGGATATAAATTGGCAAAGAAAAATTAAAGGCATCACTATTTGCATATGATAGTAAACATAAGTGACTCCAATAATTCTACCAGCGAACGTCTCCAGCTGATAATCAACTTCGGCAAAGTAGCCAGAAATAGACAGGCTGAGAAAGAAATTAGGGAAACAACTCCCTTCACACACAAAATATCTTGGGGTAACTCTAACCAAAGAAGTGAAAGATCTTTATGATAAGAACTTCAAGCCTCTCAAGAAAGAAATTGAAATCTCAGAAAATGTAGAGATCTCCCATGATCATGGATTGGCAGAATTAACATAGTAAAAATGGCCACCCTACCAAAGGCAATCTATAGATTGAATGCAATCCCTATTAAAATCCCAACATAATTCTTCAAAGACGTGGAAAGAGCAATTCTCAAATTTATATGTAAAAGCAAATAACCCAGAATAGCAAAAACAATTCTTAACAATAAAAGAAAAGCTGGGGAATCACCATTCCTAACCTCAAGCTCTACTACAGTGCAATAGTGATAAAAACTGCATGGTATTGGTACAGAGACAGACAGGTTGATCAATGGAATGGAATTGAAGACCCAGAAATAAAACCACATACTTATGCACACTTGATCTTTTACAAAGAAGCCAAAAGTATACAATGGAAAAGAAAGAAAGCAGCTTCAATAAATGGTGCTGGTCTAACTGGCTGTCTGTATGTAGAAAAATAAAAATAGACCTATATTTGTTACCATGAACAAAGTTCAGGTCCAAGTGGATCTAGGAGCTCAGCATAAAACCAGATACACTCAATCTAATAAAAGAGAAACTGGGAAAGAGCCTTGAACTCATTGGCACAGGGAGAAATTTTCTAAACAAAACTAAAGTGGCTCATGCTCTAAAATTAAGAATTGATAAGCGGGACTTTATTAAACTGGAAAGCATCTGTAAGGCAAAAGACTTTGTCAGTAAGACAAATCAGCAACGTACAGATTAGGAAAAATCTTCACTAACCCCATATCTGATAGAGGGCTAATACCTAAAATACATAAACCTTAAGAAGCTAAGCACCATAAAACAAAACAATCCAATAAAAAAATGGGGTATAGAACTAAACTGAGAATTCACAACAGAGGAATATCAAATGGCTGAGAAGAACCTAAAGAAAGGTTCAAAATTCTTAGTGATCAGAGAAATGCAAATCAAAATGACCCTGCTATTCCACTTTACACCAGTCAGAATGGCTAAGATCAAAACCTTAGGTGACAACACATGTTGGCAAGAATGTGGAGAAAGAGGAACACTCCTTCACTGCTGGTGGGATTGCAAACTGGTACAACCACTCTGGAAATCAATTTGGAGGTTCCTCAGAAAATTGGAAATAAATCTACCTAAAGACCCAAGAATACCACTCTTTGGAATACACACAAAAGATGCCTACCATGCCACAGGGGCACGTGTTCCACTATGTTCATAGCAGCCTTATTTATGATAGCAAGAAGCTGGAAACAACCCAGATGTCCTATGACAGAAGAATGGATACAGAAAATGTGGTTCATTTACACAATGGAATACTACTCAGCTATTAAGAATGAGGACATCCTGAGTTTTGCAGGCAAATGGGTGGAACTAGAAAATATCATCCTGAGTGAGGTAATTCAGAGCCAAAAACATGCATGGTATGCACTCACTAATTAGTGGATATTAGCCAAAAGTTTTACATAGAATACCCAAGATACAGTCCACAGAACTCAAATACTTCAACAAGCTGAAGGGCCCAAGTGAAGATGACTCGGTCCCACTTGGGAGGAGAAGAAAGCAACCACAAAGGGGGTAGGGATGTAAGGATGGGTAAATAAAGGGAATGGGGTGGGGGGAGAAGGAACATGATCTGATATTGGGTAGGGGGGGAAAAGACTGAAACCCTGAAGGCCAGCAGAAAGAATGGAAACAGGCAACCTTGGGAGGAAGATGGTTGGGAGGACCCTCCAGAATGTATCAGAGACCCTGGGAAGTGAGAGACTCTCAGGCCTCAAAGCAGGGGAACCTAGATGAAATGCCCTACAGTGTGGAGAGGGAACTTGTAGAGCCTACCTCCTGCAGAAAGACAGGGCATCAAGTGAGGGATGGGGTTGCTATTCAGGGATGGAAATGGAGAAGAACCTGAGGAAAAGAAGGTCCAATGACAGTCCCAAAGTGGGATACAGCTCAAGGGGAGGCCCCAACATCTGACACCATTACTGAAGCTATGGAGCATTCACAAAAAGGACCTATCATGACTGCCCTCCAAATGACCCCACAAGCAACTGAAAGAGTTAGATGCAGATATGTGTACCCAACCAATGAACAGAAGCTGCTGACCCCTCTGGTTAAATTAGGGAAAAGCTGGAGGAAGCTGAGGAGGAGGGCAACCTTGTAGGTAGACCAGCAGTCTCAATTAACCTGGACCCCGAGATCTCTCAGACACTGAATCATTAACCAGGCAGCATACACCAGCTGAGATGAGGCCACCAACACATATACAGCAGAGGACTCCTTGGTCTGGGTTCAGTCAGAGAAGATGTACCCAATCCTCAAGAGACTGGAAGCTCCAGGAAGTTTAGAGGTCTGGTGGGATGGGTGGAGTGGGGACATCATCATGGAGGACGGTGGGGTGGTGGGGAGGTATGGTATATGGAACAGTTGGAGGGTGGACCAGGAGAGGGTGGACCAGGAAAGGAATAAAATTTCAAGTGTAAAAATAAATAAATAATAGAAAAGACATGAAAAAGAAGACAAAGGAAGTACAATAGGAAAACAATAAAAGAAGAAAAACAGAGGGAGGAGAGAGAAGAGAGAGAGAGAGAGAGAGAGAGAGAGAGAACACATTGGTAGAGACCTGGGCGACTCAGTAGATGTTTATCTCTCTTAGAGATTGATCAAATTGATCAAATTCAACTAATGATGATAAGGGTCTTTGCTTCTGCTCTGGGATGTGCTTTCTTTGCATAAACATGTTACTTTGGGATGGGTTTAGAATAAATAAATAAAAAAAAAATAAATAAATAAATAAATAAATAAATAAATAAATAAATAAATAAGGAAAAGTACATGGGAATTGTGGCCATGGTTTTACCAGAGGCACGGATGTTCCCCTCTTTCCTCTGATGTCATGTGTGGAAATCTTGCATTTGTCTCCTCCCTCCTCAGTTCTGCTTCCATGGAGAGACCTGCCAGATAGAAGACCAGCTTTGAGCAGTGTCTTCTGAGAGGATGGCTGGAGCGTGTGACTCCTCTTTGAGGGTGTCCTTTTGAGCATGGGGAAGCCACCCCAGTCCAAGCTCTCCCACTTTTCTGGCTATCAACAGTGTAGAGGAAGTTCTCTTGTGTATGTGGCTTTGTAGTTTCCCCATTTCACAGTAGAACAGCCTTGCTTGCCTGGGACAAATGAGTATTTTCCCTGTTGTTTGAAAATTTTCTTAAAGGCATATTTAATAATAATAAAAAAGCCCTGATATGTGTTTAAGCTATTTACTCTTCAGATGGAGTTAATCCACCCTCTACAGCAATCCTGAAGCAATCAATTTTTATTGCAAGGATTATCATAACCCCTTTAATAGTGCTGTGCACATTAACTATCCTGGTGTGCGAGGGAAGCTTCTTGCATTTACAGTTCTGCCAATATCTTACGTCTTCTCTTTGGAAAGGAAAATACGCAAGCCTTGAATGTGACTTCAGAGGTGTGGAAAAGAATTACTTAACAGTTTCAAGTTTCCCCACTTCAATAACATGTCTCAGCGAGCATCAGAGCCACCCACTTTGTAGTTTGGAAGCTCATTGTACACTTTACATAGGTTTGGGTAGAATGAAAAGAGATAAGTATGTTTTTATTTACCCATACTCTGCCCATACAGGCAAAGCATAAAGGGAAACAGCCTAGCAACTGATAAAGTTCCAAAGGCAGGATAAAGGGGGGTTTTGCTTTATTTTATTTTTGCCTAGTGTCCCTTCAGGAAATATCCCTACTTTTGGTTTACTTGGTCTTCTCTCCCCCAACACAATGCTCAAACCCTTAAATCACCTGAGAAGTTGCATATGTAGTTGGTCACTTATCGTTACATTCTTAACATTGAAGTTTTCAGATGGGCCTCATCCATGAGAATATTTCTCTCCTATTGAAGGGGGGAAACTTCTCTGTGTTGGGAGTGAGCTTGCTTGATACAGCCTTGCTGTTGGGGTTCCTTATCAGGCATTGGTCCTGTGCCTTTAAAAGGTAAGTTTCCTATGAAAACCACGAGTTTGTTTCCCTCCATCTAACAACACTGTATATCATGCAACATTCATGGCGGTGAGTTTTCTGTGGTGACTTGACTTCCCCAAGGGGTGCTGAGTCACTTGGTCCAACATTATTCCAGAGGACTTGGTGAACATGCTTGTGGATGAAGATAGCATTTGAGTGTGTAGTTTAACTCATTCGTCTTTTGCAGTGTGTTCAGGCCTCAGCCACCTCACTGAAGGCACAAAGAGAATAAAAAGGGCCAATCTTTTTAAAAAAAAGTTCTTACTAATTTGCCTTTGTACCTGGGTATCTTTCCCTGACCTTGGTCTGGAACTGAAGCACTGCTTCGGGCCGAGTGCCACAGTGATCAACTGTAGGGAGTATGCCTCTTTCCCCTTGTGTACATCCGTTCAGTCCTACTTCTCTGCAAATGAAGTGGGCAAACAGTGTCAATTAGTAAATTCTGGGTACAGTGCATGCTGACACTTGCTCAGGAGTGTTTATCTCCTGTACTGGGAGACTGGAGAGGAATGAAACAAATTTAACCAGAGATTAAGGTCCAGTGTCACCATGACACACATTTCCAGAACCCATGTGTGTCTGGAGTCATACAAACACTACCACAGAGTAGGAAAATAAGTTTTGGTCGGATGCTGGCATGTACTGTGAGAATGGTTGAGGCAGGGGCATGATTTTCTTCCATTCTATACAGACTGTGAAGAGGTGAGATTCAAATGCAAGTCATGTCTTTATGTGACCTTGGGTGAAACAATTTTTATATAGTTTGTTAAGAAATATAACTGGACTAAGAACAGTTCCTATCTCACTGCATTTTTATTAGATCACACAGGATATTTATAAAATATTTATAACAGTGCCTGCCATATTTAATCAAATATGAGATGTCATTAAATTCTCAGACATAGTATGATATGGGTACTCCTTAGGATTTTAAACAGTGTCAATTATTATTGTAGGGATATTATTTGCTGTGCTATTTTCTTTTTTAGGATAGAAGATAATATAGTAAGTATTAAAAGCCAAGGAAACACAATAGATTGGTTTGTATAAAAGTAAATGTAAGCTTAAGTCAGGAAAATGATCATTCCGGGAGGCTAGAACAACTCTTAAGTTTGACTAGAAGATAATGCATTTGTGTTTTTATGTAGTTATCCAAATGGCAACAGAGCACCAAGCAGACCATGTTATTACTAAAGGTTGAAATTACTCGTTAACTTTTCTAAGAAGTTATTAAAGCATATTTCTTTCAGTTTCTAAATGAAGCATAGAGTTGCCTTCATTATGGACTCTCTAGGATCATTTAATACTCTATAGTAAGGCGTACTGTTTTTGTTTTTTTTTCTTGGTTGGAATGCTGATGCCCTTGCCCAATATCTGTGTCAAATCCCTAAACTTGAATGTTGTTGCTTTTGGTGATAAGGCTGTAATAGCTCCAAGTTCAGTTACATCCATTTCATCAGAAAAAATGAATGACAATCTTTAGTTCTGTATGGTGTATCGCAGTCACACAGACCAGCTCCTTCTGGGGTAGAGGTGACTAGAACAGCTTTGCTTTTCAGGCTCATCTACATAGATCTTGGCAATAGAATGTATTTGCTTATACCACAGTTATCCCCAAGTGAGGGATGTGATCATCAGGGATGCAAGCTTCCTTACCTTTGACATGCCCTGGCACTCATATAACCATCTGCTGCACACTATTGGTGATGAAAACAAGTCTGGTATGCATTCTATTCTGGTGTCTATGACTGTGGGAGTCAGGTTTGTCATTATTGTTAGTAATGGAGAGACAAGTTTAGGAGGGAGTAGCATGAACTTGTGACACTGGACTAGAACTTGATTTCTGCATAGACTCCAGCCATGTATATGTACATGTGTCACTAACAGAATCCAGGTCACTCAGGTGGAGTAATGACTAAGCCTACATATACAGACCATGGTTTATAAGTCTAACCACTTCTTTTTTTGATGACGCCTGCATCGTCATGACACTGAGAACTGGGCGTAGGCCTGTGAGATTTAAGAAGAAACACATACTTGGGTCATTCACTTCTTAAATCTTGCAGGCCTACACCCAATTCTCAGTGTCATGATGACACAGGTGTCATCACTTTTAAAAGTCATCAAGGCTAGAGAAATGAAGAGAGCTGGGAAGAATGGTTTGCCTAGAATGCACTTGTGAACCTTAAGCTTAGGAAATCGTTTAAGAGAATAGAAATTGGTGAGAAAACAATACAGTAGTCAAGTGTGAAGGGTGTCCTTCTGTGCAGATCCAGGGCAATTTGATAGTTAGCCTTATAACCATCAAATTAATGATCGATTCAGGTATAAATCATTGGTGGGTTCTAAAATGAGAGGATTGGAGGTTGACAAATAAGCTGATGTAGTTTCAATATTTCTCTTCTCAAAACGTGTATTAAATTATTAGAGAAAATTGAATTTCACAATAAAGAAGCCTCAGAGATAACAGGTGATTAAAGATAGCATTGCAAGAATGGGATAACAGGGCATCATGTGTAGTCTTCTTGTAGGAGAATATGAAGTGCCATCAGGGTTCTTGGCTAAAACTGAATGACCTGAATCTTATCAAGAGGAAGAATCACACACACACAAAACAAAAACAAAAACAAAAACAAAACATCACCACCACCAGCAGCAACAACAACAAAAAACCAAAGGGAGAAAACTTTAAAGTGATTGCCATGTGTTCTTTTAACTATGTTAAGGTCAAGGAAGATTGTTTGAAGAATAGGTTCTGATTACAGGGAGCTAGCGGAATGTAGCAATCAAATGGGAGGCATGCTTCCTTAGTAGAATCTGGGCAGGGGATATAAGGGACTTTGCTGGGACTGATTGCACGTATAGATATTGCATGACTGTTAATCAGAAGGCAATCTGACTAATTACACAGGGATGTCCATTTTTAGAAAATATGCACTAATGTCTTGAGGAGTAAATGAGTATCAGTGAGACAAGTCATGAACGATGACTCAAATGTGGTCAAGTGTACACTGGTAAATCTGGATGAATAGTTAGTTTCCAATACCTGCTCTAACACATTGCCATCAAATAAGTATCTCATCCCAGAAGATGTGAAGTCTGGGTCTGGCTGATTATCTCCCAAGGGTCTCATGACTAAGACATCAACAGTCAAGACATCAACAGGCTAATCTCACCCCTGTTGGGTCCTGGGAGCCTCTTGCTTTTCTGGCATCTGGGATTTGGTGGCAAAATTATACACACACACACACACACACACACACACACACACACACACACACACACACACACACACACACACACACACACACACATATCAACAGGGCTGCAGTCCTTTATGTAGCCTGTAGTGAAAAATTGGCTTCAGACTCTCTCAGGTTTTGGTTGAATTCATGTTTGATACAATGGACATGTCTAGTTCATGCACATGTTGTTGCCTCCATCTGCGAGACAGTAGCAGTCCTTAACCCTAGGAATGCTTTCACTCTTTAAGTGTTTATGGGCTCATGGGATTCAATTGTCTTTATCTGAATAAGCTAGGATTTGCTTCTCTAAAATCCAACAATCATCAATATTAATTTCAGCAACATTTTTGAGGCCATGTCATGAACATGAAATAACACAAGAATTCTAGAGCTGAGATTCTGGAGGATCCATTGCTTTTCCTACTGATTTATATTGCTTTTGAAATATCATCAAATGGAAACATTATCAAGATACATAGGCATACAACCCATTGGGTGAGAACAGCATGTCAATTGGGAACAAATATAGCCACAGTGTCACTAAGTTCTTGGTAATTCTGCTCCACTCTAACAGCACCTGGTCTGTGTGATCTCTCTTTAACTCCAAGGTCACCATGTGATCAAGCAAGGTACGTGTGAGGTGGTCGCTGTGCACCGTTGCTGCAATAAGAACCGCATAGAGGAGCGCTCTCAGACGGTCAAGTGTTCCTGCTTCCCAGGTCAGGTGGCTGGCACAACTCGGGCACAGCCTTCTTGTGTTGAAGGTAAGACCTTTCCAGTCAATCTCGCTAGCACTATGAAAGGGCTAAAAATCAGTGTGTAGAAATCTAGGGTGCTTTGAGGTATCGGTCCAAAACTTAACATAAATATGTTTCAAAATCTCCTGATGAATAAGGCAGGTCTTTAATAATCTCAAGGAGATTTGTGTGCATGTGTTTATGTGTGTGTGTATGTGTGTGTGTGTGTACATGCATGTGTTTGTGTGTGTGTGTGTGTGCTTTAAAGCCTCTTTGCTCATCTATTTCCAAATGCCATGCAGACTAAGCACTTCTTTCTTTAGAGTCTCTCTCTTATTCCATTTGCATATATAAGTTCCCTACTATTCTTAAGGGATCAGTTCTGGGATTCTCTATGAATACCCAAATATCCATGGAGGTTGAAAAGTCTTATTTAAGAATGATGGATTGTGTTGGCCACCTGTATGCATTTTCTTGAATACTTGAAGTCATCTCTCTTATAATTCCTGAAATACTACAGCATAGGAAATGCTATGTAAGCAGTGATTGCCTTATATGTTATGGAGACAGAAATTCTGTAATTATCAATACACGTGTGTTCTATCTGTGATCATTTAAGTCCAAGGATGTTTGGTCAATGTATATGGAGAAGGATACTTAGAACTGGCAGCGGTTATTTATTTTATTTCCTGTTTAGTGGTATACAGCAACATTCCTTGTCACTAATATTTTTTCGTTACTCATTAAGTTTTTATGTTTTAAAAAATGTAGTTGCATGAGTGTTTTGCCTGCATGTTTGTATGTGCACTATGTGCATGGGGTGGTACCAGTAGAGGCCAGAAGAGGGTGCTAGACCCCCTCACAGAATTTCATGTGGGTGCTGGGAACTGAACTTGAGCTTTCCCTACAAGATCCTCAAGTAGTTTTAACCAGTGAGCCACTTTTCCAGCCCCTACTTACTGTGTTAAGAAACAGTTATTAATCACCTTTGGAGTAACTGTCCTGACAATAGTTTGGGATCAATGTATTATTCCCTGGTTGTCTTCAAGTCCCATAGAGTACTGTGCTGATAGCTTGTGTGTGAGAGAGCAGGTATGTATGAGGAATGACCATTGTGGGTTGTTGGGGAGACCTGGGATTGATTCTGAGTCCCAAGACTCTTGCAGCAGGTTTGTTGTTGGAAATACATTTCATTCCCCGGAGGAAGAGCTATATATAAGAGCGATATATATGGTGCTCCCTCTACAGTTATCTGGAAGCTCCATGAGTCTGACCATCTCAAGCTGAGGCACTCTTTAGATACATGTTAAAAGGTCAACAGTGAAGACACTAGCAATCAGATTCTTAATGTCACATTTTATTTCACAGTCAGCATAATAACTGACTCCATTCCTCACCCCCAAAACACAGAGATGTCCCTCTCCATTCATGCATGGGTGGTCACTGTTGTATGTTGAGTCCACCAGCCACCTTTCGAGGGGGAAAGTGCAAAGGGAAACTTTCCTCTCTACAATTCCTTACTAGAAACCATGGGTCCGATTGTATTAAATTCAGATTAAAAGGGTAAGATGGTACATACTTTGTCTATTACCTAACAGACCCACTCCATGTGAATCCTGAGTATCATAGGTTGTACAATTTCTGTAGTGCAGGATGAATCTTCACAGTATGGCATGCGGCAAGGTAAAGAAACTCATATTACATCAAGAAGCTAATACTCCTGTCTTCTAAAGCTTTTGTTCTTTTAGCATTTGTAGATTTTTGACAAAGGATTTGTAGACCCAAAAAAGGAGAGAAGAATCTTAACATTTGAAAAAACAACAAAAAACAATCAGACACTCTTCAGAGTAGACTGGTACTTAACTCAGAGAGTCAGTCACTGCACTTTGGTTTTGGCATCCGCCAGAGGAGTGCTCCACCAACCTGTGTTTCACCTTGACTCCCACCCTGCCCCAAGGCCTCAGGGACCATTGTGAAAAGAGAGAGTGAAAAGGATGTGAGAGTCAGAGGTCAGAGAAAGGGAGCCAAAGCATGCTCCTGATGTGATACAGACCTTACCTCAAACTAGAGCAACTATGGCTGCCTGACAGGGATCAAGCCAGGCAACATTCTAGCATGGACTCAGGAAGGGAGCTCTTAGGGTTTTAACTCTAGCCTTAGGAGAGCTTAAGCTCTAGCTTTAACAGTTGATGGCCCTTGGGGAGGAGAAAGCCAAAAGGAGTGGCACAGTGGTTGGTCCACCATGCCCAGTGGATGGTCTCATGCTGAGAGTGTATGGGTAAATAAGGCAGGATTCAGTGAGCTTTGGGAAACAGCAAACAAGTGGATAGGAAGTTAGAAGGTTGAGGATTAACTGACAGTAACACACAGTGTGGACTGTTGATGAATATAATCAAAATACATTATAAGATATTTTCAAAGCATTAACAAACATGTTAAAACTTATAAACTCAGCAAGTTCCTCTGTTCTCAGCCAGGAGCATAGGGAGTATTTATTTATATTTTCCCTGCAGTATTCCAAGTCCTTTGTGTTCTCTCTCCTTTCTGTCTCTCACAGGGTTCTACTTTTTCCGAACCTACACTTGCTAATTCCACACTCTAGGGACCAATGTCTATTTTTACCGGGTTCCTGATTCTTCATCTTCTATTTCCACCCCACACCCAGAAAAGGTCTTCTGTAAAACAGAGTGGACCTGCGACTCCCATGCTAAAACCACATTTAAGAGGAGATTCCGATTCTGTTTTTTGCTCAAGAAAGCTTCTAAGATCTTAGTGTGACTCAGTTTCTTCTGCCTTAGCCAACCTAGAACGTATTGATTTCCACTCATCTCCTTTCCAGGATCATTGCCTTCGTCCCCAGGACACAAGGCTGACTTACTAAATGCTTCTGTACTTTGCATATCCTATATTTTTCTCCATACCATCTATGAAACCCAGCGCTGTGTGCATACCTCCTGATGGTTTGCAAAACAGTATTTTTCACTTTCCAGCATAGGTTGGCCACAAACCAGTTTTAGCTTGACAGAACTGACTCATCCTAAGTTCAATTGTTGAAGATAACAGCTACCTTTTGTCTCTGTGGGTTTGAAACTTCTTCTAAAGGAAGCTATGAATCATAATATGGACTATTTTACATCCTGTCTAGCCTAGCATCTTTTGGATAAGAAGTTTTATATGTAATGTTTGCAGGATTCAGCCTTTATTACACCTTGAAACTATTTCTGACATGATGATGATTCCTTGTTGTCACCATCATCTTGGTAAAGAAAACAGATGAAATTCAAGTCTCACCCACAAAGAAAGTGTATGAATACCCTAGATATCTCCCCACCTCCATATAGACAGTATATAAATACCCAACCTCCTTCTTTGGCTTTCACCCTTGAGTAACTATAATATTTAGTTAGTGTATTTTTGGTGCATAAATTTTGGAGATAGGATGTAGTCTTTGGTCTAGATTGCAGTGTCAGTGAATGTTTTGTTTAAGTTTTTAGATTCACCTAGATTCTCCCAACAGTATTGGATCATTGGTATCTGTGTTGATTAACTTGGATTTTTCTGTACCCACAGAATTCCATTGAAAGGATTGGCTGTAACTTAGCTATCCCTTCATTTGTGAGCATTTTGGTCCTGTCCCTGGGAAATCCAACACACTCACAGGCCAGCTACATGACTGATCTTTCAAGCATTTTAGGACCAATGAGTGATGGTAGCTATTCACTTCATTTGGCAGCTACAGCCCCACGACATGTTCTGTGGAGCAAAGTTTCCTGTGTTGATACAAATAGCTCTCTCTGCAGAGAGAGATGACTTACACATGGTGGGGATGTTTGAGATGGCATGTCTCGACAAAACTTCATTAGATAGTACGCTGTTGCATATATGTAATATGCAACTTCAATGTAACAATTTTGCTAGCGACTACCAAGCAGTATCCTGAAAGAAGACTGATAGTTTCCTCTTGCTCTGTCTCTGCACATTCTGAGGTAAATGGCCACATTCAATGAATATCTATTGGATCAAAGTCACTGAGGGAGCATAGAGGCTTTAAGCTTTACTTAGGATGAGCATCTGTTTCCTATCCACCTGACCATCTGAATGTTTCCATAGGGCTTTTTAGCTTTTACCTGCTTAATCTTTTATCCCATAATAATTATCAGTATCACTTTTGCATGTGGAAGACCCATTCTCTGTTGCTGTGTCCTTCTTATCTTATTTGTAAATAAGAGTAGAGAGGATATAAAATATAAAATTCACTCAAATTTACATTTAAATTAAAACAAAGGCACGGAGATGTTGGAGCCGGGCACTAATTAATGTTGACACAGAAATTGGAATATCCTTTTGCATTATTGTTAATCCACACCACAGATACTTATCTGGTGCTTTCAATGCTTCTCTGTAAAAGCTTAGCCTTCATTAGTTAAATACAAAACTTAGATATTTTTACCCAATCGCCCCAGTTTTTAAATTACAATTAGCTCTGGATGATTTAAATTTATTTTCAATACACTGTGGGGTTGTAGAAGAAGGAAGAGGAGTTATTTTTGAGCCATGGTCTTTGTGGCCTGAAACAGGTGTTGTTCTGTGGTAAGAGCTTTTTTATTTAAGATCTATACTGGCACACAGTTTCCATCTTGTGATGGGGAACAATATTCTTGACATTTATCATACCACTGTTTTCCTATAGGGATAATGTTGACTGGCTTTTATGATAAAAGCAAGATAAATGTACTACAAGAAAAGCTTAATTTATTTTGGTAAAATGAATGCTTTGTAAATATCGGATTTAAAACAGGATTAATAAGACAAAAGCTTGGGAAACAAGATGTTATTTTTAAAGGTGTTTTAAATCTTTTGATAAGCCTTCAATTTTTTTCTATCTTTCTGTCTTTGTTGCAGAGACTGGTTGAACTATAGAGAGAGATATTATTTAATTCCAACAGTTCCCATGGCTCTGGGGAACTGTGTGATGAGACAGGCTCTCTTTTCTATAATGTGTCCTCACTGGGCTTGGTGTTTCAGTCAGGTTTATTCTCCTCGCCACTGAGTTTCTGTCACAAATAGTCAGGATAGTGGTACGAAGTTTACTTCACACAAGCACCTTGAGGTTGCCAGATGTGCCTTGGAATCTCTTTGGATAATTCATCAAGCTTTAACTGGGCACCTTGATACTGACTGACCTTACTCTATATGCTGGGGATAGTGTAATGGTGGACTCCATTTCTAAGGAGTTCATAGTACACAAGGAAAGAGAGAAAGATAAACGCTCACAAATGCAGGATTCTGTGGCAGAACAGAGAATGTAGGGTGGCCCCCATGAAAAGCAGGGTGTCTGAACTGATTGGTAGAAGATGAAAAGGCGGAGGAGGGGAAAGAACGCAAAGGGTATGTGAGTGGATGGGCAAACATGGATGCCCAAAGCCTGGAAGAACACAGAGCTCTGGAATCGGGATGGGATTTCACTGCTTCTGGGAGTTCATTTTTTTGGAGCATAGAGGAAGCACAGATTGAGTGCCAGTAGAAAAGATGAGGATTGCTATGAGTCAAGTTCCTTAGAGGTCCTGGGGATCCCTGAAAAAAGTGTGGTCCCTTCATTTGGCAGGTCTCCTCAGCACAGGTATATATAGTGAGCTCTGGGTTTGTGAGTGAGAGCAAGTGGGAGTAAAACAAGTTGGAGAAGTGCAGCATTATTCAGTAGGGGAAGGAAGACATGTATAGGGTTGATATATCTTTATTGTGGATTAGGGTTCTTTCCACTAACCAAAAGCTTTGAATAGATCCAATAAATTAGTACAGTCTCCCCATTTTTAATTTGAGTTTTGTTCACACATTTTAAGCATCTATGGCTGAAAAATATGGATTTTGTAGCCTCATGGAGACATAACAGACTTGGGAAACTGTCTATAATAAGTATCTATTACATAAAGCAGTTGCCAAACAGTTTTGACAGTGCATAGGTAGATTGCAAAAGAAAGTATTACCTACCCTCAAAATGGTAATGGTAGTGCCAAGGTTGAGAAACCCTGACTTGAAAGTCTTCAATATTCATGCATGTATTTGTAAATCTGCTGGGTACAAGGGGAAAAATCAGATCATTAAAAAAAAAACAAGGACCATGATTGGGTTTGCATATAGCAGCTCGTTAAGACTTCAGAATTTGTAGAAATAACAGTGCTGTAAGCTAGGAAAACAAATACATTTCAAGGTAGTTTAGCTCTTTCCTGCTCACAAATGTTAGGTGGGTCATCAAAACATGGAATCGATAGCATGATTTGCAAAGGACACAGAGTGTGGTGAAACAGCAGTCAGAAGCACAGATTTCAACATGTTAAAATCTCAGCCAAGGATGTATATTTAGGGAAGAGGTTTTAAAAATCTCCTCATCCATACTTCCTTTAAGATTAAAAATAGACTTAAAGAAAAAACAGAGAGCCAAGATGGTCCAGCAAACATTACAGGCTATTGTCAATGCCATCGGTTACCCAGCAGAACTTGACAGCAAGACCATATTGTTGAAGACTCTTTGTACGAGCACATGGAGAAATCTGGCTGGTACTCAACTAGAAGCCCATTCCCACTGCTTATTGTAATACAGTGCTGGAAGGTGCTATGCACACTGCCCAATGAGAAAGTCATCAGCATTTCACCAGGCATGAACCTCACAAGCCCTGATGATAATATGTTTGACAAGATGTGCTCAGGGTGCAGCAATGGCAGGAATGCCATGGAGCATTCGAGCACTTTTGACTGGATTTAAACCTGCTCCATGAGGTGGGGAATCTGTACCATGACACTGTCAAGGAGGCCAAGAACCTGTATTATAAAAAATCGTGGAACCTAGGGGAAACCCCATTGCTGCTATTCTGCTAAATGAACGTAGTGATAATGTCTTATTAATATACCCAGAGATCTGTGCATCAATGAGTCCCACAGAGAAGCTGCTCCTCATAGCAGATGGGGTGCACAGAGACTGACAACCGGTCCATGAGGTTAATAGAGACTTTGGGTACACTTCCAGTACTCAGTTCTCAATTGATGTCTATAATACAGTCCTCCAAGGCTGTGGGATCTGTGGAAGAGGTAGACACAAAGGTAGGGAGCCAGAAATGGTAGATAAATTCAAGGAAACAGTGCTTAGACACAGTTGCATGTCCACTACAGAGCAATAAAGAAGAGTTACACAAACTCAAGCCAGATAAAAATCCCAACATGGAGGAATGGAGGTGGGGTATAGAGTTTGATCCCACCTGAGGAGGTGGCACAATTTGCTTACTAGGGAGGGAGGGAGGGGAGGAGGAGAGCGCAGGGAGAGGAGAGGAGAGAGAGAGAGAGAGAGAGAGAGAGAGAGAGAGAGAGAGAGAGAGAGAGAGAGAGACAGAGACAGAGAGAGAGAGAGAGAGAGAGAGAGAGAGAGAGAGAGAGAGAGATCAGTTTCTTCAATGATTTGACTCCTGATATATTTAACCACACTCTGATATATATTACCACACCCTGGAGTAGTCCACAACACCACTTGAAATGATTTTTTTTAAAAGGAAAGAGACACTTGAAGTTGAATGTGTCAGGATGGGTGAGAGGATCTGGGCAATGAGGTAGAGGAACAGGATTAAATATTTGATATAAAATTCTTAAAGAAATTTTAAAGAATAAAAAATACATTATTCTCAAAGACAAGGCTTTTTCTGTTTGTTTTAACTCTGCAAGTACAAATAAACTGAGTCTACAAATGAGAATAAGTCTGGAGAAGTCAGCCAATCTTTAAACCAGAGTAAAAACAGCTGATCAGCTGAAATTCAGACCTAGAAACATTATACAATGTAATTAACTACCAAAGTAAAATACCAGGGGGCACCACTGTCTTGATATTTTCCTTTCTGTGTAAACTGGAAATTAATTACAACTTGACAATGAGGTATTATGTGTGCTTCCTAAAACCAGGAAGGCATAAGGCTTTAAAAAGAATTTTATTTTAAAAAAATAGAAGCAACAAGGCATCTTCTCATTAGAGTGGATGGTGATGTTCAGTAGCAGGAGGGGTTAGACATACCTCCCACAAGGCACGCCCTGTGGGAGAAATGGCCCAGGAAAGGCAGATGCCATTGACAGTTATTTTAATAGAATCTAACTTCTGGGTCTTTGCTTCAGCTCAGAGTTGGGCCCAGCTGTCTAGAAGCTCTTTTTCTCAGTGCTTGTCTCCCTGTGGGGGTCCAACCTCCTTCAGTTCTCACTCTGCTGTGAGGTTCACAGGCAGAAGTCTCAGCACAGAACGCCATTCAAAGCTGGTACTTTTGCTTTTGTTCTGTCCCCTTTGCTCTCTTTCTAGAACATTTGCTGCTGGGTCTTTCACAGAGAAACTCCATCGGGATAATCTGTCACCAGGGCCCCTTTACTGTGTTCTTCTGTTAGGTATAAACAGGATTTTTTTTTTTTTTTTGCAAATGTAGGAATTTAAAATTCTGGAGTAGCTTGCTATTTTATCTCACTTTTTAAGCAAACGAAAACAGGTTTAAAAATTATAAGAACTTGGTATTACGTTTACTATTATCTAAATCTTTATAAAGGATATTAATAGAAGACTGTACTGAATGTATACATGCAGAATATTCAAATGTAACATTTTCATTAAAAAAATAACAAAAAAAAAAGGAAAAAGGAAAAGAAAAGAGAAGAAAATGCCACAGAACCGATGGAATGTCTCTATGTATGAAGAGGCTTTCCACACAGTCCCAACAACCTAAGTTCCATCCCTGGAACCCACATAAAGGGGAAGAGAACAAGTCCAAAAATTGGCCTCTGAAATCCACCCACATGACATGGTATGCACACTCCATTGTGTGCACGATATAAGTAAAATATTTAAAAGGTCAACTCTAATGGGTCGAAGATTTTACCATAAGACCCAAATTTCAGAAACCACTAGAAGAAACATACAGGTACACTTGACGAACTTGGCACCGACAGAGGTTTCTGGGTAGCATTCTCGAGACCAGGAAATAGTGGCATGCATGCTGGAGTGGCAAAGGGACTACCACAGAGTGGAGACCGCGACACAGGGTGTCAGGAACCTTTGATGGGTATATGCCTGACAGGATGGTCCTACAGAACCTGAAGAATTGAAAAAAGCCCCCTAGGAAGCAGCAGCGAAATTAAAACATGGAAATAATACTTAATGTGTATAATACTCAGTGAAGAATAAAAGTGACCAACAAAACATGAAAAAGTGCTTAGCATCATTAGCTATTAAAATGCAAACCAGAACTTTAGGGAGATATTATTACACCCCAGTAGAATCGTGCTATTCAAAAATTTAAAAAAGGTAATGCTGGTAAAGATATGGAGAAAAAAATAACCAAAACTTGTGATGCAGTAGAATATGAATGAACACAGTTTCTATAGAAAACAGTATTAAGTTCCTAAAAATAGCGGGATACATCTCTCTTTTTGATCCATATCCTACTCTTGGGTATAGCATGGGAAAAAAAAAAAAAAAATCAGTTGCTGTGTAAAGCCTCTCTTGTGACAGTTGATTATTCCTGTCCAGAGGATAATTTTAAAAGAATCTATTCTTTTTTCCTTCTGTCGTGAGTTCAAAAGATTGAACTCAGTCGGCGTGGCTCATGTGGAAATTACTTTTACCTGATGGACATCCTTGCCAACCTGTTCTTCCTAATCTGAAGCACCATTTTGCTGTACAAGAGTCTAGAGGACTTCATATAAGTAATAATAAAGGCATAGACACGAAAGGTCCTTGGTTTTGATCACTAAATTGGTACTCATTCATCGAAATTACTGTCTATGTTAAAAACCTTTTATCTTCATCTTTCCTTTTAGGGAAAATATTCCGTTCTCATATACTATATACTGATTAAATTTCGTCTTCTCCATCAACTCCTGAGTTTCTCCCCCTTCCTTCCCTCTAGTCCTTTGTCTCTCATTAGAAAAAAAGCAGGCTTTTAGAGATAACTACCAAACATGACCAAATTCGTAAATAAATAAAGCAAAAGACTGTCATTTTTGAAGTTGGATAAAAAGCAACCCAACAGGGAGGAACAGTCCAAGAACAGGAACAGAGTTAATGACCCATTTGTTCTTGCTGTCAGGGAGTTCATAAAAATACTCGCTAGTGCCTACACACCTCTCTGTGTGTGGATGTGGAGTATATACCTGTGTGTCTGCTTACACAGAGGACCTGGTACAGACCATGAAAACCTTTAAAATATGTAAGGAGATGGAAGCATGGTAACATTTGATTACACATGCATCATGTTATCGACTCCTAAAACTGCTACAATTAAAATTATAAGTACATTGTGGTACATTCTGGAGGATAATCCGTGTAGGGAGTCCTTCATGCATTCTAAGTCTGGTACCTTCAACCTTAATTGACCAACTTGGAAACTGGTTTCTATTTCTATTTCCATCACCTTTTGCTGTGTCTTAGCAGTTTTAGGGGACAAGCAGAAGGAACAAAGTGGGTAAAAGTGCTTTGAAATGACAAAGAAGTTCCACCTGCAGTGCAGAATTGAATCGATATGTGATATTTGGAGCTAAAAATAACTTTCTTAAGCTTCCTTGTCCATCTGCACAGTTCAGCGGCTGCCTCTCTGACAGAATAAATAACTCATGCAGCAGTATAGCATCCTCTGCCTCGGCACATACTGACTTAAATAGGGAATGGTTAACCTAGATCACAAATGTACTTGACTCAAGTCTATTGGTGTTGACTGGGGCCATTAGCAGATAGCCCAGGAACAGTGGCTACATAAGAAAAGGAAAAAACATCACCCATTCAGTGAGTTGTGAAATGCTTCCCCGTTCTCATCCCAGTGTATAGCTGGTGTCCCAGTTGGGTTTCTAATGCCATTTTGTATTATCATTTTGCTGCTTTTATACAAGGATTTGTTTCTAGTGGACGCCTCTAGTGTAAGGGAAGAGGTATATATTTAAGGGTCATCATGTGGCCTCTGATATTAGACTGCATGCTACCCTAGTCTCTGGACCTTAGAGTTTTCAAGCCAGGAGAAAAAAATATCAACCTCAGGTTTGAGATAACATAGGATGAGCAATTAGCAGGAGCCTGGCACTCAATAGGAGAGTTGCCCTCAGCATCAATGGAGCATGGACTTTGTATTTTTCTTTACTTGACATCGATGGTCTTTCTTTTAACATTGAGAGAATCTGTCCTGTTTTCTCTGTATGATGCCATCTTACCTGTAGAGACAGTTTAACTGCCCCCTGTTCTTGGATGCCCTCTCTTGCTATTTTATGCCCCTTTGCTGTACCTATTAGAAGGAGTGAAAGTGGAACACCCTTCTCCTGTTCTTTTAAGAGGCATCCAGCTTTTTACTCTGAATTACAACACAGGCTGTAGCTTGGCATTTATGGCTCTCTTCCTGTGGTGATACATTCCTTTCGTTACCTAATTTGTTGACAGTTATTATCATTAAAGGGGCGTGGATCTTTTCATAAGGCTTTCATAGACCTACCAAAACCATCATATAATTTTAAAAATCATTTATTTTCAGAATGTAGTGGGTCACACTGATTAATATTTAATCATCCTCGCACTTGAGAGGCAACTCCCACCTGATCAAGCTGTGTGATTCCCCCCAACATCCTGTTGAATTGGGTTTCCTAGTGTTTTCTAAGGGGTTTTGCAATCATTTTGCCATATGAAATATTTTGGCCAGGAGTTTTATTTTCTTGTAGACTTCCGACCTGACGTTGGAAGGAGGCTAACGCTAGCTTCACAAGGTGTGTTTGTGGCATTCTGTCTGCTTCACTTCTTTGGAGTCTGAAAAAAAAAAAAAGTTGAATTCAGTAAAGTTGGCAGACAGGAAATGAATTGGAAAACAAAGGGATTTTTGCCTTTTCATGTCATAACAAGGTACTGAAGATCCATTAATGACAGTGTAACAGAAAGACAAATGCTTTAGGAAGAAAATTTAACTAATATGAGGCAAAAGATCAGCATACTAAAAGCTATCTGATGTCACAAGGAAATTATACAGCATCGAGGTGAATAGGACTGCCAAATGTCCTAGACTGACCATGAATCCCTGTCAAAAACAAGTGGCATTCTCACAGAAATGGATATCCTAGGCTTTATGTGAAGTCACAAGAGAACTCAAATGAATGTACAGTTTATAGTGAAGAAGCTAAGCGATGTGACACTTCCTGGTCCACGGCATTTCCAGAGTCCTGCAGTCATCACAGAACAATACAGGTGCGCTGAAAGCCTGCGACCTACAGGCGCGCCTGAGCAAGATAGAAAGTCCCAGCAACAGCTCACTGGTGTGCAATCAAAGGCCGAGTGGGGATATTCACTGAAGAGCTATGTCGTAACTCCTCAGGAGTGGGACTGGCTGGAGAAAAGAATTGAACTGCGAAAAGGCAGGGACACCTCACTTACCACCACACTGAGGAGAAATCAAAATGTGCATGAGTGTCACTACTGTCTGACACTGAACTCTAAACAGAGAACTGAGATTCAGGAAAGAAACACTTGACACACTAACTTGGCAATGGAGTTTTGAGTCGTGACACCCAAAGCACAGGCAGCAAAAGCAGGAAATCAAACTGAGAGATATGTAGCCGTATACGAAAAGATCTATAAAAGGCTAGCAAGTGAAGAGGAAAGGCCAGCCCAGAGAGTGTGAGAACTTGTGTGAGCACATTTACTTTTGGCAAAGATACGCACCCATTCCCCAATCTTTTCCCTCTCCTCACTCTTATTTTCTCTCCCTGTGTGCCTGAGCATGTGTGCACATGTGTGTTCATGTGTGTAAGTACCACGTGGAGGCTAGAGACAGGCATCAATGTCTAACTGCAGTGGAGTTACGGTGTACATGGGTAGCGAAGAACTGAAGAGCAGTCTCTGAAATGAATGCATCCTTTTGACTCGCTGAGCCATGTCTCTCCAGCTCCACACACGAGATTTCTGTAAGGGGTTCGGATGATACAATACAAAGGAGCTTGAGAACTTGAAGTATCCTGTTGTCTTTGTGGAACCCGGGACAAATAGGTTCGTGGGTCTTGGGAAAGAAAGGAACCAGCCGGAGTTTCTCGTGCTGGAAGTCAGGCGTCCATGGGAGTCATGGGAGTGCCATTTAACTGTGTCTCGACAGCAGTGACAGGCAGGTGATGGACTATGACTGTGGCATGAGGCCTCTTGAGCCAGGTCTCACTAGTGAGCGTCAGGAGGAAAGAACTCTTCCCATTTCAAGTAAAGCAAACACTCTCAGAGCGATCTTGTTGCACTATCCCATGTAGTGCTTTATAAACATTGAGGTAGTAGTTGGGATTTAGGGGTAGATGTTTTATGTTGGCTCAGTTTGAGATGTGTGATGCTTGCCTGGAGAAGAAGGACTCTGTGTTGTTCCCTCGGGATTGATTGTCATGAGTCCTCTCAGTGGGGTGTCTCATGGTTTAAATGACAAGTGAGTGGGGAACTTTCTCACTTCTACCATTCTCTCTCAATTCATGATTCACAGGTTTGAGCTTATTCAAGATTACCATTCTTCTTCTGGTGACCTGGTCCACTTATTTAAACCAAATCCATTAAAATAAGCAAAAAGTCTTGAATAAGCTCTTTCTCAAGAAGACAGATATCAAACAGGCATCAGAAGTAGTGTTCTACCTCCTGTAATAATTCCTACTTATTAGAATGATTTATCAAGACTACAAGGGGTTGTGAAATGTAGTGTGGAGACTCTCATGCATTGTTGACAGGAAAGTTGGTGGTACAGGCATCATGGATAGCCTCTCAGAAAATACGTTTGTATGGTAACCCTCCTCCTACCTATAATCCCAGGACACCAATTTATTTGTCTTCTTTTCTGTGGTGCTGAGGATCAAGTCGACATGCTGTACTCACTGATTCTGGAAGTCATCACACATTGTACACACATAGAATTGTCATGTGCCTTTCTTACTATTACAATCTATTGAAGTCCTCATTTTAAGACACAAAAGAAATCTATGGGCCAGCTATTTCTGCAGCTCACAAAACATGGGACACAATTATTTATTATCCAAAGGGGGAGAACTGCAGCACCTACTTGGGGATATTTCCTATGCAACTATTGTTGTTTCAAGAAAACAGGGCCAGTCTTTCTTGACTCACCACTACCCCAGCCCCAGCTCAGTTCTGTACAAACTCATAGGCTGAATTCACCCCTGCAATCCAGTTACCCTCTGAGCCTGTGGGACCATCCCATATGATGGAGGAACTTTACCTCTGTCTGTGTTCAGTTCCAGAGATCTACTGTGCTGTGTTTTTGCTTCATGAACACTACACAGTTTTATCAGCAGACTTCTGTGTGTTCACTATACGTGGAGTATAGTGAATCACAAGTGAACTAAACATCCCAGAATAATCACATGTGGGCTGTGAGGCAAGGCTGGTCCTGTCACGTTCAATTGCCTTTCATACATGACAGGATTGTGCCCCACCATTCCATTCACTCGATGGCCTACAGAGATATCAACATATATGAAGGAAGGTTTAACTTTTTAGTGTGGTATGCTTTTCCTTATAGATAAGACTAACATTGCAACATCAGCTTTGCCCTGGAGCTTGCATCCAAAGAGGATGGCCTTCACAGTATCTAGCATTTTCTAGAACAAAAGTCTGGCCCAAAGTTTCTTCTCTTGAACCCACTTTATCCCTTTGTGTTCCTGAGCAAGTGTGTTTCTTTCTTTCTTTCTCTCTTTCTCTCTTTCTTTCTTTCTTTCTTTCTTTCTTTCTTTCTTTCTTTCTTTCTCTCTCTCTCTCTTTTTCCTTCCTCCCTTCCTTCCTTCCTTCTCTCTCTCTCTCCTTCCTTCCTTTCTCTCTCTCTCTCTCTCTCTCTCTCTCTCTCTTCTTTCCTTCCTTCCTTCCTTTGTCCCCTTCCCTTTCCATCTTTCCTTCTCTCTCTCTCTCTCTCTCTCTCTCTCTCTCTCTCTCTCTCTCTCTTCTCTCTCTCTCTCTCTCTCTCTCTCTAATCTCTGCCTCTTTTGGAGAAAATGATGTTAAGAGAAATTAGATGACAAGCTCAAGGTCTTTAAAACAACGAAGAAAATAAAACGTTGAGACTCAAATCAGGGCAGGGACCCTACCCTGTAAAGCACTGGTTCTTATCAACTCTATTAAAATCCGGTAGCCAACTCCAAAAATGCATTTTCCAGAGGATGTGGAGGGACAACTGGATTCTTTAACAACAACAACAACAACAACAACAACAACAACAACAGCAAATTTATTTTTATTTATTTTAATTATAAGTGTTCTACCTGCATGTACATCTGCATGCCAGAAGAGGGCATCAGACCCCATTATAAATTGTTGTGAGCCACCATGTGATTGCTGGGAATTGAACCCCTCAGCGCCTCTGGAAGAGCAACCAATACTCTTAACAGTGGAGTCATCTCCCTCCTCTCCCCACCCAACTGAATTCTTATACACTTATGCAATCATTCCAGTCAGCCAAGTTTGTGTCAGTCTGCTAATCTGTATTAAGTTTGGCCACCGGCTTCTGGAGGAAGAAGGCATGTCTCAAACACACTGTAACCTTTGTTTTCCAGCTTCCATTGTGATTGAGAAGTGGTGGTGCCACATGGATCCTTGCTTGGAAGGAGAGGACTGTAAAGTGCTTCCGGACTCCTCTGGTTGGTCCTGTAGCAGTGGCAATAAAGTCAAAACCACAAAGGCAAGTATGTGGGAAAGGCAGCTGTAATTCACAACCACAGTCAAGGTAGTTGTTAAGGCTGGGGGTTTCCTGCTGTGACTGGATCTCACCAGCATGAGAACAACATTGTTTTATGTGGATAAACCAGTCAGGGCTGTGCTAAAACTGTGGCTTTAGTCTTTCAAGAAAGTGCTTTGCTAGAGCTACTGTGTGTCAGGGCAGTGATTTGGTGGGTGATTTTAGACAGGGCCCCTAAATTCACTTCTGTTCCTTCACGAGCCCAATTTAAAGTAAAGGTTTCAGAGTCTGACAGGGCAGTGTTTCAAAGCAAGAGTCCACCTCCAGATGATTTACTCTGCCATAGAGATTGGAGACGGGCTGGTTGAGATTTTTACTCAAGTCTCTCTCAGCTTCTCCTTAGTGGTTCCCATTCTGAATTTCTTTTTGCCTGATAGAAAACACAAGCTATTCAGTTCTGTGAAAAAGCAAACTTCATTGTCTCCTCATGTCTACTCAATGACTTAGATCTTAGAAATTTTTACTACCAAATTCTTCTATGACTGCTTTGCCAGCTCTCATTCTACCCACGTCACATCCAGATGACAATTGGCCTCTTTCCAGTAGAGACGCCATACAATGTCTGCAACAGTATTTGTGAGACGTCATTCCTCTAAAGCCGGTCATCCTAACATCTTTGAGCAGCTTCAGTCCCTACACTGGACCTTCATAGACAACCCTACAAGATAGCCCTTTTCCTTTCTGCTCCAACCCCCCTGACCTTCTGTTGGGTTCTGTCATGCTGCTTTTGAGGTGCCTCTTCCTTTTATATGATGCGCTTCCTTCCCTTCCTTTCTACCAACTATTATTCTTCCAGGAATCCACCCTTTGTTGCATCTGTGATTGGTGTCTCTGAGTGTCTGCTAGGCTTACATCTTACATAATAGCTGTATTCCTTTGCTACCCATTTCCCTACCCATTACTCCCTGTCTCTTGTGGGATCTGTGAAGTCAGGGATTAGTCTGTGTTTGCTTATGTTTGTAGGCTGAAATCCAGCCGTGTCTCCATAGCTGTTTCTTAACAACACTGGAGTTAGAGGGACTTGAGTGATGTCCATTCAAATTCTTTTCCCATTAAAGCATAGCTTGCCCTTGCTAGTGATGTTGTGATAACAATAACCCCTGTATTGACAAGAGTTGTGCAGATTCCACCAATCACAGGCAATTGATCTCAACCAAATGTGTTCAGGTATTGTTTTGTCTTATCGCTACTCCCTAATTAATACAACGTTAAGACCATTTCTGGCTGGCGACATGGCTTAAGCCATGAAGAGTGCTCACTTGCTGCTGTTTTCAGTTCTCAGTACCCACATGGTGGCTTACAACCAGGTAGAACTCCATTCCCGGGATGCAGTGCCTCTTCTGGCCTCCAGAGCAGGACACCCATGCGCAGTGTATGAGCAGTCTGTGCTCAGACATACATATAGACAAAAGCCTTACACATATAAAAAAATATTTCTCGTGCATTTGCCTTGTAGTTGTTATGAGCAATCTAGAGATGATTTAAAGTAAAAATATCTGCATACACTATATGTAAGTAGTCTAACAATCTAGGTAAGTTTTTAGTGTGTTCAGATTTTGGTATCCATGGGAGATTCTGGAGGCAATCCTCTAAAGACACCAACTTACAATTCTCTTTTTACATCCAGAGGAGAAAAATCTGTGGAGTTAACTCTCCCACACCCCACCATTCCCAGTGGGCCACTACCAATAAACTTCCAACCACCTAAAGCCATTGTACATGCTAAGCAAATTCTGCTTCTTGCTTCTGACTCCTTTTAGATGTTCCCATAAGTATATTCTAAATAAAAAATATTGAAGTCTCCTATGAGGTTAAAAAAATAATCTTCCATCTATCAGTGATTAAAATAAACTTTCATTGTATTTCTTGTAGACTAAGAGATAACATTTTAGAAGATTAAATTTGTATTGATTTTTAGATATAAATGTAAAGCAAGATTGAGTGGAAGCCAAGTGAATTCTGGAAAAAGAACACGTGTAAGTAGTTCACTTGGTAAAGTGGCTCTCTCTCCCTCTTTATGTGCAGTTACTGAGAGCATTAGCAGGAAGCAAACCTTTAGGGGTGTTTTGCCTTTGTGTGCTGGGAATATGAGTTTGCTCTAGCTAAATTCTCAATGGTGGTGACATTTCATTTATCTCCCGGAAAGATGTAGAAACATAATACGGTTCCCCAAGCCACCGTAATACTTGGGCTGCTTTTTTTCTTTTTCCAGTGATATGCCAATTGGGAATAATCTGGAGGGCATAAAGCATCGTTTCCTTTATTAATCCAAGTCAGCGGGCCTTGAACTGCATAAAACATTTTATGTCTGTTATGGCTTATATACACACAGAAGTTCATTAGGGGAGCCCAGACCACCTCCCATGCTGAGCCTGCCATTCTAGAAATTGTATCTATTGCTTGAAATGGTACTGACCTTATATCACTGAGGGGGCGTGGGCAGCCATCCTGTAAAATAGCGATGGCCTCCCTGAAAGGTAATAGCTACGAGAACAAAACAGTTTTCCATTTTCCTTCAAGGTCTCTGTACACAGCAGCATAGAACAGGAAATAGAATGTGGTCTTGGGTAGTAAACCACCTAGGCTAGGGTTTTATTTCCTATTTAAATGCAAATTCATGGGTTGGGGATTTAGCTCAGTGGTAGAGCGCTTGCCTAGCAAGCACAAAGGCCCTGGGTTCCGTCCCCCAGCTCCGGAGCACGTTTAAAATGCAAAGTCATAAAGAGTTAGCGAGTCAGTTTGAGATACTTAATGGGCTCTGTTTGAAAGACGAAAGTAGGAGTGGGGGCTCAGGAGGTCGGGGGTGGGGTGGGGGGAATCCTTAGTCACCAGCCTGAAATAGAAAGGATTGACATTCTCCTCATTTCTGTGCTGCAGACAGAGACAAGCAGACAGTGGGACAGAAAGATCTCCAATGCTCTCATAGACTGGTAGGATTAATAATATTGTGATAGTAGCCACCATAACAAAACAACTTATAGAGTTCAATGCAAATTCCAATAATAGTCCGAGCCCATTCTTAACAGAAACCGAAAAACTTCTCTCAGTATTCACATGTAAACACAAAGGACCGGGACAACCAGTCAATCCTGAGTGAAAGAAGCAATGCTGAGGTTTGCACTATACCACATTTTGAGCTATTTTATGAGAGCTGTGCAAGATGAAAACAGTATGGTATTAACACAAAACAGATATTTAGAGCATGGGATAAAACAGAAGGCCAAAAACCACGGGACTCCACAACATTGTATGCACGAAAGCTGACCAAAATATGGTGTTGGGGCAATTGGATGTCCACATAAACAAGAATAAAGCTGGACTGGGAGCAATCACCCTGCACAGAAATCTACTCCAAATGGGTGAAAGTTCCATATGAAATCTGATGCTGAAATCAGAAGAAAACATAAGCAGTGCTCCACCAGATATAAAAACCTTCTGAACAGGACTCCATTTGTTTGGAAATTAAGACCAACAATTGACAGGTGAGACCCCATAGAATAACATTGCCTCTCTACAACAGAGGAAATAATTGAATAAATAGGGAACCCCATAGAATGAGCACATTTGCTAACTATACATCTGATAAGAGGATTGACATCCAGAATATTCATAGAACTCAGAAAAGAAAGAATCAAGAAAGCAAATGACTCAATTAACAAAACGGGCTACAAAGTTCTCAAAAGAAGAAACAAAAGTGACTAAAGGAATACCTAACTCTCAAAATACTCCCTAGTCAGAGAAATGCAGACTCCAACTTCTCTTTGGGAGCTTGTCTTCCACTAGAGGATAGCATAAGATAAGGAAACATTTGGGGAATAAATATTGGGAAAAAGTTGGTGAGGAAAGCCCTCTCATTCATTGAGTTGGGCTTAGAAACCATCTAGCTACCTCTGGAAAATCAGAGTAGAAAATGCTCTAGTTGAAACTTGAATCTACCTATGACTTGGCTTAAGTGCCATTTCTTGATAAATAACATGTGTTGACTCCAATAATTCTACTCATAAGAAGGTTTTGAAATCAGCCACGTTCACATTTCCTGCTGTATTCACAACAGCTAGGGAATGAAATCAACATAAATATCCTACTGATGGACAATAAAATGTGGGATATGTACACACTGGAATTATAATTAGCTGGAAAGACAAATGAAATTATGAAATTTGAGGGTAAGTGATGGAACTGGAGCCTATACTGAATGAGGTGACCAGATCCAAATAGATTTGAGTATATAACCTGACATTTCTGAAGAAGTCGGGAAATAGGGGAGGGAAGAGTGGGAGATGGAGCAGAGCAGGAGGGAAGTATGCCATGAAGGGGATGATGAAAGCCAGGTGAGTGGTGGGGAATTTAACAGGGAGAAGAGGGATATGGTGATACAGGAGGAGAGAGGAGAAGCAGCAGAGATGTCTGAGTAAGGCCATAGGGCAACATGTGTGAGTAACCTGTGTGTGTGTGTGTGTGTGTGTGTGTGTGTGTGTGTGTGTGTGTGTGTGTGTATGTGTGTGTGTTTTAAATGCACAGTTAAGTTAGGCAGATGAGGGTAAATGTTATTGCTCACAAGACACAGAACTCCTGTACTATCTAACAAAAAGTCAGTTTCAGGAACAGGGGCTTCCATTGAGTTGTTGAGTCAGAGTACATGTTTTCCAACACTCGATCTAAGCTAGTGGTAATGCCATTACCTCGGTTGCCTTCCAAATAGTTGTGAGACCCTGTTGTTGCTATTACACTTTCAGATATTGGGAGATTAAAGGAATGATCTAGGAATTTTAGGATAGCTGAGATAGATATTATTGAAGCCACCAGAGAACTAGCTCTATAGTATCAAAAGGTGCTCCAAGCTGCCAAGGGAGAGGAGCAGCCTATAGTAATCTAACCCATCTGTAAAGCTTGCCTGATGACAATGATCAGCCCGAGCAAAATATCTGCAATGGCGATATTGGCTGCTTTGTCTTGGATAACTCATCAGCAGTCTAAAATTAGACTCAGTCGGGAAGAAATCGTGCTCTGTTACTGTAACCCTGACAGCTGCCTAGAGCTGAGAGCTCACCAGGCCTGGTGTGAAGAACCCTGCTACTTCGTCTAATCTATATACATTAACTGTGTTCCAGTCAAATCTTATCTTCATACCCACAGGTAAGTATAGCTCTATCTCCCATCAGAACAAAGCTCTTCAGAGCACATTCTGAGCCAGTATAAAGAGATGACACTGGTGGAAACTTTGAGGAAAGAAAACATGGCTGTGGATTGACTATTCCATTGTATATCAGCAACATAACTTATCATCTCTAATGGCTTGAGGAAAATCACAGTGAACTGGGGACATAAATGCGGTGAGCCAGAGGGGCCCCAGAGCGCCTCTCTTTGTTAGATCATGTCCTCTGACATTCCAGGAATAATGCATCCATGAAATCTCAACAATGCGACTGCTCTGAAAAGGCCAGGATAGTGATAATAGCTGTTTGAGCTCGATATTTCAAATGTGAACAGGGGGATCGCGATATGAGGCTGAGCTTCCACAGAAGAGCTGCAGGCGGTCAATGGCCGCTGACAGAGGGAGTATTAATTTGCTCTAGAGATAAGCTCCACATGGAATGTCCAACCCAGAGTGGTCAAGCTCTCTCTGAACAGGTGCTTAAAAAGCACATGTCAAATGTCTTGGAACTCTCTCTCTCTCTCTCTCCCTCTCCCCCTCACGCGTTTCGTGTGTGTGTAACTCTGTATTTTGGGTGTGTGTGGGAGTGTGTGTGTGTGTGTGTGAGAGAGAGAGAGAGAGAGAGAGAGAGAGAGAATACTTGCACATATTTATTTACATGTAACAATATTAAAGAGACCGTGAATTAGGAGGGAGGAGTATGGGGGGATAATGGAGACATAAAGTGTCATTGTAGAAAGTTCTCAAACAAATTACATAACAGTAGTAAAACCAAAACCACTTTCCTTGAGCTGTAGATATGACTGAGCAGTAGAGAACACTTGTTGCTCTCGCAGAAGCTCTACTTTGCTTCTCAGCACCCACACCTAGTGTCTCACAACCACCTACAATTCCATGTTCAGCAAACCTAGTGCCCTCTACTGGCCTCTAAGTACCATAGGCATTTCACACAGTGTTCATACATATGTGTGGGCAAAACACTTATATACATAAAATAAAAATATGTAACATTTTCCCTGAGTTGATTATGGAGAAAAGGCAGAAGTAATGAACCATTCGATTACTACCCCTCTCAGAATTGTCATTATTCATGACTTACATCCTCTTTCTGCTACTAAGGTTAACTCAATGTCTGGCTTCTTCTCTGTCAGGATATTATAATCAGATCCCCACTCAGAAACTGTTGTGCAGCTCGGTGTGAGCATTGTGAGCGGGCTTCTCTTTGAGTCACCCACCACATGTAGGTGACAACTGACTGGGTGCCTAACCAGAATAGTTATTCTCATGTGACTAAGTAAAATGTCACTCTGTTGATGGCATTGTGATGATCTTGTGATTATTTATTTGGTCCCTTAAGATTTTGTGGTCATGACACGAGCTTGCAAATGTTCCTTTAAACGTAAATATGAAATTGGGTTACTTTAAATTTAACTTGGGGATATGACTAATATAGGTCACTACTTTATTTTGTCTCCAGTATTTGCAGCTTTAGAAAAGGAGCGTTGAGAACCCAGTGGATATCAGTAAGGCTTGGATAGATTCTTGATGTCCTGTGTGTCCTCTGCTGTCACGAGCATAAGACCTTCCATTGTTAAAGAGCTTTAGAAAGGTAAAGAGACTTTGCAGTGCATGAAGCACTGTGTTAGTTTGTAACCCTCACATTTGATCTTCTACCAGAAAGCAGAATAAGCGATAAGGCACTACTTTACCTTGGGGAACTAAACTATTTCCAGGGAATAAATGCTCCATTAGGGAAAATGGAAGGCCTGGAAAATACTGTCCCTTCCATTATTGCTCTTTTCTGTAGTTCCAAAGTGAGCTCTGAACTGGAGCTTTGAGGCTCATCCTAATGTTATCATTCCCCTTTCTATAGGAAAGGTGGTTGGAGACATTTCTGTGTTTCCACAAAATTTAGAATCAGGTTTCCAAGGGAGTGATGTGGCTTTAATCAAATGTACTTCAGGTAGTTCTTAAGTTTATTTTGTTGTTGTTTTTTTGTTTTTGTTTTTGTTTTTTGTTTTTTTTTGTTTTAGAATCTTAAAACACACAGCTACCTATCTAGTGATGTGCATGAAGCCCAAGTTTAACACAACCAGACAACCAGTGACCAGTGTGGTCATACAGCTTTCTCTCATGTTCAGATGTGATGTTCCACATGAATAGACCTTTTCATTGCCTGCACTTGGAAAGGAAAGAGCATTAAGTTCAAGTCTAACCCACCCTGTGATTGTCTTGACTTACTGTGATATTTTCTTCATCCCTATACGAATGATTCCTGGGAGATCTTTTGGAATAGTTCCATTTTATTGAGGATTTCAGACCTAGTGATATTGGACTTGGTCAAATTCACATAGCTAGTTCTTATAGCAAAAGTAAGAGAATGAGGGGCTGTGATAAAATACAGAAAATTGCAGATTCCGTTTTCTCTGAGAACTTTCAAAGTATCACAGATTGTTCTGCATTACAACTGTCATGGGCATGGATTAGCGTTAGCATCTGGCTGTGCCTGGCCATGTTTGTACCTGGGTTAGAAGTGTTTGCAATCGATGCCTGTATACTTTGTTACCATCTAATAAGTGTCAATAAGCTGAGAGTGATAAAATGCTAACATTAAAAAGTGAGAAATATTCATAGCTGGTTTTCTCCCCCAGTTGAAGTAACTAGTCTTTGTTAGTTAAAAGGCAATTGTTAGTTTCAGAGAGTACATGTGGCTATGCTTGGCTAGAGGCTGCCTATAAGATTACAGACTAATGTGCCCACTGGCCCATTACCAGTTTTGGACAGAACCTAGCATATGGTGGTGGCATAAGTGGTAATAGGTATGCCCCTCCCCTGCCTACATTCATCATCACATAGCTAGCTTCCCTCTGCATTTTTGCAGATCCTCTTACATTTACTACCATGAGAAATTGTCCCTCTCCCATCTCAGATACACATACATACACTCTTTTACCCACCCACCCATCTACGTGCACACACACATGCACACCTGTGCACATGTGCACAAGCACACATACACACTAGCCCATTTATAAACATTATAGAAAATAAAGTTTGTTCTTCAGATTTCAGCAGTATAACAACTGAAAAGGAAGTATTTAAGATGATTATTCATAGAGCTAGGTCAGTTGGTCATCTAAATTAACTTTTCCTCTAAGCATGAGGAACTGAGTTTGAATCCTCAGAACCCATGTAAAAAGCATGTGTATGCATGCGCACATGCATGTGCCCACACATATACACATAGGTTACTTCTAGGTTCTCACACAATAAAGGGAAATGCATAGGTTGGCTCAGTGGGGCCCACGGTTGAAACAAGAATCAGGGCCATGCTTTGGAATATTTAAATATTTATGAGTGCCGTGTCTGACAGAAGACTGAAACTGATTCCTTATGTCACAGTAAAGAAACTGGGGCAAAGCCACAAACTCTCAGCTTGTGGAAAACTTACAAGTATCAAAACTGTCAAAGACAGAAAAGTTGGTATCAGATACTGGGGCACGCTGTTTCAATCACTGTCTCTCCCGATTCAGCACAGAAGCACAGACGGGTAGGTGCTGGAGTGAGGACTTTAAATCACCTTGCCTGGATTCCCCAGGGGAAGTCACTCCCTCTACAGAGAGCTGCTGCAAGTGTACAGGTGCCTTTGATGCAGCACCTGGGCCAGGTCAGACAGACGGAAGAAGACAGGGCTTTGCATGGGTTTGGGGAGGGCTCTCATTTCAATTCTGATTAGACACAAGACTCATCTGAGACCTCCCCCATTTGTAACTTAATTCATCTTTATGTGACTCAAAGAGATGCATGACAGTTTCTCTTCTCATTTCTGATACAGCAGATGGATAAAGGCAATGAGTGTCAGGTAGAGAGGGCTGTTGAGACTCAGAAGGCAAAGATTTCCAGTAAGAAAATATAAAATTGACATGACCACTTTAAAACCCACTCTCTCTCTCT